>NC_090440.1:1873146690-1873449815 GCF_031143425.1 Pleurodeles waltl | reverse complement strand
TCTGTGGTGTCACATTTAGGGTGGGAACTCTGCAGCGCTCGTCCCATGGAGAATCGAGGAACAGGAATAGTCTTCCCTGAAGAACACAGATTAGTGCAGATGAGAAACTTGAAAGGGAGCAGTGGCATTCTGAGCTGATAGGTGGCCATTCTGGACCTTCTCTGGAGATGCTGTTGAGGTGGACAAGGCCCAAACAGACCTTGACTCTCAGTAGCAGATGCAAAGGCAGTCTTTCATCCGTGTTGTCTATAAGTGTATCCCTACCCTCTGACCATGCATCAGTAGAATCTGAAAAAAAGTTGAATTTCTGGTCAGCTATGATTTTGAGCTTTGCCAGGAAAAGCACAACATAATTAAGTCTCAATTTTTGGTACTTTCGTTTGACTTCTAAGAAGACCCTCTCCTGATTATGCGCCAGTGTGAATTCTCAGAATATGAGAATGCAGTAATTGTCCCAAACAATAGGATCAGGTTGCTAGCCCCCTTTAAGGATGGTGTCATGGTCTTTGTAGTGTAGAATCTTGGCTACAATTGGCCGTGGTGGTGCCCCCCTGCAGAAATGGCACAAAGATACTTGATGGACTCTATCCGTAGAGTAGTAGGAGGTAAGCACCCGGGAGAAGAACTACCCCAGTAGGCAGGCTTTTAGGAATTCCTCCATGTTCTGGTCTCACCTCCCTTTGGGAGGCCGACAGCCCTTATGTTGCTGTGGTGGGAATGACCCTCCCCATCTTCCGCCCTTGCTTCCAGGAACCGAACCTTCTCTGTGAGGTTCCCCAATTGGGCCTGCAGATCAGCTGCTTGAGGTTTTAAGCTGCAAAACAAAGGTGATGGATGGAATGCAGAACAATTCAAAAATTCACCCCCAGTCACAGATCTGGGTTTAATCCATCAGTTTTTTTTGCTTGCCATGCCATGCCATTCCAGTTTGGACCCAGCCATATGCAAATCAGTCTTGACCCTGTTCTCTCTGGGAACAGTACAGCCCGAACTGCCAGGCCCGGTCCTCCCTGGACCAGAAACAAGCATCCTAGAACCGGTTTCAGGGTATCACCCTTCATCAGCCAGGCTAGCTTGAATCTGGTGGCATAGCAAGCGTGGGACCCACCTCTGGGTATACCCTTCCCACTTAGGGCGACAAATGCAAAACAGATGATGGACGAAATGCAGAACAAATCAAACATTCACCCCCAGTTAAGTTGGCAAGTGTTACCTCCGATTGAGTGACCTGGTCTAACAGCGTGCAGCTGTATTCACACAGGAGGGTCACAGCCACGGCAACAGTCGATCCTGGCCTCCAAGGAAATGCAGGAGGTCTCCATTGCCTTTAGAATAGTGTCTATTTTGTGAGAGTCCAAGGCAGAGGTAGTAGACTCAGTCATGGGTCTGGATATTTAGGGGGGGGGGGAGATGGTTTTGCTTGGTTGAGTAGTTGGGCCTGTGGTGTGGAGCTCTCAATAAAGGTAGCCCTGTTGGCAGGGCACAAGCGAGTGAAAGACAATATGTACCTGCTTGCAGCCACCGATACTAGAGAGGCACTGCCCAGGGCAGCATAGCACAAACAACCCAGAGCTACAGTAGGACACCAGTGTGTTGGCCTGCTGTCCACGGGGTTTCCTCCAAGGTCCAGTTTGCCTCCTCTGTGGTCTGGGTTCCCTGCAAAGGTCAGGGGCCCTTCCAAATAAGCCCTCCATACAGCCCAATGGCGTAGACCATAAGCTCTCCCTATTTGGGGATTTCAGGCCCTGGGGCCAGCGGGGTCTCATGGGTAAAGGTGCCTCTAGTGCTCTTGGAAATCTGTCGTAGGAAGGGGCAGGTACATAGCTCGCAGTGCTGTCCAGCTGCAGATGGGCTCACCTGTTCATGCGGCATGCTGAATAGGTTTCAGGTCATGCTGCTGCTTGTAGTAGGAGTGTAGGGGTTAGGGCTGGGTCGAATTCACTGGGCCGTGGACAGGCCTGTTGCACAGCCTCCAGGCCTCCCATCACTCGGATGCTGTGCAGGCAGTGACATCTAATCCTGCAGAAAATCGTTGGAGCAGTCTGCTTTCCCAAGGTAGGACTGCTCCAGCAAGATGCAATAGGTCCTGGAAACCCTCCTGGGTCCCAGATCTTGCGACTTAGAAGTTTGGCTCCCGGTGCTCCTCAATCAAGTGTCTGTCATTGTGGCCACTTTAGCCATGCCCCCACGCCTTTCTTATTGAAGAATGGTCATGGTAGGACATGCTCCAAACACACTTTGGGAAATACCAGAGCTGTTTAGTGCTAGTATCCATAGCAGGACCAGCAAACAGCCCATTGTATTCGCAACATAAGCCACGTTTTAAAATATTAAAGGTACTTTAATACTATTGAATGTTATTTTACAACACAAGCCGTTTCTTGGTCCGTTTTTACTACTGCTTCACAGGAAATCTGGTCAGCTATTCTTCCAGCCTGTGACTGTTTACCTTAAAAACTGGGTACCCATTCACCAAGACCTAGTGGTACTCTGGTCCCAACGAGATGTCAGTGTCTTTATCTGTCAGTTGAAGTTAGAAATTATTTAGATGTACTTACTGGTCATGAAGAAATTTCCAAAAACCTTACTTGAAAATCCCAAATATCATAACAAATTGAAGACCAATTAGGATGTTGCTAATTAACTATTACAACAACAACAAAAAAAGAACTTTTAGATATTTTTAATATCCGTAAAACTTTAGTGTTAAGAAAGTCCAGATTCCAATAGCGCAGGCAAAGGTCTAATTCCAGGCATATTGAGAACAAAAACGGCCAATCCTCTTCTCCTTTGATAGTCCTTCAGCAGTAAAATCCAATATCCTGCGTCAGACAATGTCTGATAAACGTAGAGATGTGTGCTTTGTCCACCTTGCAGCCTACTCAAAACATAGTAAATGCCCTTTTCATGCACAGCTCTGATCCTTGGAGATCAGCCAGCTCATCATGTAAATACTTTATGCTATACGAATCACACATACATGTAATAATATCCTTGCCGAAAGGAATGTTGCTACACTTAATTCTTTAGAAACTGTCTATCTCGTGTTTCTGGAATAATGGGATTAAAGACAATATAAGTATTTCAAAAATCCTCATGGAAATAGTGTTAAGTGAGGCATATTTGGTAATGTCCTTTGTGTGTTCGGAAGTAAAGTCCGGCATTGTTTACATTATGTTCTTATCTTATCTTTTGGGCGAGAAACGGATCTAAAATATAAAGAGAATTGCATCATCCAGTCACTATCTTGTGTAAGCAGAACGATTTTTAAACAGATTGTTAATAAAAGTCGCATTATCTGGTTTTAACGCATGCCGGTTTATGATGCAGCTTTCTCTGGGAAGGGTTGTGTTAGTTGAAGATCTTCTCACATGCTTATTTTTAATTTTGATTCTTCGCTTTCTGGTGCTGGTTTTCCTCTTTCTCGTTTGTGTGGGCATATGTCTGGCTTCTCACACAGTGCCTGTGAAAATGTAATACAGGGATTAGCTAATGATTGTCCCTTAATTGTTCCTTCTTATTAGAGCTAGTTTAATGCAACATCTATGGTAGATGCCATGTCCTTTTCACAGTGCAAGGGATGCGACGTATTGTCTCATAATAACCCTATTTTACAATTACTATTCAGTTAGCTTATGTGCTTCTATAAGAGATAATTTTCTGCGATGTGCGGATGCGATAGACGAGCAACCTCATGTTTTAGATATGTCTCCGCCCACAATATTCAATCTGCATGTAGTTTTTTCTCCAGTAATGGATGATTTGCTCTCACCTTTTCTTTATCCTGTGTTAGTCTTGTGATAGCTTGCATTTTTAAATGTACTTTGTGCTTCCTCCCCCCCTACCCAGCGCCCCCAGAGGCTCTCCTTTTGGATATCGTTATTTGCTTAATATACATTGTGCGACCAAAAAAATCCGTTTTTTTTTTTCTTTACCCCTCTAATTCTATATTTTTGCGCTGAAAACAGTGGCATTACACTTTTCTTATTTGCTAAGTAAAATGAATTGCTTTGTTAATCTTGCAACACGTTGTTTTTAAAACAACTCATACTGCATTGGAGTAGCTAGCCCAAGAGCTTGACAACAAAATCATAATGTTGTCAAGTGATGAACGTATTTTGATTTGCATCTCTAGAGGACTGTATAACCACAAAGTTCGTCAATTTAATGTGGCTGTTTTGTGCAGAAGGACTCCAGCTCAGCTGTTCACATCGAAAGGAAGAAAATAGCTGTTTGAAACCAATGTATGACGTTGGAAAAAGGTTACTTTTTTGTACTAACAAGCGTTTCTTAGTTGCCGTAACATGCAGACCGATATGCAAGTAGCTAAATGTGCCTATTGTCAAACTTATTAGCAGCATCCTCCTTGATTTAACATTGAGGCTCAATATTCAAACACATCCCCGTTTTCAGAATTCTCTCGGTTTAATGATCAAGGATACAGTTTTGACTTTAAACAAGGTTCATACACTGGACGCCCCAGCGTGTGAACTTGGCCTGTATCAGTTATAGATGTGTATTCACTGGTTTAAGTTTGTGGCTTCACTTCAAGCTGACTGAAGTAAAAAACAAGCATTTACAATGCAACGGGTCTCTCATTTCGTCGAGTTAGAGCTATTAGCGTTGTAAACTCCTAACCGGACTCTTCTTGCCACATTAATTGGATTTAAAAAAAACAAGTGCGATCGTGCTGTGTCAAACCCAGCTTGATAGCGCTGCGAAAAAAAGTAGTCCAGAAACCACACGGAAAACACAGACCCTCGTATGTTTTCAGAAGTTGGTCGGTGGGCTCGAAGAGGGCTAAACACCAGAAAAGGCATGACGTATGCATGCCTTTCACTAATGAAAGCAAGTGGATTTTAAAAGGCAAGCCCACGAACCAATTAAAGTGGCTGACATAACATGAGCGTGGTTAGAAGCCCAAAGAGAGATTGCAGCAGGATTGGAGTGCTTTGTGCTCAACCCTAAAGAAGTTATGGGTAGTTACACGCCTTGATATCTTGTTTTAGAATGTGTGTGTGTGTGTATATATCTATATATATATATAGATATATATATATATACACACACGTCTTTAATTGGTGAATCTTCAGGGAAATCTTCCAACGCCCCACTTATAACTCACCAGCCCAAACTAGGCTGGAATTCGGTCTAGTCCGAGTCAGTCACCAGGTGGGCCGCATTTACCAACATTTGCTACAGGCCTAAAAGCAACGACAAGAACACCTTAAGCCACAACGTCTTTGTGTAACCCACAAATCCCACTCAGCGGCCCCAGGATACCTTAAAAAAATCAATGTTCCTATTTGAACTAGCCCAATTGTGGTCTGCATCACCCAGTCTTGAAATATTAAATTAAAAAAAAGTCAATTAAACATCAATACTAACCTCATCCCTTGAAGACAGAGCAACTCTTGAGAAACATCCAATGCCACTGCTCACATAACTCCTTTTGGCAAACTGCGGCATACAAAAACCAAATTCCTTACATGAAACCCTTCCCTAACAACATAAAGGGGAGTGCTCCCCGCTTTGAGACTAAACCAGTGACACCAGCCATAGCACTGCATCATGACAATTGCTCTTCACTGATGTTTTAAAACAGTTCTTTGCAAACGTTCCCTATTTGCACAGGCAGTCTTCTCTTGGACTAGCCCATGGCTTCAAGGAGACATGTTTATAAGTTATGACTGCACTAACCGTGCCCCTACTTGGTCAGACCCAGAATTGTAAACACCCCTCAGATAAATCATACTGTATGCTTGCGCTGACAATATTATTTCACTTTCTACGCTTGCCCCAAGTTGCTCATTTGCAAATTCCACCGACAGATTTTTAATATTCTAATATTTTACCCATGATTTCAAACGTCCCTTACTAAACAACTTTTCTTATGGTGTTAATTAATTTTGCACAACTCATTGTAACCATTTTAATTAAACAATAAAGTTTACTTGATGAACAAAAAAGCTAGAACTCCATTAACATGTTACCATTACAGAAAAGTGAAACAAAGGGACACGCAAAGGTGATTAGTGAATAGCAGTATAGGTGTCATAAGAAGCATTGGAAAACCCAATATGACTTGCCTATTTGACATCTGTTGGCTCAGTTTGCCTTTTAGCCATGTTGTGCAGCAGCAGAAAAAAAAGTGTTATGGGCGGCCCGCTCCGGTCATGTCATTGTGCTTTTTTACTGGCAGGTAAGGAGTGGCAAGCAACACAATACTGAAAAGGGGGGCAGTGCAGCACAACACAACATTGGAGGGATTGAGAGTGCGGGGAAAGCTACACAGCGTGAGAAATGATCAGGGGGCAAGGCAATAATCACAACATGGGTGAAGTGCGGGGAAACAGGGCAAGCAACACAATTTGGAAAGAGACGATGAAAGCAACAATGATTGGGTAACACTAAGAATGTGGGAGAGCGCGCATGGGGGAGAGATAGCCTGCAAACCTGCGCTCTAATGGAGTGTTGCAACTAAAAGACAAAAGTAACTCCTAAAGCGCAATTAGTGGAAGAATACTGGGCAAAGAGAGGTACTTGGACCATGTTACAGAGGAGGAACAAACACAGGGGGGAAGTAAAACTGGCCCGCACTGACCAAAGTGAAGTCCGAAATTGAGTGACGATGAAGCCAACCAGTGGTAAGCAATGGGCAGGTTCTAATGACACTAAGTTAACAAAATGACTCCCAAGATACAGCTCGTACCCTGTCTCAGGTGATTCATAAAAGGTAGCACCTGAAAAAGTGAGTAGTGAAAGACACAGTAATGCGCCCATGCCCCGCGGGACGGGAGGGACAAAAAAAAAAAAGAAAGCCCACACATGCTACTGAAAAACAAGAAAGCAAATAAGTGACAATAAGGCCAACCAGTGGTAAGCCGTGGGAAGCCTTTAAGCTGACTGTAACCTAATAATACGTCTTACATGTGCTGTCAAGTAGGCCAGACCTAAAAGTAGAGCAACAGTGTTCTTCCCATTTTTTTGGGCTGCTTGTGTAGTCGGGAATAAACTAATGAGGGATTACTCCTGTCCCCATTTCATAAAGATGTTTGCACCAGCTCAATAACAAGGAATGCAAATGATAAAACAATTTGAAAGTTGTCTAATATAGTTTTCAACAAAGAACACTTGGATTTTGTTTCTGAAACAATTATATTTTTCAAATTTGAAACGTGAAGAATAAGTACTTACCAGATTCCTTCTGCTATAAACACACCACACTCACTGTGTTAATTGTTTGCCCCATTTTTGCCTTGGTGGGCAAAGTTTTTACAGCCTGGACTTGAGCAACCTCTATCTACACTATTAAATATTTTGCAGTTAGATAAAATTGAACAAAACTAATTTGCTCTGTGTTTTTCATTAACACTAATCAGGTTTCACATGTCATTTATCTAAACTCAGTTGGACCCCTACCCGCCATGCTGTTCAAAGGAGAGCACCTCTTGCCACAATGAAAATGTTCTCTGTAAAGCTTCAGCTTGGAGCTATCTAGGTTCTTTTCAAATAACCCTCAGAACTAGTAGGTAAAGCAGATGAGAGTGGAATGTGAGCTTCAAGGAAGGAGGTTATTCTTGCCTGACTTTATGTTCATTGTAATCATTATTTCACCCTTTGGAAAGATGAGAAGCTGTGTGAGAGGATTAGTTTACATAAAATAACTCCTCGGTGATTGCATTTTCCACAAAGCTGTCTTGTAGGATTGATAAAAGAACACAAAAACAGGTACAGAACCCCTCTCGTAATTCACAGATGTCGACGCCCACAATATCAAATCACTGATGATAATACAGTAGGGGTGGGGGCTTTTCACCACCAGGACTCTGAGCACTCGCAGCATCTAGGCAAAACAACACTCAAAATAATTACGTCCAAATATTCACAGCAGCAGAATAATCACTAGAGGCATATAAGACCAGTCATTCTCAATACTTTCACATTTCACAACTTCAAGCCTTCACTGCGTTAGAATACTGAAAAATAACTCATTGCAACACAACCGACAAAGATCTTCAGCATTGGAACACTCGCGTCAAAGTACTCCTAAAAGGCAGGCGCTTACGTCAGAAGTTTAACGGTGAAGTATTTCTACCCTAATGCCCCAGTGCTCTCGATCCAGTGCCTTTCACAAGCGTCAAATTCAAACATGAAGTGTCCACAGTGCCTAAAAGCCTGCTTGTTTGAAATGTATTTTACTGGTTAATAAAAAACATAAAAACTCCAAAAAGAAAATAGTGGAAAGTCCATCAAACTGTACACAGTACAGGGTATTTAACCTCAATACATTCTCTAAAAAGGGGGCAACGAGCAATATTTCGCCAAATGTGCAAACAAACCAATCTTAAGTTTAAACAAATTCTAAATGAAAAATAACCCCACTCCAAATCCTTCGCGTTCTACCAAACACCGTGTGCAAATCTGCCCAGTTATCAACATTAGAATGTTTACTGGCCACAACCATGTGCAAAGTTGCTCAAGAGTAAAACTAGCATGCCAGAAGATCATCGTCCCACATGATCAACCACCCTGCTCAATTATCTGCATATACTCAATACTGGGTCGTTCACCTACAAGCCTAATGTGCAAAATTAGGCAAAGAGTGCATATCATTCCATCTTCATAAGAAACAGATATCAAGGAGTGTAACAATTAAGCAAATTAACCCTCATCCCAATGTTCAGCCGGTTGCCAAACTTCTATATTCAATATTGGTGTATTCACTGACAAGTATAATGTGCAAGATTAGGCAGAAAGTGCATATCAATCAGTCTTCTTAAGAAACAAATATCTAAGCAAGCAATAGCTAAGCATATTTAACCCTTAGCAAGATGTCCAAGCGCTGACCAAATGAATTTGCAATATAGAAAGTTATATACATTGTGCAAAAGAAACCGTAAATGATCCTAAGAAAACCTGGTTATAAAACATCGATCTTAAGATCTTGATTTTGGCAGCATTTTGGCAGCAATCTGGGCTAACAGCTAGCTAAAGTGACAAGTGACTTAAATTCCAGCCTGCATGGAGTGTGCGCAATATACAAGAAAACGTACTCAGTACCAAACACACACACACACACTCTGATGGATAAACAAATTCATGGTACACACAACAAGACTGTTAAAACGTGTTTTTTTGCAAGTATGCACAAAGATAACACAGCGTAACAAGAGTATACGCAAATGTGTGCAAAATGTTTTGTAAACCCACATCCTTGTGTACCCAAACATGCTCTACACAGTGTAGGAACTAACCAGTATCATACTTGCGTTTACACACGCTTTTGCACTTCTGTATCGTGTAGACAACCTCACAATCTTTACTAGTGCACATTTTGTGTTGTATTATTTACTAGCATGCACATAAAACCACTGTGCAGAAAGTCCAGAATGAACATATGTTTTGTAGTTTGGCCAGATCTCTTGCATGCACTCTATCTCCTACAAGCACGTGTCCACACATGCATAACATATGCATTTCTGCTGATAGCTGCTTTTGTATTTTGCATATTCTTCCCCTCTAGTGCACTCGTAACACTGTAGATACTTGGCAAGGTGACGCTGAGTGGACTGGCCTGATCTCAACCCTGTGATTTACAGATTGTGTCCAAGTGTCTCGAGCAAGCAGTTGGCATGTTAATATGTGAAACTGAGTATGCTGAAAATCTTTAGCAGTAATCTCAGTCGCGGCTTGCGCGTGTTAAAGGAGGCTGCATGCGCAGGGGAGGGGAGCAGCGGGGGGATGGAAGTATTAATAATTTTTTTTTTTTTTAAATGTATCTGAGTGGCGTGCTCTGCCGCCGCTTCTCCATCTCCTCGGCATGCTGCAGGCACAGCTTTCAGCTTGTCCTGCGGCCAATCCTGACACTGCTCTGAGCTGGGTTGGGTGCTCCCAGGCAGACTGGGAGCCTGTGCAGGCTCTCTCCAGCCCAGCAACTGTGGGAGAGAGCCCTGTGCGCATGTGTGTTTGGCCTGCCAGAGACAGCGGGCCAAACACATGCACACTGAGGGGAGTGCTCTGTGCTCTCCTCTCACACTCGTCACCCCTGTGGCCACCATTGTGGCCCCACCCCCTTACAAGGAAACAATAATAAACACTGTTTATTATCGCTTCCTTGTAAAGGTTTTGCTGCTGCTGCTGCTGGCAGGGGCGATGCTCCTGCACCCTAATGGAAGAGCTGCCCCTGAGTAATCCTATGATTCACTTTGATTACGGAAAATATGAGAGAGATAAACTACCACTCGGAACAAAAGTACCTTGCTGGCATGTCCAAAGTATATGCACAGATTCAATGCATACACGCCTTCTCAGCACACACATGCTCAGAGAAACATAACATTAACACACGTATCAGGTTGTGAAGAAATGTCAGCCATTGAAGTGTCTTATCACCTCCACATGCACCTTAGCCAGCACAGAAGTGTGTACTTCTGTGTATACATACTTCCAGAATGCCATCATGTGCTTTTTTGCATACACATACATGTGATCGGGCACCTACTCGAGCACGTAGTAGCTGTCGTCCTTTGCTGGTTGGTCAACAAGTATGAAGATCTGGTGAGATAGCAGAGAGATTGACGGGCCTACTGCACCTCCATCTCGAATACTAGCGAGCACAAATAGATGTCAAGTGCTTCTGAATTTTTATGAAAAAAGCACAATTGAGTTGAGGTGTACCTATTTCTCCAGGTACAGCGTGTGTATGCCACTTGGATGTTCAGGCTCCATTTAAAAAAAAAAAATGCATTCATCCTTCATATCTTGCTCTTTCTGACCTCGTTTGTGGAAACTTGCTTAGCCAGCAAAGTTACTACTTAATCAGATGCTTCCATATCTGAGTACAAGAGCAACAGCTGGTGTTAAGATTGTCTTACAGTATTAATACTTGAAATGCATCCACCCACCCACTCCTCCCTCTCCCTCCCACTCACACTTTGTCATGTCCCTGTGATCCCTCTGCAAACTTTTCATTCTACTGGGACACAATAAATCTTATGGACAGAAATGCTGTAATCAAACTGATCTTCTGGTAATTTCTCTTGGAGCGTTTCATTCCATTGTTTTTTTAGTTTGATGTGCTACGAACATTTCTCCTTCTGGCTCCCGCCTACTAGTGGTCCACACAAAGATCCATAATCCTCGTCTTTGAGGTAGGTCAGTAGATATTGCTGATGCATTCGGGGAAAGTTCCATCCAGGACATTTGAAGCGTTTGAAGCGTGACAGAAGAGAGATTCTGATTATCACTCCCTGGACTTAAACAATCCTTGATTGCTGTTCCTTTTAATTATACCAGCCAGGGTTTTGAAGTATATGCAAGACACAGTAGGGTCTATACTAAGTTTCCAAATAAACTGCCACTTGAAAGATACACAAGGTATAGTCATCAAATCGCAGATTCGAAATCGTGGAATAGCAAACTCAACCTTTATCTTCCTCAGGTTAGTAAAGTAAGTGAGTGGGTAAAGCAAGTTATATGGTTGCCTGGATGCAGTCCCTGCTGCACAGATTTGTGTGCAGCTTTTTAGGTTAGAACTTGAACAGGCAGATCTAATTTCATCCTTCGACATCTGATAAAAGAATACAGTGGTGTTATGTAATACTTACGGCCTGTTATTCAAACATCAATAGGTGTTTCAGGTTCTGCAGTGCACTGCAGTATATATTTCTCACCTCTTTATCCTGTTACTGTAGTCTGTCTGCATAATAGTCCAGGGAGTTGCGCACCTACTACAGACATCGTTCTTTGGCCTTAAGGGAAATGGTTCCAAGATTCATCTGAGCTAACATGGCCTTTATCCTTCAGATGTCCATAACATGATGAGCATCCTGTCTTGGTGTATGTTATTTAATCAAGAAGAGGCAGTGCAGTTTGGGTGATGTGCTCTAAGTGTGCGAGAGGGCCATTGTTGTTGCACCCCACCTGCCAATTGTTTTGACAGACAGTTTTGACAGGGAGCATACATCAGCATGCTTTGATCAGTTTATCATTCATTAATGGCCATTAATCTCGGTGCACAAAAGCAACAAATATTAAAAAGCTCTCTGTAAGCAATAAGTCCCAGGCATGAGCATAATCAGTCTCTGGCATGGAAAGCGCCAAGTCCAGGTGTCGATAGAATATGGGCACTTGCAGCTCGCTCATCTTCTAGGGAGAGAGTACAGGCTGTGCATTCAGTAAACGGAACTGGAGGTATTCTAGGACCAAGAAAACTTAATAGAGAAGGATGGCCTAAGTTGAGTCCTTTCTCATTTCAGGACATGCTGGACTCAGCCTTTTATCTTACCAAGAGCATTTACATGGGTGTGTCTGTGCTGAGACCTAATAAAAGCTCTTATGGAAATGTCTGGTTCAGTTTGCATCAATGCAGCATAAAAGTGTGTATATATATTTGATAGTGGGAAGTTATGTCTTGTAGCTGGGTCTTTCATTTGTAAAAATACAAATCTGCTGTCTTTCTGGAGCTCACTGAGCTGAGGAGGGCGGCAAAGGAGTGGTGGGGATGTAGGGAGGTATGGAAAGGGAGAAGAAAAGCAAACAGGCAAGAGAAAGAGCAACCCGGGAGCTGGAGAGATAGCACAAAGAACTCAGAACGGGGAAGAAGAAATAGTCCCTCAATCACAACATGGGTAGTGGGAGTGGGAGGGGGGAGAACTAGGGGAAATCAATTTGTGCTTGGTCCATGCTCCACAGAAAGGACAGGAAGTGATGCTTTGTCTGTGCTGGCCAATTAGGAGACACCAAAGAAGAGTGCCAAAGAAGCCTAACAGTGGGAAGCAATGGGTGGGCTGCAAGCTCCTTGTTATAGACAATAGTTTTGCAAGCGAGAGTGCATGATCTGTTGCAGACTTAACTTAAAACCAAAAGCCATACACTTCCTAAACAAAAAAGCCATACAAAAGAAGTTAAAATGTCATCTTGCCAGTAATGTACATACATCAATGAAAACAGACTGATTCAAAAGCTTCAGGTATTGTTACATCTGCAGTCTAACAAAAGGACTACTTGAGACCAATCACAAAACTTATTAGGAGCACAAATGGGACACTGTAACATTCCACGAAAAGCCATGACCTTGGACAGGCCATTCAAGAAATGCTAAACCATGATAAGCACATAAAATCCAACGATTGAAAGGTACGAACTCAAAGCCCTCCCCACACTGTGTTTTTTTGTACTTATAAATGAGATCTTCCGGAGAGCTAAAGCGGTCTGTATCCAAACCTAAGAAGTGTAGTGTTTGAAACATTAAAGATTTGTAGAAAACGAAGACCTAAAATCTCGCCACCATAGCACTAGTTTCAGCAGCTCTCCTCAGGAAAATATCCAGCTCCTTGAAATGCAAAGATAACAAAGAAAATTAGAAACCCATAATGTAGAGTTCAGTCTCATTTTACTGCACTTTATTGCAGATACTTCAATGGTGTTGTGAAGTACACTGTTCTGTCATCACCAGATAAACGAAATGGCAATTTTAAACAAATGATACATGAAACAAATATGATCATAATTTTTATAATCATGCTATTGAGTACATAAATTTTGGCCATTATGAAGTGAGACAGCTTTCCTTACTAAAGGGGGGAGAAAGTGTGATTTTTGTTTTTACACTGGTAAATAAATCATGGCACTTCAGTGGCTGTGTGAAAGCAGCATGTGTAATGTGAGTCTGGGTGTTTAGAAAAAGCCTGGATGGAAGTAAAATGACCTTGAGAAATCTGGAACGGTGTGTTGTTAACGTCAAGTACTTGTATTTTAACATCCAACTGCTATTAGTACTTAAATATTGTGTTAAATACCCAGACCATTTTTAGAACAAGGGGAACACCCGCTCTTTATGGCAGAAACACTGTATTTGGGAAAACACCGGTCTTAATAACTTCACTGGACAATAGAATTAATTTAGCCCATCCACGGAAATCATTGGAATACTAGATTATTTTCGAGGGTCCTGACAAGTTTGCAGCAGTGTATTTGTTCAAATATATCTCATAGAACCAGTCTGTTCTTGGAGTAGTGCGCCCGCATTGTCTGCGGTCTGTCATGCCAGATGGAATTTATCTAAGTTTGGGATAAGGGTTTTCTTTTCTTCACATTGTTTTTTCACTTCTCCTATGTCTTCAGGAGAGCACTAACCCGCTAGACACAGATCTGCTTCCACCATGTTTACTTTTAAAATAACTCAATAAAGCATTTCCTCCAGCTGTGCAGTTGCCCATTCTCCTCCTTCACTTTCAAATGAGAAGTTGTACCTGTGAATGTAAGTATAAGATTTAACAAAAACGTGAAAGTTATTCCTAGATATTTGTACGAAGTTAGCGGGTCCACTGTGTCCTCCGCAAAAGACCAAGATACATTTTTATGTTGAGTCCCCAAAAAAACATTTGTTTTTTTAGGTTTACTGTCAAATACGTTTCAACGCAGGAAAGCTGCAAACCTTCCAGTACCTCTTCATAAATAGGTGACTCGACACTGCCCTTTTATCTGGCTCAAACTAAAGACTTCCTTTCCTTAAATTAACCTTGTGTCTTGGGGCAATGATGCAGGCCTAATCATGTTCCTCATTATCTTTGCCCAGAAGTTCCAACACAATAACCTCTTCGTATCGTTTTCCTGAGGCAGATTGTCAACCAGGATATAAACCTGGCGGAGGTGCTAGGTGCAGAGAAACTAGAAGTTCTTGGTCAACCATGGTACGGCTTTCCAGCTATGTGTTTTTATTTGAATGCATAATTATTTCTGGGTATTGCATTTTTGATTGATATCAAACAACCCATTTTGGACAGAAATCCGACTGAACTGACCTGCAAAAGAAAATCCCAGGTCTGGCGTTTCTTCAGTTTTGTGGTGTCTGAACAATCCCCTTTAAACGTCCTGTCCTTACGACCCGTGGGGTGGAGGAGGGGGCAGAGAGGTAGTATTCACATGTTACAAATGAAACCTCTATTGAATGTTGGTATCCCGTGCTGAAGTCCCACCACAAGTAGTCACTGTGCAACACCACTCGTCTCGCACTCCACTGCTAAGGGTAATAAACAATAAACCCTTTATTAGCATTGTTCTCTGTTTCATACTGTTTAGCCAAGTTATTTTTCGAGATTTGGTGTAAACACTGCAAATAGTCTTCATCTGTCCAGTGGAGTCCGACTCGAGCCCGCTGTAGTCTAATAACTACCAATTCGAGTTCTTTGTCCAGTCGCATTCACCCTTCCCTCATAGTTTCCGATACATTTAATTTAACATGGTATCACTGCTCTTTGGCATTTGAGCTTGTTATTCTATTAATACCGTGGAATAAAGGGTTGGGGGCGGTGGCAGCGAGAGGGAGTATATAAGAAAATTCCTCCCTCCTTCGAGTGTTTGTTTATTTGAGATGAGACCATATTTCCTCAAGAGACCCTTTTCTTCAAGATAATAGCGTCAGCTCTCATGGATCCATTTGTTACCGTGGTGATGTGCCCACTTCTTTTGTTGGCGTGCCTCTGCTTCAATAAACCCTCTTCCTGTTATCAGCCTGGAGAAAATGTCGCCGGGTTTTTCCGAGCGAATAAATAGCAAGCATCATTCCTTTCATCTGGTCCACGATAGCAGGGCCTTACAAATGAGGGTGAAAGGCAAAGTGCGCAGTATGAATCGTACAGCTGCACTAATGGAGCACACGTCCGGCTGAAACCAAAAAAATTACATCTAGTCGATTTTCGAAACAGCTGCCCAGCAGGTTTGTTTCGCTGTCTCTGAGAAGGTAATGCATTTCCACTTTCGTCTTCCCTGTTCGCTCACCAGACTTTGCGACAAAAAGAAAATGGCTTTTTGGCAGTTTATTTGTTTGTCTCTGCGTTCTTTATTTTGTTGAATTTTTTTAACTTATTAAGGAATAACAATTAATCTGCAATTTATTCCACCCTTCTTTGAGTCCCCACATTCTTTCTCACTCGTACCATATCCTCCTCTGCTCTTCCCACAACCCCTTGCCCCCGTCTCGGTTCGTTTCTCAACTATGTAGCTTGTCTTACTGATTGTGAGAAATTGGGTTATTGGCTGAGGGGGGTGAAAACCCAGCTCAAGCAACAAACACAGTCCCTGTCAGGGCGAGCCACAAAAGTCACTAAATTAACCTGTTATCCTCTGGTAGCTTGGCACAGAAATAGTCCGACTTAACTAGAGGTAATGAGTCAAGTATTTATGCAGCAGACAAACAGTAATAAATTTGAAAAAAAATCTCAAACCAATGTAGAAAGAATAGTATGCATTTTAATAAATTGATACCAAAAATAATTAAATCCAATCATTAGAACCATAGTTATGAATCTGTAAAATCTTTAGTGTAAAATGGTGCTTAAAAATCAGTACCAGCCGTGGGTATCCAGTCATGCAAGACCGGGTCAAAGTTAAGGGTGACTGTAATGTAGCTCAGGTCAGATTCACTAGGTGGATTGGTCTGGCCTTGGGTTACCTCCGGACATTGAAAGAATTTTAAAGAAAAGTTCCTGCAAGGGTAGAGTTCAGTGGTGCAAGGCATCAGGCAGTGTTCGAGGAGGTGTTTTGAACATTGGGGCACTGCTGGACAGAGTTACGGTGAAGAATTTCACCTTTGTTTTTTTGGAAGTTGAAAACCACCAGTGTGATGCAGGTAAAGGCTATAGCTAACGAGGGCTAGGCCAGATACCTTCACTGAGAGTTCCAGCTGAACAGGAATTGCTGCTGTGGAGAAGAACATAAAGGGAGCTACTGTGGATTCAGGCTGACAGGCGATTCACCTAGGGTGGATCGTCTGGCATGTTATTCCCTGTCTTTTGTCAGTTCTCAGGGCACTTTTTGGTGGAAATTTCTTAGTCTCAGGTTTTAGGATTAGGTAGGAGCAGCCCTCCAATACCACTGCCACGGTTCCAGGAACTGGGGTGCACCGCATTGGGGGAGAGGACATTGGAGGAGGGGGAGGGAGTCTTAGGACTCGAGCAGAGGCCATGTGCAGGATTTGGGGTCTCTGGAGCTTATGTCCCTGTGGCTCACACACAAGTTTAGCCAACTAGCCCTTGGAGTCACCTATGGTGGTCCTGGGTTCAAGGAGATGGCCCAGTTCTTGTTCAAGCAGTAGGGCAGCCCTCAGGGGCTCCAGGCAGTCCTTCTGAAGTTGTACACAGGTCCAGGAATGTCCTGAAGAGTTGTTCTGATGGTCCAGTATTTATACCTGGTGCCAGCCTTTTGAAGTGAGGGGACATCCTGAGCTGCCCTCACATTTGGTTCTGGTAAATTCCTCCCGTTCCCCTTCCAAGGTTCCAAGTAGTTCAGGGTGACAAAAGGCTGGTGTCATGTTACTTTGTGGGTGCTGGAGGCAAGCCCTTTAAGTGTGGAGCACCCACAGCCATCCTGGCATGATGACCCATCCTGCCTTCACCCAATCCTCTTTGTCTCACTGTCTGGCAAATTATACAAACCCCCCAGGACACTGTCAGCATGCACCAACTGATTAGGGCAAGAAAATGCCAACTTTCTAAGTTTCATTTTTAAAATTGACTTAAAATCCAACTTTATCATTAAAGAGGATTTAAAATTACAATTCCTTTGAATCCCACGTTGACATTCCTGTCTTCTACCAATCAAAAGTTAGCACTTACTAAATGTAATAACTCTCTAATATTAGACAACGAGAGGGATAGGTATTCCACCAGTATGAAAGAAGCATTAGTAATGCAATGGGTCTCGCGTTGGATCGAGTTAGAGCTTTTAGCGTTGTAAGTTCCTAACTGGACTTTACTTGCCACACAAACTCAAAATAAAAAGTACAAAACAGTTGACTTAAGCCAGCCAATTCAAAGCGCCTCCGTGAGCATGAAGGAGAGAGACAAAAGGAAAAATACGTTTCCTCGCAGTCAAAGTTATTGGCAAAAGTGCAATTATTCATGTAAAAGGGTCGATTTCCAAGGTGGTAACAAAACTGCCCTATGGAGTGACAAACTGAAACCAGTTACCAACGAAAATAACGGATTTTTGAAAGGCAAGACCTTTAACGAGTGATAGTCATGGTCGTACGCTGGGAGTGGTTAAAAGCCCAGATACATACCAACACGTTGGAAAAGCAGCGCTTGCGCGCTGCTATGCTCAACCTAAAAAAGACTTAAGGAGTTTTTCACTACCAGGACATGTAAAACCTAAATTCACTTTGCCTACATTTAAATACAATGCTCCCTGCCCTATGAACCTTTAGGGCCTTCTTCAGGGGTGTGACTTAAATGTATTAAAAAGAAAGATTTAGGCCTGGCAGAGATTTATTGTTCCAGTTCGAAATGGCAGTTTACAACTGCAGTACTGTCTGGTGTGGTACGCCTGTTAAATGTTTTAAAAAGCTACTTTAGTAGGTGTTTCAAAGTGCCCCTTTTTGGATGGTCACCCTCCCCCACCCCCCCAAACATTTTGCTGCGTGATGCTGTTGTTTTTGACCTGTTAGTGTGCTACTGCATGCTAACCACAACTCAGTACTTATGCTCTTTCCCTTAAACCGTATGTCCAATTGCATAGGTCAATTAAGGACTTTATCCACCCCTGTCACTCCCTATTAATTGCATTGGTACCAGTGGTACCCAGTGTGGTAAAGGGGGTCACCAGGGCTGCAGCACTGATTGTGCCACCCTGTGTAACCAGATTAAAAGTGGCACTGCAGAGCTGCCATGTCAGCCTACATGAGCAGCCTGCTGCTCGAGTGCAACTCTGCCCACTCCATGTGCCGGCAGAGCACCTGTACTGCCCATAGACAGGTCAGTCACCCCTAAGGCAGCCCTCCTATACCCCAGGAGGCAGGATGCACTGTACTATGCGTGAGGACATATGTGCATGAGTATATATGACTCTGTGAGAGTGTTTAAAACGTAATGCAACTACGAGTAACTGGCGGTGCATAGGGTAACATGGACTGGCACCAAGCCATTTCCCAAATGTCCCGTTCCGATTTGTCGTCTCCCCTCCCCCCCCATGTTTGGTATCAAACACCTTGCATTTTAATCCTGAACATGATGCCTGTGCTCAGGATTAACTAACATGTGCCCCCACCAAGTTACCATGACCTTTGCTGTTTTGACGGGCTCTCTCGAGCCTCTGCAACCACAGACAGGAGTCTGCCCCTCTGCCAGTTGTGTTAGCACTACCAAGGCAGAGACAAAAGGGACTGGGCAGGCAGGTGGTCACACTTTCTCCCTCCCAGGATGGGTGGTGAGAGGTAATCAAGCGGTGAGCCTCAAAGGCTTCCCCTGCTCTTGATGTGTAATTACTTGTCTCCCTAGTAGGGTACAAAGCCCTTCCCGCACTGTCCAGCCCGACAGGCAGGACAATTAGCTGTGCAGGAGGTGTACACCTCCAAAAGGCTAGCCACACATTTAGGGTGGGCTTGTAGGTCTGTCCAGCCAAGGAAGGCTTCTGCCATCTTGGCAACCCTTAGGAGAAGTGGGTTCTGGTTTGAAAGTGACATCATCCCACAAAAGTTGTCACTGCAGGGGCGGACTAACTGCCTCCCACACCATTAACACCCCGTAAACTAGGATTTAAGAGGCTTCCGACACCAGACCCTCAGTTCATACTTGCAAAGAAGAGGCAAAAAGAAGACATCATCCCTGATAACAGGACCTGAACTCCAGCCACAGCATGAAGAGAGGAGACAGTAGTGAAGGAAACCACCAGTTGAACTGAGTAACCGATGTGTGCCAGTGGTGAAAGCTCATTGGTCCCAGTAAGACGGACCCCAGGGGACACCGCGGACTGAAGTCCAAGAAGTGCGACTCGACAGGCTCCATGTGAGTGAGCCTAAAGAAACTCTATGTTCAGCATCCAGAGAGTGGGAGTGATATCTCAAGCCTCTACTCCTGACCTCTAGCCATTGAAGTGCCAGCGGACTACTTTTGCAGCTACCAAGGCTTGTTTGTCCCACCAATCTTGAAACCGATGGCCACTCAGACCTCACCGACTCCAGAGCCGACCCCAGCATAGAGACTGACATCAACAACAACCCCGACCCGTGATTTTGCATCCTGAAGAGAGTGATCTCGAGAGGAGCAGCAAAGCAACTTTGGCACGACTAACTCCTGCAATTGACAGCTAGGAGCCACCTCTGCACTCGCAGCCTCTGGACATGGTGGCGAAGTTCCAACTGTTGGTTCCTGGTCCTGAGCTCCCACCCCCCCCAAAAAACCTCTACATCCAAAGGGTAGAGCTTCTGTCCACCCCCCAGGTACCCATTTGTCAAGATGTGCAAACCTGCCAACAGCCGTGCATCCCGTCAGCACCAAAGACAGCCAAAGCACCTCTTCACCCAGACTCCCTGGGCAAGGTAATAAGAATCGGACTGACTCTTTGGCCTAGGGCCCAGCAGAACCTTAAGTCCAGGTGTGGCATCTTCGAAACTCACCCTGCAGGTGCCGGAGTGCGCAATTTGATTTTCCCCACTGACTTCAATGGTAACAGTTTGGCTGCAAGAAATTACAGTATTTTCCAAAGCTTCTAAAATTCTTAACTCCAGTTACATGTAAGATAAAGTTATTTTTGGAGTCTACATTTATATAAAAATAAGCTTTATTTTTCTAAATTGGAGTAATATTTCTTGGGGGTTGTCATTTACATACTGTCCATATTGGGATTGTGAAATACTTCACACATGTTCCTCTAAGGAGCCTGACTACTCTTTGCCACACTACCAGGACTGAGCTAAGGTTTACTAGCGTGAACCCGAGGCCCACTACTGGGTAATGTTCTAGTATTACATGGTAAGACTCCCCAGTCACACCACATATTACTGCCACCTGGCTACAGTAGGTGGTACAATGAGTGCTGCAGGTTCACTAATAGCATTTAATTTACAGGACATGGGTACATGTACCATTTTCTAGGGACCTACAAATAAATTAAATGTGCCAATCTGGAAGGTGCCAGAATTACCTTGATTCAGGCAAAGAGCACAAGCACTTAACCACTGGTTAGCAGAAAAAAAGTGCACCAAGTCCTAATGCAAAGCCTGCAAAAAAAGAGATCCTGCAAAAAAGGCCCAGGTCCAATACTGATGAATACTTCTAACTACAGATTCTCCATCTTTTGAACTACCCCAGGTGCCAGACTGAATTTGAGATTTATTAATTTTTTTAGCAATTGCTGCTGCAAACCTCTGCGTGATAACTTCAGCAGCTTTGCACTGCCTCTGGAAGTGACAGCACTGAGCTGAATGTAGGTGGTACCCCTATTCGCAGACCTCATTTCTTTTCTTTCCGCTACCTTCGATGTGACTCAAAAACGTTTTTCTGTGTCTCACAGACCTCCAAAGTTCCTTTTTTTTTTTTTTCCTTTTTTTTTTTTTTTTTAAACGACTGTGTGCTAGGAAACTGTCTCCCCTGAAGACAGCAGACTTTAAACAGTGCCACAACTGCAGGAAACAACTTTGAGGGACGCACAGGCATCTATCTGTGGTGTCTATGGTCATAGCATACAACCTCTAACTGATACTCCCTGATGCACCCGAAGGCCATCCGAGAGCATGAGGGAAAGATGTATGTCAGCAAGCACAAGAAATGAGTCAGATTCGGATCCAGGTCTCAGACCTATTCCTACTCCATGTCCTAATCCTGCTTCAAATCACCCTAAATTTAAGAAGTTCGAACAGGATTTGTCTCCTTACTATCATTCCCATTCCAGGGGAAAGGTCGTGCAGCCTGCACTTCAAAGACCTGGCTTTGCCACAGTTATTAATATACTCTAGTCCAGAAGCACCCAGAGTTTGCTGATCTGACCCTTATGCCAGTTTCAGCTCTGGACCAGTCTTCAGCAGAGGTTAGCCAATGTCTTATTACAAGATAGCAACTGTCCCTTTCATTTTCTACCTTATTCTGACAGAAATGTGTGGTATTTAGTCAAAAAAAGAGCCATCTTTATTTTACAAGTGTCCTGCCTGTGGGAGAAAGAAGGCCAAGTCAGACCCTCATAAAATCTGCATCATCTGCCTTCCTGATAGCCATGTTCCTGACAAATGCCAGCACTGTGGGAAGTTCTCCAGGCGTACCCTCAGGGGAAGGGGCAGGAATTTGTCTCCATGGCACAGAAGAGCAACTCAGGCAATAGGTGCAGTCTGAAGGTGGACATCAGGAGAGTGAGGAGAGGACTAGTTCTCTAACAGGGCTCGTCCACCTTCCTCTGAGGACTCCAGATGTGGGAGATACAGAAAGAGAAGTACCGCCAAAAAACAATGTTGTTCCATGGCAGATGTCAAGAGGATCGATATCGAGACAAGGTACAACTCCATCTTTTTCTCATTTGAGGGCTAAGTCAATGCCTAAGAGGAGGCAAAGATAGACCTTGAGACAGGGTAGGTCGATGTCGAAGGTGACTACCCCATCAAGGCACACAGGAGTTCAAGGTCGAGGAGTCTGTCGATGTTGAGACGGAAGAAAGCTGACTTCGAAGAGTGTATTGAAGTGGAGACATGGAGAAGGTTGACGTCAAACATATAAGCATGCAGAAAAATAAAAGAAATCAAGACAGACACATTTCATCACCTCTCAACTCTAAATACTCAAGTGTATTCTCAGTCTTCCCCGATAATGCTGCCAAACTATCCTAATCTCAGTATCCATCTCCTCCACCACCTCCTCTGGCACCATTTCGACCGGTGCCACTTTCTCCACCTCAGCCCTTGGAAGCCCCTCTTCTGAGGCTTAGAGTTTCTCCACAAAGATTGTTTTTGAGAACTCGCCATCATTCGCCCAACTCCATACATTGCCACAAGTCCCTGAACTCCTCGCCTCAACCATTCTCAGGCACTCACCAACATGCGTCTAGGTAACGTACAAGGTTAAGACACTGTTTGACCTACTATTTCACCTCTTTTTCCAGCACAGGGAGATACTCTCCAGTGCTCTCGGACTCTCCTCAACCGTGGGTTTTGCCAGTGGATGATGTGTCCTGGTGAGAGGAGCTGCGTAGTTCAACATCCTGATGTTAGTTCCAAAACCATCCACATTGGTCATATTTGAGACGCTTCACCACTGATCAGCGTCCAGGCCTCTCCTTCCTTTGGTTCCAGGTCTCTTGAAACCAGCGATGTACTTGTACCTTACTCCAGCTAAATCTGCTCCGTCGAAGCTACAAAAGAAATAGACCTCCAGAGCAGGGCCAACTCTTTCTCTGCTCTGCCCCTGTATTCTGTCATCATCCTGGCGGCTAAAAAACATAATTCTACAACTCCTGCATCTACTGTACCACAAGACAAGAAAAGTAAGACGCTGGATTCAGTGGACCGCAAAGTATGCAGTACAGACCTTACCTCCATGAAGGCAGGAAGTGCATCAACTCCTCTGGGCAGGTACAACAGGGCCTTATTGGAGTCCCTGCAGAAATTTGCCGATGACCTCCCCAGAGGCAATTGGGAGGACTTCTTTGAGCTTGTCAATAAGGCGTTGATTGTCTCTAACCAGATCATCAGTGTTGCAGCTGATTTATCCTTGCTAGCAGCCCATGAGTACTGTCACAGGGTTCAATTAAAAACAAATTCATGGCTCCGTCTCACAGCCCTCAAGAATGAATCCCATCAACAGATCCTTAATCTTCCATTCTCTGGATCTACACTCTTTGGCAGTCACACAGATGATGAAATGGCCCAGATGAAGTAGGGAATGGAGACCCTCAAGGCAGTAGGCCTCGAAAAACGAAAGGAATAACTGAGACCCTACAAGCCCTACCAATTGCATTTTTTCCCCTCAGAGGGTTCAAACCCCTCACTGGTGCCAAGGTTGCCATAAACATGAGCAGCGACAGCCTGGAGGGAGAGCCTCTAAGTAGTCTGCTCAGGGGAGAAAGCCTACACCAGGCTCCAGGCCATGAATCCTTACTTACCTCCCTCTTCCTTTACCCATTCTTGTAGGGGGAAGAATTTCCCATTTTCTGACAGTGACAATCCATCACAAGAAACACCTAGGTAATAAATATTGTTTGGAATGAGCATTCTCAGGTTTACCAGTCCTCCACTAAATATTCCACCAAAACTATCCAAACACCATCTACAGATGCTGCGCTCGGAAGTCAGTATCCTTCTGCAGAAGCATGCGGTGGAGACTGCTCCTCCCAAACAACGGGCAACAGGCATTTGTTCCCGATACTGAAACCAGCCAACAAGTGGGTTTGATGAGAAGTTTTGAATGCTGGCACTGCATCAGATCTATCACCAATTACACCAGAGAGACTGGCTCTCCTCAATAAACCTCCAGGATGCTTACTTTCATATACTAATAGCCATGAAGCATAGCAAATTATTGTGGTTCTTTGTGGGTCATGACTATTACCAGTACAGCGTACTTCAGTTGGGCCTTAGATTAGCCCCCAGAACTTTGTATGCCAGTGGCAGCTGCCCATCTCAGAAAGCTGAGTTTTTGTCTAACCTACCTTAGACGATTGGCGCATCAATGCTTCGACGACTCAGGAAGCCCATCTGCATTATCAGTGGGCAAGCAATCTCCTCTAAAGATTAGGGCAGCATATCAATCACAGCCAGTCAACGTCTATTTGTGTTCAGACCCTGCATTATTTGGGAGCCTCCATCGACACCAGTCGAGCAATAATGTGTCCTTCGGAGGAGAGTCTGTTATCAATCCGTCTGAATGTCATTCTCTCATGAAAGCTTCTTACCCCATTGAGGACAGTGTCATCTCTCCTTGGCTCAGTGGTTTCCTGTATAATCCTAACTCTGAATGCCTGTCTCACACTCTTTCCCCCATGCGGCACAGTCTCTGAAATGGTGGTGCTCTCCGACGAATCTGCTTAAAGGGATGCCATTTCATCAGGATGTTCATTCTCACACCAGGATAACAGATGCCTTGTGATAAGGAAGGGGAGCCTTGGGTCATCTCCAAATCCAGGGAACATGGTCTCTGAGAGATGACCTACCACATTAATCTCCTCCAACTCCATGCAGTTCACCTGGCACTGAAACCTTTTCTTTAGTCATTCAAGACTCCATCCCTGCTTGTTCAGACAGACAACATGACAACTGTATATTACCTCAACAAACGAGGAGGAACGAGGTCCAGACCTTATCCCATGAGACCCAGACAATTTGGAAGTGGCTAATAGCCAGAGACCTCCAGATCATGGCATATCATCTCCCAAGTGTTCAAAATGTTGAAGCAGAGTCCTGCAGAAAAACAACAAATGGGTCCTTCACGACTACATTGTGGGAAACATCTTCAGGCTGTGGGGTGCTCCACACATAGACTTGCTTGCCACAGCAGAGAACAGAAAATTTTCAGGCTGTGCCTCAAAGTTCTTCCAACCAGGGACACTGGGGAATGCCCTTTGGATTGAGTGGTCTGGCAAATTTCTCTACGCCTTTCCTCTGACACCGCCTCTGGCATCCTTCCACCCCAGCTCAAAGAAGTCTCCATTCCCTTGAAGTTAGACAGGTCTTTAAATTGTATCTAGCCAAAACATGAGACATACGAAAATCGGAACAATCATTTGTAAACTATGGCCAGGTCCTTACAGGTCTAGCCATATGCAAACAGTCCGTCTCCGAATGGATAGTATCTTGCATCCTATTATGCGATCAGAAAGCAAACAAGGTTCCATCCTGTAGACCTAAAGCTCACCCTACTAGGGGGAAAGCTGCTACATAGAGGTCTGTTAGGACTTTTACCAAACATTATTCTTTGGACTCTGATGCTAGAACAGATGCTCAAGTAGGGTAGGCTTCCATGAGAAATATATTTGCTTGATTTGCTTGTTCCTCTGTCTTTTCCATCCACTTTGGTGGGGATGGGCTTGCTCCTGTATGCCTTGTTTATGACTATCAATGGAGATCCCCTGAGAGAGAGAGAAAAGGAACAGTTTTTTACCTGTAATCCCAGTTGTCTCTCAGAGGAATCTCCATTGAAGTCATAAGCAATCCTCCCACCTCTCCAGTGGAAATCCGAGGCGAATAATGGATCTATTTGATACTGCCACATCTCGTCAAAAAACTAAAGCAACTGCCGCCTGCTGGACATGATGATACGCGGTGGTCTCTGGGCACACACACTGTTTACACTTACAAAATGGCAGCCTACAGGGCTGCACTGTCTTCGTTTTCTTTATCTTTCTCTTTTTTAAATAACCATTTGTGAAAGATTTAAGCATTCTACCAAAATATTTGGCTTTAAATCTACATATACATGGGTATTATTTCCTGTTTTGAAAGCAATTTTAAGAAATTGGCCATTATAAGATGCACAATGTTCTTGTCGTAAGTGTTTCTACAGGCCTTCCTGAAGAAATGCGAACATCTACACTTAAGGAGACATAGGGCCTGATTCTAACTTTGGAGGACGGTGTTAAACCGTCCCAAAAGTGGCGGATATACCACCTACCGTATTACGAGTTCCATAGGATATAATGGACTCGTAATACGGTAGGTGGTATATCCGCCACTTTTGGGACGGTTTAACACCGTCCTCCAAAGTTAGAATCAGGCCCATAGTGTAAAGAAGTGCTCCTGGTTCCCTGCACGTGGGCGGGACTATTCATTGCTTATAACTGCAGAGAACTGGGATTACAGGTAATAAACCATTCCTTCTGGTGGATACTCTAACAGCAGATTTCTCACCACTTCCCTCTCTGTGTAGTAGACTTCAATGATTCTATTATGGTGCCATATTGGGTTTTGTACACCCACAGAAAAACAATATCCCTCAATCAAGTGGAATTTGTAAAGTGTGGCTTGTCACCTGTGAGGGTATCCAAGCGCTAATGACCCTGCAGCAAGGTAGGTCTTAAGTTCTTACCTGAATTGAAGCAGCAAGGCTGATGTCCACAGGCGAAGGAGGAGTTTGTTCCAGGATTCTTGGCCGAGAAAGGAGTGTCCTCCACTGTTGACCCAGCAGATACAAGGATGCGAGGGAGAGTGAGTTGGACTGCAGGTGTCTAGAGGGTTGGTGAAAGTTTAGGTGGTGGTTGATGTATGCTGGTCCTGGTTATGTAGGGCCTTGTAGGTGTGGATCAGTGTCTTAAAATGGCATCTCTTCTGGCTCTTCTTGAGGTGGGTCCACTTTGGGAAGAAGAGGATGAGTCTGGCTACTGCATTTCGTATGGTCTGTAGTCTTTGCAGGAAGTGAGAGGTGATTTTCTACATAGTGTGTTCTGTAGTCCAGCTGACTGGTGACTAGGACCTGAGTGATGGTTCGTCTGGTGTTGACGGGGAGCCATTTGAAGATCTCCCTGAGCATGCAAAGAGTGAAGAAGCAGGTGGAGGAGACTGCTTTGATCTGGTTTTTCATGGTGAGTTTGCTGTTGAGCATGATGCTGAGGCTCTGGGTATGGCCTGTCAGCGTGGGTGAGGGTCCTAGTTCGGAAGATCACCAGGAGTCGCTCTATGGGGCGGTGTTGTTCCTGAAGGTCAATACTTCAGCCTTGTTCATGTTGAGTTTTAGACAGTTGTCTTTCATCCACCCTGTGACACTTGTCATGGTGGTGGATGGGTCTTATGAAAGAGAGAGAGAGAGGATGAGCTGGATGTTGTCTGCGTAGGATATGATTTTTAGTCTGTGGGTTGTGACGATGCTGGCTAAAGGGGTCATGTAGGCGTTCCACAGAGTAGGGCTGCAGGACAAGCCTGACAGACGCTGCAGATATTCTTGGGTTCTGAGGTGAAAGGAGGGGGCAGATTCTCTGGGTTCTGCCAGTGAGGAAGGAGGTGATCCATTTGAGGGTGTCTCTTTAGATTTCGATGTGGTTGAGTCTCTTGATAAGAGTATGACGGATACAGTGTCAAACACTGCTGATAGGTCGAGGAGGATCATGGCCGATTGGTCTCCCCGGTCAAGAAGGGATTTAATGCTAGTAGCCTTGATCAGGGCTGTTTTGGTGCTGTGATTGGAGCGTAACCTGGATTGGGCAGTGTCCAGCAGGTTTTCTGTCCAGGTGCTCTGTGAGTTGATGGTTCATGGTCTTTTCAAAGACTTTGGAGGGGAAAGGGAGATAGGACGATAGTTCTGGAGTTTGCTGGGGTTGGTGGAGGCTTACACGTGTTTCCATTCTTCGGGTAATGTGGCTGTGGTGATGGATGCATTGAGAATTGTGGTGAATTTGTAGCTGATTATCTTGCTTCCGAGATTGTAGATGTGGTGAGGACAAGCCTATATGGGTGCTCCAGAGTGGACGGAGCTCATGATGACTGTGATGATGTTGGTCGTGAGCTGATTCCAGGTGGCGAGTGCAAGGTCGGGGTTCGTGTCTTTTGGAGCAAGGAGGCAGTGGTAGGTTTTTGTAGATGGTGGAGATCTTGTCGTGGAAGAAGTCCGCCAAGGTGTCTCAGAGTTCCTGGGAGGGTGTGATGTTTTCGATGGCTGAAAGGTTGGAGAATTCTCTGACGACGTTGAAGATTTCTTTGCTGTGTTTTGAACTGGCTTAGGTGCAGTCGGCGAGGGAGCTTCCTTTAGTCTCTTTCAGGAGTTGGTCACATAGGTTGATCGAGGCCTTGAAAGAGGCACAGTCAGTGGGCTCTTTGTAAAAACGCCATTTCTTTTCAATTCGCTTGGTTTCGTTTGGAGGTTCTCAATTCTGTGGTGTACCAACAGGCCCGTTTGGAAGATATTGTGGGTTGGACGGGGGCGGTTGTGACAGCGCAGTCGGTGATCCATGCAGAGAAGTTCTTGACAGCCTGTTCAAGGTTGGTTGCAGTGCTGAGGGTGTCAGCCCACTGGCTCACAGATACTTTGCTCCAGTTTTGGTGGGCGGTGCTGGGTGGCTTGGTGGTGGTGCAGGAGGGGTCCTGCTATGGTGAAGTGTACATTGGTATGATCTATCCATGTCATTACTGTGACGTAGCTGTACTTAACCCTGATGCTGGCATTAAATGTAGGGTCAGGTGCCTGTCCTCTGGTGTGAGTGGGGTTGGTGACCAGTTGGGTGAGACCAGTGTTGCCCATGCTTCCCAGGAGGCTGCCTGTGTTGGTGTTGTCGAGGTGAAAGTTTAGATTGCTGAGAAAAATATAGTATCTGATAGAGACTTCTAGTAGCAGATTCCTTACCTTAGAATTTTGTGGCGTCGGCATTGAATCCGGAATTTTTCTGATGAGCAATACCCTGCGCACGCCATCGGGTGGTGGTGTTCGGATCCGCGTGCGTCATCTGGCTCCCCGTGGCGCAGCCAGCATTTTTGGAGTTGTCTGTGACGTCATGGCCTCCTATATAGGCACCAACCCGGCGTGCGTAGGTCAGTTCTTTTCCTTTCGCGCCCATTAAGCGCAGATCCGGAAAGAGCTAAACTTTTTTCGACGGTTTTGTCGAAGATTTTTCGAATTGTCTGAGGAATGTCTTCAAGAAAAACTGGATTCAAACCGTGTGGTGCATGTCATCGCACCATGTCGGTTACGGATCCACACCAGGTGCGTCTTTGGTGCCTTGAAAAGGACCACAATTCGAAGTTGTGTTCCAGCTGTAGGGCCATGGCTCCGTAGGCCTTGAGAGAGAGATCTCTCAAGGTTCTAGGGGCCCGGCAGCCGTCTTTGGTTAACGCGACTCAGAGGAGATCACGGTCCCACTCTAGGAGGAGGTTGAAGCACCGCTCCAGGAGCCCCACATCATCTTCCTCGCATTCGAGGTCTTCAGGGCATTCAGGTAAGAGGCACAAGAAGAAGTCCAAGCAGACTTTGACTTTGCCACGCCTATCGGCTGACGAGGCGTCCAGGGAATGTCGACGTTCCGAGGACTGACTCCGCGTCTTCCCCCCTTTTTTCCGGGGACCGGAGCGACCCCTGCTCAAATCAAAGAATTTTACGAGGCTATGTGCCTTGTTTTTGAGCAGGCTGCACCCTCGGGTTGGTTTTCAGGCCCCACGGGGTCAGCAGGGGCCCCGTTGGATTCAACGTCAATGGCTTTGGCCTCGGCGCCTTTGGGGACCCTGGGATCCGATAGTGGATCCAGACCGGTACTGTTGTCTCACAGTCAACCTCAATTGGCCCCGGGCCCTACGTCGATGCTCCCTACGTCGATGCTCCCTCCACCACCGGCGCCCACTGATGGTGGTAGCCCCAGCCTCATTCCGGATGATCCGGAACAACGTCGTACGAAGCAGATTCCGACTTCAGCAGTGCCGATGAGGCCCAGATCAGTGCCTGAGGCTTATTCAGAACAGCCAGGCACAGGAGAGGAGTGGAAGGAGTCTGAGGACCCTTTAGAATATGTATTGGAGCATGAACAGGACTGGTATGAGGATCTAGGGAATGCTAGTGTACTGGATACTTCTCCAGATGCTGGCATGCTCTCTCCTCCCGCTGTGGCTACGGAGGAGGGTGCATCTTATGCCATGGTGGTGCGTAGGGCAGCTGAGGTCTTGGACCTAGACTTGCCTATGGTGCCAGTCAGGACTAATCTCCTGATGGAGGTGCTTCAGCCGGGGGTTGCTACATCAGAGTTTACCCTTCAATGAAACCCTCACAGATGTCCTTCTGGGAACATAGTCCAAACCCAACACAGGGGCTTCTGTGAATAGGGCAATCGGCCGCTGCCATAGACCTGCTCCAAACCACCCAAGTTTCCTCACCCAACACCCCATCCCAGAGAGCTTGGTGGTCCAAGCCTCCACTTCCCATGGTGCCTTCCTTTCCGCCCCTCTAGATAGGGAATCCAAGAGTCTAGGCCATCTTGGAAAGAATTTGTTTTCTTCCTCCAGCCTGGCATTGTGGTCAGTAAACACCTCTTGCCTATTGGGCCGTTTTTCCTATACTTTATGGTATACGGTGGCACAGGTGCTGCCCCAGGTCCCGAAGGGCATACGGGACACTCACCCAGGCTGTCAAGGATGGGAGAGAAGCAGCCAAGTTTACTATCAGGTGTGGCTTGGACATGACCGACTCGCTGGGCAGGGCGATTTCTTCAACAGTGGCCCTCCGTCGCCACACCTGGCTACGTTCTGGCTTTTCAGGGGATGTCTAGTCTAGTTTGATGGACAGGCTTTTTGATGGCTCTCGCCTTTTTGGTAAGAAGGCAGACTCTGTGCTTGAGAGGTTCAAGGATTCTCGATCTATGGCCAGAACCTTGGGCCTTTCAGATCCGGCTCATCAGCAGACTGTCTTTCGTCCCTTTCGAGGTTTTGGAAGGGGCGCGGTACCACGCCAGCCACAGGTTAGCCACCGTCCTCTGGCTTCACAGCATCCCGTGCGAGGGCGAGGTCGTGGTACCGTGGGACCCAAAGGGTCTGGCCAGCGGTCGGCCACCATACAGCCCCCCTCTTCCGCAGCACCCAAGCCCTCCTAGTATGGTTCTGCAAGACAATGTCCGTCCAGTTGAAGGGAGGATTCAATTTCATCTCCCTCGCTGGCAGTTCATCGCATCGGAGAAATGGGTCTTGCAGAACATACAGAAGGGCTATGCTTCCCCCCCACCCCCCCTTCCAGTCTTTCCCTCCCTCTACCCCTCCAGTAGAAGACCTGCAGATGGGGGATCATTTGGTCTTGCTCCGCAAGGAAGTTACAGCTCTCTTGGCCAAGGGAGCCATAGAAAGGGTCCCGATGTCAGAAGTAGGCAGTGGTTGTTATTCCCGCTAATTTCTGATTCCCAAAAAGAACATGGGCCTTTGCCCTATCCTGGATTTAAGGGAGGTCAATCTCTTCCTCAAAAAGGAGAAATTCAAGTTGCTCACTCTTGCTCAGGTCTTGTCTGCCCTAGACCAAGGAGACTGGACTTGCAGGATGTATATTTTCACATCCCCATCCTGCCCGCCCACAGGCGTTACTTGTGGTTCAAGGTGGGCCACGAGCACTTTCAGTTTACCGTGCTCCCTTTAGGTCTCACCAGTGCCCCTCGGGTGTTCACAAAAGTGATGGCCGTGGTGGCAGCTCATCTGCGCAGGTTAGGGATTTCAGCCTTCCCCTACCTGGACGACTGGCTGTTGAAGGCTCAGATGTCCCAGGCTGTCGTCACCCACCTCCACACTACGGCGAACCTCTTGCACTCTCTGGGTTTCACTATAAAGTGCCAAAGTCACACCTGACTCCCTCTCAGAAGCTCACTTTTATCGGAGCTGTACTGGACACTGTGCAGTTTCCGGCCTATCCTCCCGAGCAGCGAATCCAGGATATTCAGGTTATAATACGATATTTATTATCCTGGATTTCAGTGAGACACTCTGAAGCTGTTGGGACTCATGGCTTCCTGCATCCTATTAGTCAAGCATGCCAGATGGCATATGAAGGCTCTGCAGTGGGACCTGAAGTTCCAATGGGCACAGCATCAGGGAAATCTTACTGACATGGGTTCAGATCTCGGAGGGAACTGCAAAGGATCTGCAGTGGTGGTTAGTGAACTGCACTTGGGTCATAGGCAGACTTCTTTCCCTTCCCCAACCAGATCTTACAGTAGTGACAGATGCGTCACTTCTGTGATGGGGTGGCCATCTGGGAGAGGTGGAGATCAGGGGCCTCTGGTCTCCGGCAGAATCAGGGCTCCTTATCAACTTGTAAGAGCTTCGGGCTATCCGGCTAGCATTAAAGGCATTTCTTCCTGTTGTGAAAGAGAAGATAGTGCAGGTGTTCACGGACAACACTACTGCAATGTGGTACTGCAACAAGCAGGGCTCATGGACCCTTTGTCAAGAGACTCTACTTCTCTGGACATGGCTGGAACATCAGGGTATAACCCTGGTGGTTCTACACCTGGCAGGTTCTCTGAACACCATAGCGGATTAACTCAGCCAGCGATGCTTAGCGGATCACCAACGGTGTCTCCATTCGGAGGTGGCGCAAGGACTCCTTCAGCAGTGGGTAGAGCCTTGGTTAGATCTGTTCGCCTCCGGAGAGAATGCACAATGTCAGCAGTATTGCACTTTGAATTTCCCAAGGAGGCTAGGCACACTTTTCATCGCAAGAGGATTTCAGGCCTCCTGTACGCCTTTCTGCCCTTTACCACTTCTGCCCAGTGTTCTCAAGAAAATCAAGAATGACCAGGCCCAAGTAATCCTAGTGGCTCCGGATTGGGCACGAAGATTCTGGTATCCAGAGCTTCTGCAAATGAGCATCAGTCCTCTTCGGGAGGATCTTCTGTTGCAGCAGCAGGGAAAGGTTCTCCTCCTGAACCTTTCAACTGCGTGGCGATTGAGCGGCGGCGGTTGATTTATGACCTCCCTCCCGAAGTCTGTGATGTCATTCTGGCAGCCCTGTACTTAGAAAGTTTACGCCTGCTGTTGGAAACGTTTTGTATTATATTGTACAGAGAGGTCTATTGATCCTCTTTCTTCTTCTCTTTCTAATATCCGTCTGTTCATTCTGTCACTCGCCCAACAGGGTTCCTAATTAGGGACTCTTAAGGGCCATCTTTATGCCTTATCGGCTTTTCTTAGCTTGCCTCATCAACAGTCTTTGTTTAAGTCTCCTATTATACAGAGATTCCTAAAAGGGCTTGTACATATGTTTCCACCTACTCCTTTCGTTATGCCCTAGTGGGACCTTAATCTAGTGCTTACTTTTCTAATGTGTGCTACTTTTGAGCCTTTACATAATTGTCCTCTCCAGCTGCTGACTATCTAGACAGCCTTATTAGTGGCGATCACATGCCAGAAGAGTGAATGAGATGTAGGCTTTATCATTGAAACTGCTGTATCTCACGATATATCCTGATAAGGTAGTCCTCAGAACTCATGCCTCTTTCCTCCCCAAGGTAGTGACCCCTTTCCATCTGGGTTACAATATCACCCTTCCCACCTTCTTTGCTCTACCTCATCCCTCTAAAGAAGAGGAGCCCCTCCATCGTCTGGACCCAAAAAGAGTGTTATCGTTCCATCTTGACCGCACAAACGAGTTCCGGGTAGACGACCAACTGTTTGTGGGGTACATTGGTGCAAAGAAGGGGCGGGCAGTCCAGAAACTAACCATTTTGTGCTGGGTCGTTCTCTGCATTAAAACCTGCTAAGCTTTGGCTAAGAAGCAGCCTCCTGAGGGCTTGATAGCTCACTCTACAAGAGGGAAAGCTGCTAACACGATGTTAGCTCGAGGCGTGCCGGTACTAGACATCTGCCAGGCGGCAACGTGGGCTTCCTTGCACGCGTTTGCAAGACACTACTGCCTGGATAGCCAGGTGAGAAGAGAGGGGCATTTTGCTCACTCGGTCCTGCGGGACTTCCTTGTGTGAAGTATATCTTTGCAACCCACAGCCAGGAGTTATAGCTTGGGTATCTATTCTAAGGTAAGGAATCTGCAGCTAGAAGTCTCTATCATATGACAAGTTACTTACCTTCGGTAACGAATTATCTGGTAGAGACTATCTAGCTGCAGATTCCTTACACCCACCCAGGCCTCCCTGCTCTGTGTATATATATATATTCCTTTTTCAGATTTTTACCCTTTCTCCAGGGCATTTCATTTTGCTCAGGCAATGAGGGGAAAAAAATTGGTTCTTCCATGACTGCGCTTCTGGCGTGGGAAGTTGTGGAAAAGAACTGACGTACGTGTGCCGTGGTGGTGCCTATATAGGAGGCCATGACGTCACAGATGACTCAAATACGCTGACGACGCCACGCAGAGCTGGAAGAAGCACACAGATCCAGACGACGGCACACGACGGTGCTCACAGGGTACTGCTCAGTAGAAAATTTCTGGATTCGATGATGACGCCACGGAATTCTAAGGTAAGGAATCTGCAGCTAGATAGTCTCTACCAAATAATTAGTTACCAAAGGTAACTAACTTGTTCATTTGGGTTAAGTGGCTCGTGGGGCGATGAATTCTAGAATGGAGTTGCGGAAGCTGGGGTGAGGACCTGCTGGTCTGTAGGCAGTGGTGCCTCTACTGATTTTGCTGTTGGTGTGGAGTTGAAAGTTGAGGTGTTCCACAATCAGGGTGGTGGTGGTGGTGTCTGCTGCGGTGGTGAACTGGATGGTTTCTTTGTGGATTATGGCAATTTCTCCTCTGTGTTTGCTGATGTGTATTGGTGTGCTATTTTGTAGCTGTCACAGCGTAGCTGAGGTGATGTAGGGCATGGATGCTGGGTTGAGCTAGGCCTCTGTGAGGAAGATGATGGTGTCCCTATCTTGGTGGCGTGCTTGCAGAGAGATCATTCATTGAGCAGGAGGCAGTGGATTTGTGTTGGAGTGGTCGGGATCGGCATGGTGGTGATTCTCTGTGCGTATGAGTGCTCCGGTGTTGCAGGTGAGGTGAGTGTTCTGGCATGTGAAATGTCCTACTGTGGTTTGCGGGGAGGTGCGGCAGCAGTTGCTGTTGCAGGGTCCAGTGCTTGGAGTTCAGTGGGGGTGTATCTTCTGGTCGTGGGAGGACTAGGGTTCTTGGGGCGGCACAGACCAGCTTGCCTTTGGTGTGCCTGCTGCGCTGCAGTCTCCATTTAGTAGGTTCCTGAGGGTTTGTAGTATGCAAATAAAATATGAGTGTATTAGAGATTGAAACACTGATTGAATTAGCAGACATGAAGGGAAAGTAAGACAAGGGGCAATTGAACTAGAAATGTAATTGGTTTCAAATTATATTGTGTAATTACGTAGAACGTTATACTCACAGAAGGGGAGTATCTTTGGTAACAATTTAAAAAGTATTTATAATGTATCTTTTCTAAGACAATCATGTTGGAACCACTCTATAGGAGCGCATAATACAGCATAAACACATGATCAGTGTTAGCCGTCTGAAAAAGTACCCCTTGCCTGCGTCTGTACATAGAAATCAGTCTTGCTTGCACGAGTCGCAGATCACAATCAAATGCCTGATACGCAAGAGACTTATGTTTTTTAATTTACTGTGTGTGCCTCAATCTCTAAACACAAATTTATTCTGTTACCAGTAATAACTTGATGGCAGAATGCCTGTTTCGATAATCGACAACACAGGCCAGCTCGCATCGCTGCAAAATCTAACCGGTGTCGGTAACCAGAGTAATGCTGCGCGGCAGACCCATCAAGATGTCCGACTATGCTGCATCACTGCGGAATGTCTGTATCTAGTATTTTCTGTGTGACATTTCCATTGCCAAATTTTCTTCCGTTACCAACACCTGTTAAATTTGGAAGTGATGCGATAGAGTTCACCGACCAGGTACTCTTTTAGAGACCATCCTAGTTTGCTTATATTTCCCGACTAGGCTGTTTTTCTTCGGTTCTTTCAAGTAGTGAAACGCTGTTTTGTGCTACCACGTCAGTCCTGAGGGATCGTCCTTCAGACAATGCTTTAAATGGGCCGGTACTGTCCGGTACGCAGTACCGGCACTTTTTTATTTGGAGTGGGAGAGTACCTGCACTTCTCAAGAAAAACGTAATACTTTTAATTGGAGAGTACTGGCACTTCTCAGAAACAAGCAGGTACTCTGTCACAGAGTACCTGCACTTTTATTTTTCCATTTCAAGCACTGCCTTCAGACCTTTTAAGGGGACTAAAACTTCGACTTTAAGCCTTTCGAGTGGACTTAGCCTTATGACAGACTAATACTACATTTGTTTTGTAACCAACTGCTCCAAATGTGTTTTTCAATATGGGTATTGTGTTTCCATGTTCTCGTGTAGTGATTATCCAACATGCTTTTCTTGAAAAAGATGCATTCTGTGTATCCTTGAAGTTATTGCCAAGGACATTCCCCTTCTGTGGATAAAATGTTTACTGAAGATCCATGCCTTAAAATTTGAGACTAATTAAATCTCTGGCTCGGTTGCCCTTGTGTAACCAACCCCATTGCATATTTTTAGTCAATTGAAGCATTTACATCGTTCTTATAATTATTTTGATTGTATAAAAAAAACCTTCAGGGTATTGATTTCTTATTCGTATGTTTTTACCCCAGCCCCGTGGGCTATTTGGGTAGCCCCTTGTTGTTAGGGTTCCGTACACTATCGAGTTTGCAGTCTGTCATGGTTGGACCACATCAGAGGGCACAGAAGAAAACTGACTCAGTTTGGAGGGGTAGCGCCTAAATACAGCCTTCGGTTCTGAAGGCATTGCAGTGCTGAAATGGAGTCTGAAATGCGCATCTAGCCTGGCACCCAGAGGTGGTAAAAAGGTGAGAATTTTTCCGGTAGAGTGTCCTAAAAAAAGAAACGCGGCGTCGAAGGTAAGTAACTTGTTCTCGTCGGCGGATTGGAGCAGTTTTTCAACATTTTGACATTTATTTGCTGGATGGCTAGACTTGGTGCATCAAAGGAATGCTTGATTTCATTATGACAGTATAAATTGTTGTGATGGGTAGAAAACGTAATGCAGCGCAGAATTAGCAGTTAACAATTGCCATAACGAATCATGTTCGAAATTCAACTCCGTATTTCAAGTAAACAGTTCTCCAGCTGTGCTGGTATCCAGTACTAGTTTATAATGGTTACATTTTTTTCTCTCAGTTATTTTTGCATAGGTAACATTCTTGGTGATTAGGAGTGTATAGGTTTCTAAGACTTACTTTTATTTAAATAACATTCGAGTCCTTGGTGCAAATACGTGTTAACCTCTCAAACAGGAAGTACATTGCCGTTGGCAGTGGCCATAACCAATGTAAAATTTGTAAATATTGCCAACCGCCCCTCCCCCAAACACCTGTGACTAATTTTATTCCAGAACACATGGATACTGCGAAAAATGGAAGTTGAATCAATGTTGCAGCCTACAGTCTGGATCAACCATGTGTGGTTCCTCTTTCGGGTTACATTGCCATTATTGTCGAAGATCTCAACATTTACACTACAATTACTCCATATCTTTGCAATCAGAATTCAAATGCCCCTGGGATACATCCACTCTCATGCTACTCATGGTGTTCTTGTTTGCAAGGAAAGTATCCACCAACGGTCCCGTCTTACCCACTTTTACTTCCTTACAAGATGCAACCCTTTGCAGCAAGAGAACCTCCCTTGCTATTTGAATTCACATTGTTTTATTGAAAGTATGGCGCGTGGCCACACCAACAGCCAAAATGGCTGCACGGTGGCTGAAGCTCCGGTGGACCCGGCACTAGAACCAGTTCAGATGGGTCAATAGCACGCTGTTTGGGGGCTCTGGTTGCTGCTACCTGCCACCAAGCATCTGGGGGCTGTGGGGGCTGCCTTTGCCTACATCCCAGAGGCTGTCGAGGCATAAACACTTGCACTCAACCACCGCCTCACGCTTTAGATCCCTGCAGCGATAGGAGCCGTTTGCTAGCTTGAGGTGCAGGGCGATTGGGCTGGTGGTGTGGCCCGTGCTTCTGACAGCAATCCTGAGTACCGCATACATCACAGTGCTACACGGAAGCGAATTGCGTCTGAGAATAGAAGACCGCAGCTGATACTACTGCACGGCCTACACATGCCGAGTCTGTGACCTCTGCAGTTGGGTGCCAGAGACTGCAGCCTACTTTGTTTCCTGCACCGCAGCAGCGCTTTGCATGGAGTGCTTCCTGGAGATGACAAACTGGTAGGATGGCACACTGATTTTATTCTTTACTTGACTACAGTCTGGGACCACAGCGCCTCAGCCCCGGCCCTGTGAATCTGCACTGTCAGGCCCACAATAACAGAGGACCCCCCTCCTGCTATCTGCTACCCCCAGGCCCTAAAATACTGAGAGCACTACTTCCTACACAGAGCGGCAAACCAGTGGCCCTCCTTGACTGCTCCTCGCCCACCCACCCTGTGGCCAGGCACTGTACAATGGACTACTGCAGCACCCCTCTCCTTGCAGTGGGGTTGATGCCTGGTGGCACAGCACAAAGTCTTGCCACTGAGCAGGCCCCTCAAGGCCTTCTGGTAGGGCGCAGGGACCAGTACAAGCCATACTGTGAACTTGCTGTCCGTCTTGGGACTATAAGCTAAAGAACACAGGCGATATATATAGGCCCATCTAGCCTATGCTGTTGTCGGGTTGCCGCAGGGAAAGCTTTACTGCGCTGGTCTCTGCGATGGTGCGGGGCAATCCCAAACAGCGCAAGTTATCCTACGAGAAGCCCAAAGCAGCCAGCGGCCCTTTAGCAGCACTAGTTATGTGGAGTGATGTGACCGGGGTCCTGTGACTGGGCATTGACAGATATGGGTGCCATCATGGCTAAATTTAGGGCAGGCTTTCAAGCAATTGACACACAATTTGACACCCACACAAATCGTTTGTACCAAATGGGGGAGCGCATTGACAGGCAAAACCCTCTGCTGGAAGGGTGCTGAGGAGTTCATATCTGGGCTGGAGAATACCAACACCTCAAAAGTGAAAAGGCTGAAGAAGTTAGAATCGCAACTCAAGACAATAGCCACCAAAAATGAAGACCTGGAAGCCAAGCGGCCCGTAATGAAATTCGTATCTTGAAAGTAGCGAAAATAATGGACACAGGCCACCTTGATTTATTCGTTGAAAGACTACTCTCTCAACTTCTGGGTGTTAAACTTTACATCCTCCTTTGTTGTAGAACATGCCCATAGATCTCTCTGACTGTGCTCTGCAACGTGTAATCCACCGTGAATGATCATCGCCCAGCATCTCAGTTTTAGGGACCATGACTCAGCACTATGATTGGCACATGAAATGGGCCTGCTCCAATACTAAGGGTCTGCAATCTTCCTCTTCCCTGGCTTTACTATGGCAGTCCAGAAAGCTTGGCGCAAACTCACCAAAGTTAAAGCTGCATTGCTCAAGTTAGGCCTTCGCTTATGGCATATGGTACTCAGCCCGACTTTGAGTGGATGTCGATGGCGAGACCTGCTTCTTTCACACTCCAGCAGATAGCGTTGTAACAGGGGACATATCTGCCCCTGTTAGGCCGGGCTGAACGCTGACCAAATTGCTGAGACTGCCCGAGGTATAGCATATATATCGGAACTGCAGCGAACAGATGGGACACCTGTCACAGTAACCATAGATATCCAGGCTGGAACACAACTATTACACCCACCTTTACTCCTTACGATTAAGCGAGGACACCACTGAGTTGGTAACATATCTTGAGGAGGTGGCAATGGTTTGGCTTGCTGCTGCTGCTCACCAACAGTTTCTTAGTGAACCAGTCTCCACAGAGGAGATTATACAGGTAATAGACTCAAGGGATGGATCTGAAGCACCTGTCCTATATGGCTACATTGGAATATTTTACAAAACACAACACATACTGGCTCTGCCCCTCCTCTCCATGTAAGAAGAGGGAATGAAGGTGAATGTGCGGGAGGCTGTGGTTATTCTCTTTTTAAAGCTATTAAAGGATCCTCAACAGTCCGGGGTCATACTGACCATTGTCAATGCTGAATTTCAACAATAAAATACTGGCTAAGCTGCTGGCAACCTAACTTTTGATACTGATGGACCAGATCATATCCCCAGCTCAGTTGGGTTTTGTCCCACATCGCTCAGCTTCTCTTAACCTGCACACGCTTTTTGTGGTGCTTAACAGAATCTCACCAACCATACCCGCTACGGTGGCCTTATTAGACGCAGAGAAGGCATTTGCTTCTTAAGAATAGCCATTTCTACAAGCCACGCTCTGCAAACTGGGCTTCCTGCACAGCTTCACATCCCAGATTCAGTTGTTAAACTAACAGCCAGCGGCCTGAACAAGGGTGTATAGGGCACTATTGGTCCCCTTTCCAGTCACCAGGGGAACACGCAAAGGTGCCCTCTGTCACCGTTGCTTTTCATTATAGCGATTGACCGACTCGTATGTCACCTGCAAGAGAGGCACTTCCACCGGTATTGCAGTTTAAGCCAAGCTCACTTCTAATTTCGCTATATGCTGCTGATATGTATGCCACCATGCCGAAAACTTGGCACGATCCTCTGCGAGGTTGTTAAATACAGAGTTTTTCTGGCCTGCACATTAACTGGGCTAAAACAGAGTTATTTACGCTTATGGATGCAACAAACCTATGCGTTGTGTGTTACCTTTGCAATGGTGCAATGCCCCGTCTGAGACCTGGGCATTACTTACACCGAGCCAGAGAGCAAGACATACGCTTAAAGTATGGCCCAGCGGTGGACAGATTGACTGCCCAGATAGAACGATGGATTCACCTTCCGCTGTCTATGGCAGGACACATTGCCATTTAAAAAATGGCGGTACTGTCCCTCTTTTTGTGTATTTTTCTGAACGTAACAATCCTAATCAACTTTTTTTTTTTTTTTTGGCAACACTGAGTCTATTGCTGTGGCTAATATGGGTGGATAGACAACACCGAATTGGATGGGATACCATAATACTCCCATACGAATGCGGTGGGTTTGGTGTCCTGACCTACATCTGTATTATCTGGCTGCGCAGTGTCAGTTTGCTCATTATTGGTATCACACGGATTCACGTCTTACCTACTTCAAACAAGAAAGAGACCTAGCGGCCTGACACCAGCTGGCCTCCCATTAGGGCCGAATGATATTCAAACTCTATTCACAACCAGTTATGCCTGTAGAAAGCCGACTCGATTCCTGGCTGGGAGAAAGTTGTACTTTTCTGCAATATCACTGGCGAACAATATCTGGCTTCCTATTGCCTTGGAGAAGATAGTCCAACGCACGCTAACAAAATATGCTGTACACACATTTGGTGATCTCTTCCCAGACCGACATGTGTTCTCTTGTCCGTAAGACAATAGGTTTCAAGAAGCCACCCACATAGACCACTTTGTGCTCAGATGGCTTCAGAGTTCACTACGGGCCCAAATCCTGTCTTATCCAGTAGCCCTAGAGAAATTCACTCCGCTAACACTCGTGATTATTGATAGCGAGGGAGGCAGATTAGTCTCCAAATTATATCACACTTGCTTAGATCTCTTACAGCAGCGCGGGTCCAAACTCAGAGATGTGGGAAGCAGATTTAGGACATCCCTTAACTGATAAGATTTGGTATGCGTGCAGTGCACAGGCACGCCTTATTTCTTTTAACCATCGTCACAAGCTCATACACAACAAGTTCCTATGAAGAGCGTATGTGACTTCCATTACATTGGCATAAACAGAACCTACATGACTCTCTGAGTCCTCAAAATGTCACACTACCGGGCAGACTTTGCCCATCTAGTATGGACATGTAGTAGTATTGCACCTTACTGTCGGGATGTGTTTGACTGTCTAGCCCTGATGACGCACATTGCACTTGAACCCAATGCTTTATTAGCACTGCTCAGCTATGTGCAAAACATACCTAAAGCAATCCGTTAATTTAGAGCCATGGTGCTACTACTTTCCAAACACGAGATAGCCATACACTTGGGGAGTAAGAACCCACCTACGATAGCGACATGGATAGAGAGTCTTGTGGACTGCAACAACACTAGTGAACTGTATACCACTCTGCAACCACCGACCTCCAGACCGAAAGACATTTTGCAGTTACTAAGGGTTACCTTTTATAATTGGGAACCAAAGAATTAGCCGACCAGCTACTCGTGTGCCCTTCGGTCCTTGGCGGGCGCTGCACACTCTCCTGCATACAGTGGAACTGTATAGGCTCTCGGTCTCTGTACGTACCATATTGCATAGTCTGCTCGACACCCTGAGCGGCAGTTGGTGCTGTTAGTTTATTGATTGTTGTGCTTTTGTAATGTGTAATTTAATAATTTTTGATAATGCAGTTTATCTTACTACGCCATCTAGGGAGTCGAGATATGTATATGTATGGTACAACAGCATGATAAAGTTGAAAAAGAAACAAAAAAAAAACTGAAAACGTATGCTGCTACTATAGTTATGTCACTTGCCCCACTAAAAAGCTTCCTTTTATGCCTTTGAATGTGGGCAATCATTCCTTTGAGATACTGGGTGCATGTGCTTCACAAAGTTTTGAAATACACTCTGCATCTCATATGTTTACTTACATTCATCCAATGTAGTTTCCAGCGGATCAAAATTAGCGATGCCCCAAGTAATATAGTTAAAGCCAAAAAAAATTGGATACTAATATGCACCTTCTCCGTTTACAGATCTTTGCTTGCAGGATCTTATAAAACAGTTATTGACACGCATCTACCTTTATATCAATATGATAATCATGCATCCTTGCATGTTCACATCCTGTTACTACCCTTTAAAGTACAGGCAGGCAGAAGGTGAGCTCAAAACTATTTGCATCTTTCATCACACAAAGAGAACTATTTCCTATCCTTTTTGCAGTTAAACCAGTCATTGGAAATTATCCAAGGTCTAGGGTAAAGTTCTCGGAATAAAGTTGACCATACTAGTATAAATACTGGTATTTTCTTGAGCAGGGTGTGCTTAAAAATATGCAGAGCCTAATGCCGTTCTCATGATTGCTTTTTGGTGCTTTTGATGGAAATGACCTGGTTTCATGTTTTGACATTAATCTTGTCATTGGGCGCTATTGCTTCTGGCTCTCACCACGTGCATGTCGACCCTAAACTTAATAAAGCCTCTTTAATGTGGTTTTCCCGTGAAAGGTGAAGGGAATCACACTGCTTCACATTTAAGATTTAATTTCGGGACGCTGCTAAATATCACAGGTTTAATGATGGTCACATTTGAAATACTCTTGACCCAACTTCTTCCTCCAATAACAAAGATGTTGACTTGGTAAGCTGAAAGATTTGTCAAATAAAAATTGTTCTGAAGATACAGTAGCAAATTCATATTAAAGTGTTTCGGTATTTGAGCTCCATACCATACAGATAATTCTATTTTTGCCTGATTAGAAGTGGTCATGTTTTTGTTTTATATTATAAAACGTATGTAAATATAAAATATGTTAAGTATTGGAAGTAGTTTGAGCACCCTTGGCAATCTGGGCCTGCCAGTTCAATTGTTTTATTAAAATGTATGATCTTGTAATCGAAATGCAAAACCACTTCAGATTTATCCTGCTTTGGCTTACCAGTAATGAACACTATTACATTTGAGTCCTTTACTTTAATTTCCTTTATATTCCAATACTGATATGAGCAGTTTATGAAGTGCGAACTCTGTAGTCATGATAAAAGCTGTATCATCTACATGTTAGTCTTATCAAAAGGGGCAAAGTTAGACCTACAAAACAGCCCTGTGGTGCGCCTTTATGGATTTCCATTCTTTGGTTGCGCATCTCTAATACCATATCTTATTTTTGCCTAGTTACCTTATTATAACAAAAAACGTTAAGCTCCAACAGAAATAAAGATTTTTATTCTAGATAAATCAGCCTTCTGGCTCGTGTGTCGGTAATTATACAATAAAAAGTCATCTCGATCCACAAAGGCTATGAAAAACTTTCCTTTTCAAAATGTAACATGATTGAATATATTGATCATGACTTTAACCGTGACGTGCATTCCTCACTTCTACCATTTTCGAATAACTTTGTTGATAAGATTGAACAATATCTTCCCAAAACATTTCCAAGTAGTACCGCTACCTTATTGAGATGAGTATGTGCATCAAAAAGTTGGCAGCCACCGTTAATTGAAGAAATTTCGTTATCAACCTAACACTTAGGGGAAAAAGCCATGCAATCAATTCGCATTTTTCTTTCCTATATGTTCCATGCATGGAAAGAGGAGTATACTTTTACGTTTTGTGTCCTTTTTGTTGTCAGTACATATTTGTCTTCACATGTAATACAAATTATGTTAAAGCTTGGCTGATATTACCCATTGGTGACCATTCACACTGTTGACACTGCGTGTGATATCCACCTTGTTTGCATGCCTCACAAGCCCCAAGACTCATTTTTGGGTGCTATGCTTAAGCAGGTAATTGTGTGCTTACGAAGGTCACTATAATAGAAGGAAGCTGTAACAGTAGCATATAGAATCTCCAGCAAATCAGATTCTGGGTGCCCTAACCGATCAAACACCCCTCCCCCCTCAAAAAAAAAATATTGTACATTACTTGCTCCAAGCCTGAAAATGTCACACACCGGCCACTTTGGGGTGCTTGTATAGAGGACTACATTTAATCGCAGTTGTATAGATCATTGTGTAAAATATAGTGTGCTAAATTAGTTTTAAAGCTGCAGTAAGGCACTTTGCTTGTCACTATTAAAAAGAAAGGTAAATAAATAAACGTGGTTCTTCTTTTCTCTTGAATACCGTAGGAATGAGATGGAAAGACACTTTTTGGAACTGCTGCAATTTAATATCAATGTACCTGCCAGTGTTTACGCCAAATACTACTTTGATCTTCGATCCCTTGCAGATGATAACAACTTGAACTTTCTGCTGGAACCATTAAGCAAGGACCGAGCACAAAAACTAGAGGTAATGACATACACTATTGAAAACCAGATCCTGTTGTTGCTGACTAATAGGTCCTGTTGTTTCTTCTTCAGCACTTGATAACTACTTCCATTTCTTGGCACTAAGTTGTACGCGAATTGAGGTTGTATTTTATGTAATTTAAACCTTTTATTTAGCTTTCTAGCCCTAGGATAACCATGCCCCTTAGATTTAGAAGACAGACGAAAAGCGTGATGCTTACCAAAGGTCACTTGAAATCTCAGCATTTTGTTTAAAAAAGAAGAAAATGCTATTTGAAATGTATTTGTTATTTTCAGTCTCACAAAAGTATACATTTTATTAAGCTGGTATAACTGCTATAAGGGATTTTGTGTCCAGCTGGCACACATCTGGAACATTTGTAACAAAATATGTGGCTGTTTTACAGTATACTAGCTTGTGGAAATAGATTCTGGATGAAGCCAAGTATTTAGTTTGAGCCAGCCTGAGTTCTGTGTAAAATATTATATGAAATTATAGCTGTGGTTAAAAGACCACAGTAGAAGTCTGTTGCTTCAGAGCACGATAGTTTAAGAAATACTATCCTACCAACTCTACTTCAGAGTAGGATCGAGTTTGGAAAGCCAGAGATAAGATGTCGCAGTAGACTTTGAAGCTTGATCTAATTAGAAAATATTAAAGAAAAACCTTTGAAGCTGACAAAAGATATTGCCCTAGAAACACAATAGATTGCAGATGATAGGGAAAGTTACATGGCTCTCAATGCCAGCATAGTCGAATTGAGGAAAAACAAACAGAGTTTTTAAGCGGCATTAGATTTTCACAAGTTTTCAAAATGTTTGAATATGAAAAGGCATAGAGAAGACCTAGAAATTTTAGAACGAATGCTATCTGACCCACCATAGCTTGATGAGGCGGAACACACACACATGATCCATATTTAAAATCTGATATACACGATTAAGAGGATGCAACTTGACAGGATGTGGAGATGCAAGTCACAGCAGATCTTTAACCAGCTTGACCCTCTTCTCTAATTGACAATGCATTGCATCATAAAGTCAATGAAGGAACAACTGGCATGTTTGGTATGCAAATGAACACAGAAGACAATATTACTTTTCTAATAGAGGCTTTGAGCCCTCACTACCACTTCACTACTTGCCAGCAATGTTACAGAAATTGACAAAAATATTCCTTAAAGCAGCCACAGCAAGAGCTGTACTACCTAGAAAAAAATAATTATAAGCTGTCTATGCAGTACCCATAATAGAGCAAGTTTCATGTAGCGCACAACTGTCCAATTGAAGATACAGCCAGAAGGAGCACTATGCATATTCAATCACCTCACAATCGCAGTAAGACTTAAGGCGGTTGGAAGAAAGATTGAGACCTCAACAGCTACTCATTGGTGCATAGTCAATTTTAATGTGCTATTAAATGAGTATGCCATCTAGCATTGAAATGAAGTGGAGGAACTAATGAAACATCTTACTGAGGAATAAAAAAAAAATGAAAAACTCAATTGTTTAACAGGGAAAAAACTCTGCTGAAATCTTTTTGCTCTCTGTTAGATTCTTCTAGTACAGTGAACGAATAGCTAATGTCAGAACCACTCCTTCATCAACATGCTTGGCTGCAAATCCCGGGATTAAGACCTTAACTTCAACCCAATACTACAGATGTATCCTTAGCAGAATGAAATCGTTTTGGAGTGCTGCTGGACAAATCCGTGGAGGTAAAGGACACATCCAATTCCATGGCCAAGTCTGTGGGATCCTTAAAAATTTGAGCTTTTTTCAGGTAGAAAAGAGGTCAAGGAGATGATTTTCAGAAGCACTTCCATTCATCAAATACAATCATCACACAGACGTTCCATCAAAACCAGATGTTTTTTAGGAAGGGATAAAGGTGGAGGTAAAGCCTCAAAAGGATCAGCATCAACAAATAAATGACTGTCCTGTTTGCTCATCATTAATCACCAGTGCAACGCAAAATGCTATTCTGGCAAAATCTAACTACAGTCAGGTTGATTTTAGCCATAAGGTGATACAGGTATTGTATAGAGCTCTAAAATAAACCACCAACAATATAACCAAAGCTGCAAACTACAAAACAATAAAATATTTGCAACAACACTGGAGTGTACTCCGTATACTTCTTGTTTCCAAAGCAAGACCTAACTCTAAGACCAATAATCGACCCACTTCGTTCCAAAATAAACACTCTTCTGCTCTAAGAACAACATTCTGGTAACAATGGATCTCTCGGATGCATACTTTCACATTCTGATTCATCCACACACCAGAAATGTTTGAGGATTGTAATAAGGGGTGCATATTACCAATTCAAATTTCTGTCTTTTGGTGTCAGATCGGTCCCTCAAGTGTTCACAAGAAAACTTGCAGCAGTAATTTCACTTCCGATAGGTTTTTTTAAACTAAGTTTTATTGTTTTTCGTTGCAATAGCATGTGAGCAAGTTATAAGAAGCGGAGCTGTGTGACGTAACCAAATTTTACAGTCCCACTATGGTCTTTGTTGCTCCACGTCAAAATATTTAGTCCATCAGAAGTATTTACTCCTATATTACAAACAAGCAATTGAACAATAATACCATTGTAGATCATAACAGTCACATTTACTAGCACAAGTAGTTAAAAAAACAATTTGTCAGCCCTTAGAGTGAACCTCCTTTCCTTACTTAAGCGTTAGTGCTGTAGTATAGTGCTGATTATAGTGCTGTGTGCATTGGTATATAGAGACAGCCCTTACATAATGTCATTGTCACTTAGGCGCTCCTTTTAAGGGGAAAGAAGCAGGAGGGAGGTGGGCAATGCCTGGCCCACAGGACAAAGCCAGCTGGTACCCGGGCATCTGATCTTTTTAATCAGCGAAATTCCTTTTAAAATCTTTTAAATTCTTGCAGCTTGTGTAACAGGGTGTCCCATTCTGCAGTTCTGGGTACCCAGTGCAGACCTTGGGTCTCCTGCTGCGCCAGTCACCATATATTCAGCTTTACCCCACTTAAATGTTGCTGCACACCAATGTTTTATCACCAGTGACGCATTGGCCTTGCAGTGCATGACAATGGACGTTCAGACAGTGAGCAACTTCAGCAGATCAATAAAGCAGTTAGTAGCACATCCTGTTTTTTAAAACTCTTCAACAGGGCCAGGACTCCACTCTCTATGTTGCATGAATCTGTACATCCTGTGAGGTGAGTCAGCGAAGCTGTAACTTTGTGCCATGTTGTTGCCCTTAGGCAGCTCCAGAACTTGTGAGCTATGTAGTCGTGCTGGGGTGAGATGAGCTCTGTGCAATGTGGTACGTTGTATGTATTGGAACTCAGCATTTTTAGAAAGTTTCACCCTTTTTTGTGTCCATTCTCGGCCTATGTCATGTTCCCAGCTCTGTCTAGTTAGCAGCAAATGATTTTGTGATGTGTATGCCAAGCACCGAGTGAGCCAGGTGATCATTTGGCAGCCACCACCTATAGTGTGGAGCGTGTGTATCAGCGGATACTCCTCTGGCTCGAAAATCTTCCATAGTCTGTGTATTTCAACTGCTAATCAGCCACGTGCCAAGAAGTGGCCTGCCAGCAACTCGAAATCTGTCTGCAACTGTGCAAATGGAATGAGCACACCATTGTGAAACAAGGTGTCTAGGATACTCACAACAGCCACGTCTCATGTTGCCAGTCCATCCTTCCAACCAGGTCCCAGAAAGGCCTAATGGAGCTAATACATATCACAGGTGTGTGTTTTGTTAGTCGGCATTAAGCTGAGACTCCTGCAAAAGCTATTGTGTGCTATCTGCAGGAGGTTGTTTGATCCTGTGGGTTCTCTCCCTTGCAGTAGGAAAACCTCCCACACCACACATTGTGCCCAATCACTAGTAAGCAGTCCCAATTCTTCCAGCAGATCTGCTAACCAGCAAGAAGGCCACTGTATTTGTGCTGCAAAATAATACTATTCAAAGTTAGGGGCCCTGTGGCCCCTTTCTTGACTGGGAGCTGCAACTTGTCTAATGCAACTTGACCTCTTCCCTTTTTCCAGAGGAAGCCCCCAGTATAGTGTGTAAGGCACGGAACATCCTGCGAGAAACATAGCAGGCGCGGGAGCATCACCATTTCAGATATCTATACTCTGCATTGTATAGTGAGCGACAGTATGTTCCAAAATGCCATTTGAGGGCAGAGGGAGGCGATGGCCAAATAGCCAAAGCTGCACAGCTCCCAACGGTAAGGGTGTGTCTACTACCAAGTGCTCTGGCCAGCAGTCCTGGTGGATCGGAAACAGACATGATTAAGCCCAATTCATACCCAAACCTGACCGACCCAGACCTCCCTTAGAATGTCTTTGACCTCCAATATTCAGTTTCCGTATGTCACAAATGTAGACGCATACATCGTCCGCATATAGAGACATTATTCATCTCTTCATCAATCAGGATGCCTTAAAGCCTGAGCCACTGCGCTAGTGGTTCCATTGTTAAGGCAAAGAGGAGCGGGTATAATGGACATCCCTGGGGCATCCCTCTACTTACCATTATTGGGCCAGAGATACATTTCAGTGCTTATGGCATGTAGCTAGGTGGTTGGATGAAGAATATTTGGTCCAGACGCACATGAAGATCATGTGGGGGTGAATAGTAAGGCTATTCCCTCACGTAGGTATAGGATGCGCCAACTGTCCAGCAGGGACAAGTGCGTGAGCCATTGGGTGAGGCTGGTCACAACTGACAGTACAGGAGAGGTTGGTAGGGGAGGATATGACGAATCTAAATGTGAATGTAAGACACAGTTAAATCTCTCCCCACCCACCTCCACCCCCGCCCGATGATCGAAGCGATGTGTGCCAATCTAGTGAGGGCGACTGAAAGCTGGGCCAAAAGGGGTTGCTGCACTATACTTCCCAATAGAAGGGGTCGACCAGCTGATTGTCCTCCACTAGAATATATCATTCATCAGGGTCAATTTCTTTGGCTTTGTATTGAAAGGCAACCGCAGGCCGAACCCATATAAGAGCTCCATGGGCGAAGCCTGAACATGCAGTTCTAAAGCATTGACCACACCAGCGTTTCTGCAGACATGAGTCTCTTCCCGCCGCCCCACCCCCAGCCAACCCCTTCCGTTTGTGCTGGAGCTTCGATCCTAACTGGGCCCAGCATCAAGATATCCTGCCCCAGAGCCGGCCTGTGAGAAGGGCACCTGTCATTGCCCCCCCCCCCCCCCCCCAGTGCCTGCTGATCTCGAGCGCAGACCACGAGGAGATGTAGCCTTGCGGCCACGTACCGGACACCAATCGGAGACCGAGCGATGGATGTCCTGTGTTCCAGGTAGTGACTGGCGGCCGGGGTGGGGGTATGGGGCTGCTGCAGTAACACCCTGGGGGCTCAAGCACCTACATCGGCGGCTCTGGGGCCTGGTGAGATGACATGCGAGAGTACTACCTTGAGTTTTCTGAATCGTGTGGCATCTGTGAGCCCTGAGGTATCTGAGACCTAGGACTAGTGAGCAGTGAGTGTACTACAGGTTGCCCTGCGTCCTTACTGGAGCATTTGGGCTGGATTGCAGGCCCATGCAGATGAGTTTGTGAGGGCTTGGAGAAATTGAGCCCCCTGCGCCCCCCCTCCTCTTTTGGAGACTTGAGGAAAGGCTTAAGCAGCGGTTCAGGGCGGCAGGTGAACCTCCCACTCCCCCTCACTGTATCGGACAATCCTGATGATGTTGTGCTGGGCAAGAGAGCACAGGTACTTCCGCTAGGCCCCTTGATGCTGTGCGAATACCTGAGGATGAGCTGATGTGGCCACACAGACTACGGTGGGGGTGCCCGCTGAGCTCTAAAGAGCTACACTGGCTGGGGGTGATGCTGGTGAATACGGAGGAGGGTGAGGCTGCACTGAGTCTCTAGGCTGCTGTATTGACTGCTGCAGGATCTCTGCCCTACCTTGCTGTCCAGACTTTTGTGCCTTGCCTTTGGGGGTCATTTCCGGCACGCTGTCTCCCCTGGGGTACCCATTGGACTGGGCCCTCGCCACTAGTTCCCTGCGTGGGAATTCCAAACCCCCCCCCCCCCCCCCTGCTGAAAGTAGTGGTGAATAATCTCAGTGGATATGGTTTGCCCCAAGGTATCCAAAACACCATCCCATAAATCCATTATGGCAAAGCTAGGAGCCAGACCGCCTCCCCCGGATCGGATTAAGCACCTGGAGAACAGGCTGGAGAAGCATACTGGCATGTTTGACAAAATCCTGCAGGCAATACATGACTCCAAGACATCCATAGAGGCTCAACTAGGTGCCATACAAGTTGAAACTGGCTATGTTGTTGAATGTTCTGGCATGGGACTGAAAGGCGCTCAGGCCTGGAGTGTGGGTATTGTTTATTGCACTTGTAGGTTAGTTTTGCCCCTTTGACTGACTGTGCGGGTGGTGGAGTGGGCTGGGTTGGTGTTGTGGGGAGAGGGGTGGTGTTGGTGGGGAGGCATGAGTGATCCTAAACTCCTCAGACTGCAAAATATACAAATGTAGGTGTCCCATATAGCACCTTGACTTGGAATGTTCGGGGTATGTTGACCCCTGTAAGATGACATAGAATATACACCTATCTTCGACACAGGGGTGTTTCCTTTGCCTGCCTCCAGGAGAAGCATCTTACTGCAGGGGGACTTATCAAAGTTAGCAAACGGTGGAGTGGTCAAGTATATGGTATGAGGTTCTCTGCCTGAGCCGGGAAAGGGGGGGGGGTGTCCTTGTTTGGGTTGCCCCGAAGTACCTTTTGTGAAACAGAGGTTAATGCCGGATAATGGTGGTTGTTGCATTATTCTGTTGCACCCATTTTATATCATATCCCTTAATGCACCTAATACTACCCAGGGCAAGTTTCTGAAGTTTCTCTCGCCCACTCTTTTGCTTGATCCTCAGGCGCCAGGGTTGTGGGGAGGAGACTTCAATTGCATACATGATACTGACTTAGAACGCTTCTTCCGCTCCCGGCTGTACAAAGTTATACAGGTCACGAAACAATTAAAGCAATGGTTGCGGCCCACTGCCTTGCACAACATTTGGTGCCTGGGACACCCAGGAGAAATGGAGTTCTCCTGTGCGCAGGTCTACCAGGTTTACACCAGGCTGGATTATTTCTTCTTTAACACAGATTGTTGGCCCCTCATACACCATGAACACGTTTGCAGATATAGGCCAGTCCCCCCCCCCATACTCCTTCATGACATTCCATCCCAGAAGTAGTCCCCAGCCCAAATTCAGAAGGTACGAGAGGTGTGCATCATACGTAGTCATTGCATGCCCGTAACGGTTTAAGTACTGTTCCTTGTAACATAGCCTGCACAACCGATATTCCTGAGTACCCAGGGAGGCATCCTGCCCAGAAGGCATTGAACGGGGGTCCGCTCGAGGCTCCCCCCCCCCTTAAAGTTTGGACCACAACCTCCCAAAAGCTTTGTACTGTGGGACAATCCCATGCTAATTGTAGGAAGGTTGCGGGTCACGCACTACAGCGTTGCCAACAGGCTAGGATCAGTTCTATGGAGGAAGGCAGGGGTGACATATGTGCGATGTATGTAATTAAAATGTGTTAGTTTGAATCTACCATTACAGGTCCCTTGGCAGAGCAGGGCACAAATTGCCCTCCACTGTCCAATGGGGCATTCAGTTTGATGTCCCACGCATCTCGAGCCAGCAGAACTGGCCTAGGTGTATCTTCCACCATGGCCTTATATATGCGTGATATAAGATGTTTGGCTCTCCCCACCCCCGTATTCCAGGAGTAACGTAAATAGCACAGAGGAGGGGTGGGGCTTCCAAGTAAGTGGGCCATATTACTAAGGCTATATTAAGTATACTGGCTTATATTAAGAACTGTCCCTGGTTCAACCCGAACCTATCCCTCGAAGGCTGTAAAGGTCTCAGTGGGGTAGAGGTCCACAAGCGTTGAGCACCCACCCTCTTGCCAGGGTCGAGCGTCCACACGCGGGAAGATCCCAATACTCAAAGTCCTGCGCAAATGGTGAGCGGCGCAAGACCACTTTCACCGCCCTCATCCACAGTGTTGCTGTATGTTTTATTATGTATGGGAGTGATTGTTCCGCTCTTCCCCCGTATGTAGCAGCTGTGCAAGGGTTTTGCGTCGGGTGTCATCCCTAAGATGGGTTTTTTCCCAATTGTCATTCTCCGCTAGCCAAAGCGCTGCATATTGTAACTGGGAGGCTTAAATAGTAGTTCTCCAAATTGGGTAATGCCAGTCCCTCCTCAGCGAGTGGGATTTGAAGGGTCTCCCGCTTCACCCTGCAGTGGCCCCCCGCCCATACCAGGGACACTAGCTGGGAATGCAGGCGCCTGAATACCGAGCGTGGGAGTGTCAAGTGAATTCAGCAGAGTATTCAAGCATCGAGGCAAAAATACCATCTTTGCGACCACTACTCGCCCCATTGATAATGGAAGGGGGAAATCGCACCAAGCTTTCCAAGCCAGAGAGTACCCTCTCAGTGTTGAGTTGATTACGGCACTGGACTGTGTGGGCCACCATAATCCTGAGATATTGGAAATGGTCAGTCTCCCAGTGCAGGCACATGATTGGCAATACACCTGGTGGGAGCCCCGCTAGGCCCCCAAGGAGGAATATCAAAGATTTATTTACATTAATGCGTAGGCCAGACAAATGCCTGAAGTTCTCCAGCTCTTGCATCAATATAGGGAGTGAGAGAATGGTATCCCTCAGGTAAAAGAGCGTATCATTAGCATACAGTGACAGTAGGTGGCATGTCCCACTCAGAAGAATGCCCCACCCCTTCATGTTGCACCTAAGTCTCCTTGCCAACAGTTCCAGGGCCATTGCAAAAAGCAGTGTCGACAAAGGACACCCCTGCCGTGTCCCCCTCTGTATCTTCAGTATGTCTGTGCAATGTCCCCCCGTTCTGACCCTCACTGATGGTTCAGTGCAGAGGAGTTTGACCCCCCCTTGAAATTGTGGCCCAAAGGCGTCTAGGACCCGTAGGAGGTAAACCCAGTTGACGGTATCAAGTGCTTTAGCTATATCTATTGAGACCAGTCCTAGGTCCTCCTCACTATCCTCAACTCCATGAAGGACATGCATGAGCCTACGGGTGTTCATAGTCATATTTGTCCCAGCACAAACCCACATTGGTCAGGATACTCACGTGGGTCACCTCGGGGGCAAGTCGCGTTGCAAGGATTTTACATAGGATTTTTACATCAAGATTAATCGTCGTGATAGGGTGGTATGACGCCGGGTCAGAGGAGGCAATCCCTGATTTGGGGATCATCCAATGAGGCCTTTCCGCATCAAGTCTGGCAATATATTAGCAGTTAACGCCTCATTGTATACGGCCAAAAGCCGCGGAGCGAGTGCAGTCGCAAATGTTTGATAGAGTTCGGCCGTTAAGCCGTCACTTCCTGGACTTCTCCCCAGTGGGAGAGATTTAATGGCCGCCTCCAGTGCCTGCACCCCTGTCTCACTCGGTAGAGGGAGGCGCACCCCATTAGGTATTCCCCTAATCTTTATGGGTCTGGGTTCCCCGGGTTCTCATATACTCCCTCACGGTGATCCCTGAATACTGTGACTATATCATGCTGTGTGCACGCCTTTTTCTCTCCCTCCCCCCGTTACTCCCAGGGGGTTTGTGAGATGGAGTACTAAGGAGCACGGCTGTTCCCGTTGGAGGATCCATGCCAGAAGCCTCCCGGAGCGGTCACCCTCACGATATAGGAGTTGTTGATATGATTTTAAAGTGTAGCGTTCAAGTCTATCTCTGGTTTGTCACTTGACGAAGAAGGTTAATTTCCTCCTATTGACTATTGCACCCCGCACTGCACTTCGCTGGCACACCGCCAGGACATCCTCCCTGCCAGTCAGTTCTGCCTTCAATGCCTTCCGCACTCCACACGTAAACCCAATACATCTTCCCCGTAATACAGTCTTGCATGCTTCCCATTCTGTCGCCCGCCTCTGTGTGTACATCCAATTATGCTCCATGTAGTCTGCTAGTGATTGTGCAATTGTGTCTCTGCCCACCGGATCCTGAAGAATCTCTGATGGGAATCTCCAGCTATACATGGTTTGGGAGGGGCAGCCCCACTGAAACACAGACACCACTAAGGCATGGTCCGACAAATATCTTGGAAGGTGGGCTACCCTCTGTACTTTGGGGGTGGTATGTTGGGTGAGCAATATTCGATTGAGCTGACTAAATGTGCCATGTGTATTCGAATAACACACACATTCCCTGCAGTCTAGCTGTGTGTCCCTCCAAATTTCTGTAAACCCAAGGTGTGACATTGTTATTTTTGAATCTGTAGTCCTTCTTGGCTTGGTACCCTGTCTGGGGGGATGTCTGTCCATGTCCCCATCTGTAATACAATTGAAGTCCCCCACCCAATGTGGATGGACAGTTCACTAGCTAAGGCGGGGTAGAATGTGGGGTCATCTGTATTTGGGGCATTAGGAATTGAGTATTTCCAATTTCTGACCATCCAAGGCCCACCTAAGCAGGATGCACCTGCCTTCTATATCTGCCTCCATAGAGGGCAAGGCAAAAGGGACCCCTGGGCTATCCAGATGTCACCAACCTCCTCCCTCCCCTCACCCACACCTCCACCCCCAGGATGAGAAAGTAGCATAATAATTTTGCCTCCTCCATTTTTTAGCCCGCTTCTGCGCTTTGGCATCTTTCAGATGAGTTTCCTGAAGGCAAGCTATACTGACCCCTGGCGCCTAAGCAATGTCATCACCCTGTATCGTTTTGTGGCAGTACCAAGCCCTCTCACATTCCAAGTGAGAAGTGTATAGGTGTTGCGGACTACCATCGTGTTTGCTATTCTAAATGCCTCCTCTGTAGGGGTGCCTTCGGACCATCCCAGCCATAGTGTGCAACAAGAATCAACATGTATAACATAGACAACTGAAACCAGAACTTCCCCAACCACCACCACCCCCCTCCCATGGACAACCGTAGCATGAACGTAAGTCTATCTGAGCCCACCCACTATTGTGTGTGGACTTTGACACTCCCTTACTGGTCTAACCTGGACCTGTTCACTTAATTGGCTACTTTACCAATACCAGCTTCTCACAGCATCAAGACACCCTACTATCTGCTTGCTGTAATGACCTAGGCATGTACGACACTCCGCTTGTTGTTCCAGCTTTACACTGTGGCAGTATAGCAACTTAGGAAGAGTCATTCCATTGTGTCCGCTTGGCAAGCACATGTTCATTGCTGAGTGTTTGGCCCACCAGGGATCCGAACAGACAACTGCCACATTTCCTGTCCGACGCCGTGGTCCTCAGCCCTCCAGCAGGGCCTTCTCGCAGGTGGGCACATCAGACACCGTCCATGGGCTGGAGCCCCGGCTGCGCAAAACAAACTTCCCCGTGAGTCCCCGCTCTGGTGACCAGCTCTCTGTCCCTTGGGAGCTTGACTGTGACGTGTTTAGCGCCATCCTCCCCTATGCTGATTCTGTGAGAGGTTGACGAGTCTCTCCTGGGTTTCACCACCAGGATCGGTAGGAGCTCTACGTGGTTGATCGACCCGTGTCGTTTTCCCTCTTCTGATCTCTCGGCACCCCAGTTTCAAGCCAGTCGCATACCTCCTGTGGCTTTTCAAAAAAGTGTTTTTGCCATTGTGGAGGACTTCCAATTTGGCAGGATACAATAACATATATGTCAGTCCCGTGGCCTTTAGTTTCTGTTTTGCTGCCAAGAAAGATTTGTGCTGTTCCTGCACCTGTTTGGTATAGTTGGGAAATATGGCAATACTACAGTTTCCGTATTTGGAGGACCTGCTGCTCGTGGGCCACTCTTAGGATACAGTCTCTGTCTCTGTAATTAAGGACTTTTGCAATAATGGCCCTCGGAAGGACCCCCAAAGGGGGCGGAGGGATCAGGGCCCTATGTGCCCTTTTAAATGATGAAAACCTCAGACACACTGCAGGGCCTCATTGACAACCTGATCCAGTCCTCCAGAAATCGCTCCACCGAGGTCCCCTCTGATTTCTCCGGGAACCCCAGCACCCAAATGTTGCTGCAGCAGGAGTGTCCTTCCGCATCCTCCGCTTTAGGGTCCCTATGTTAGTTTCCGCTGTGTTGACTTACTCAGAGACTCAGTAAGCCCCCAGTAAGTTAAGGTCAATGGACACAGTCTCTATCTGGTGTTCCAATGCTGAGCAGAGTCCCTGAAAGGCTTGCATCAAATCCGCTCTTGTGGGTTCCAGTGTCCCATCGTCTTCCCCCGCCTGCCGCGTGAGCCGGTGCGTAGGTTGTCTGTGGGTAGTATATTGTGTGATGAAGTGCATTCCAATTGCCTTTGCTGCTCTATCTTTCCCCATCTGCTCACTCCGTCCGTACCCCAGTAGTCTCAGGGCGTCCCTGACGAGGGGCAGGAGGATCACAGTCACGAGCAAGAAAGCTCCTCACTCCACAGGATAGGTCTTCCAATGGAACCCAGTTATCACCTCCTCCCGGGGTTGGGGGGGTAAGAAGCTCGATAGGCAGGGAGCCACAGTCACTGCCCCTCCCCCATGGCCCCAGCAAAGCTCCCTGTTCTCTGGGCACCCTTTGCCAGTGGGCGCTCCCCGATGTCACCAGTCCGTTAAGTTAGGGGGCGCTCCGCCGCCCCAGATCCTAACTTCCACCAGCAGCCAGCCCAGGGGCCACCCACTGGACAAAACGCACTCCGCTCACTCCAGGCCCACTCAGCCTGTGATGAAGTGCCCTTACGGGGCCCGCTTGTGTCCCACGCGAAGGTTTAGGGCAGGCTCCGCCCCCTCAGTCAGCAGTCCTCCCAATGCATCTTCCTTGTGCTGCCAGATCTCACCTCCTAATGGATCCTCTGCCTTGATCCAGCGTTCCGTCTATCCACAGTGAGGCAGAGCACCTCCGCACTCCACACAGGTCCCTGCAAGAGCTGCCAGCCCTCGAGTCAAGGCGGACCGCGCGGCTCACAGAAGCTGCCACAGGCCCCTCTGTCACAGCCCGCGGCGGGTTAAGGCCAGCCTCTTCCTCACGTCTCCTTCGGTACCTCGCTGCTGGGGATGCAGCCCGACAGGGGTTTGTCTACTGGCCGGGGGCTCCGCTGCTCCAAGATGTACAAGGGTGCCCACCCGGACCCTCAACTCTCGCCCCAGGCAGCCTCACTCCAGCCCGACTGGCAGGATCACCGGCACCCCGGGCAGGAGGCGGTCACTCAGTCACCCTCCCCCGCCTCCAAACGTCAGACGCTGGTTTCGCTGCCCACGCTGGCCGCCGCAGGCCTCCCGCTGCCCTCCGCAGCCGGAAGGAGCTTCCTTCCTGGGGATACCAGGCTCCCCAACAGCTACACGCCTTGTGCCCTCGGTAGGATTGGCTGGGGGGCAGGATTAATCAGGATTTATGGAGGAAATCCTCTGTGTTGGGGGAGAGAGCTTGGGGACCACGTCCTTGCGGGCATCTTGTCAGGCCATGCCCCCAGATACCGACTCTTCAATTTTAAATCTTTTCACAGTGACATTTATTTCTGCACCAACATATGGGTCACCAACATAAGGGGCAAAACCAAACTCTGAGTCGAATAAGATCATTTTTGCAGCCATTCATACAGTCTTTTGTCTTCCTCGGAGCACCCCCACTACACTCGAAGACTAGAATTTGGTGTGGTGAATCTGGGCTTAACAGTAGACTTGCTGTTTATGAAGTATTGTTATAGGCTGAAGATCTGAGGCTGGGTGCCTAAGGTATCTAATTTGGTAGAAATGAATCAAAGATGTTAATTTTCACACCCTGAACGGTATTGCTTATAAGCACAGAACACTAATGATAGTAAGTGACATTCAATACATTGTCTTGAAGATCTTGGCCAGAGAGGCAGCATTAGTGGCATCCTATACTAAATACATTGAGGATTTTAGTAACCTCATGTGGAACTTCCTTTTACTAACCTTCAACTTGTTAGTAGCCCAGTTTTACATGAAAATGAGGTTGAAGCATGCAAGTAGTCACGCTTATGTAGCTGAGATTCGTATTGGTTCTGCTGGCATCACTGAAATATGGCCAGAGTGATAACTCAGAACTGTAGTTGCTGTAGAGGATGTAGTTATTATAATGGCACACTGAAGCACGTCCTATGTTTATGTTCTTATTTGCTCATTCTTTGTAGAAACCTCTTACAACCTTGTTTTCTTAGATTGTGTCTCTGAACTATTGAATCTGTTCTACTGGAGTGCCTGCAGGGCACAGACAGCCAGTAAACAAAAATATGGATTTGGCAGTCATTTAGTTAATTGTTCTAATCAGTCGCACTCAGTGAATCGTTTGGAAAGGTTTGTTTTTTGGACTTAAAATAAATAAATAAAAACTCATGGAAGAGTTGCATATAATTTGCAGTGAATTGCTAGGAAAAGCCCTGCTCGAGACTTACTTAAAATTAAAAACTACGTACGTTTATGCGCACTTCGCTGTGGGTAATAAGCTAATTGAAGTAACGAAAATGCACTTTAGTTTCAGTCCAGTAGGCTTTTTGGACAACTGACTTATGCAACTTACTACCGCTAGGCTTGTGTGCTTTTTACATGCTTTTTACATTGTTTTTATGATCCAGGTTTTTTTTTTTTTTTTAATATTTGTCTAGAGCTGTAAGCAACACAGGTAGTTTGGATGATTAAATCTTGGCTTTTAGGTTTTTTAAAGGTTCCGTTTTTTTTTTCTCTGTGATCACAAGTGTTTGCAATCGTAGTTTACATGTAACGCCCTGCTTTAACATGTGGGGCCCCAAGAATTATGCCCAAGGATATGGTATGTTTTCATGTTTTATCAAATTTTGTAATTATTTTTATTAATCAAAGTTTTTTTTTTTTTTTGCTTTGCAGCTTGTTCCAAATAAACAACTGTACATAACACCATTTTAGAAATTTTAGTAGTTGTCACAATGCTCAAAAACATCAGTGAACACAGGATATATGAGCAAGGGAGGACAATTTCCCAACCCTGTTCCCCATGTCATAGTAGCAAATGCATTACATTAGGGATGGGAGGCACCCATGGGCAATCTAATGATCAAGAGACAATGGTGAGATGTAGATGATGTAAAATGTATACATTCCTTAGAGCCTCAAACTTTTTTTTGGCTCTGAAAGTCTTCAAAGGTCAAAATAAAAAAAACTGTACACATCTTTCAGGACAGCACAACAAAGTTTTATCTCAAAAGCCAGGAAGTAATAGTATATTTTCCCTGGTCTAAACAAGCCCCAGCACAAGTAGCAATTTCTCCAAACATAACAGTGATAGCGCACTGTATGCCAGATGTAAAAAATAAAAAAAATGGTCCGGTGGTAGAGCAGTAGGCATGATGAATAAATAGGAATCTAAGCAAATTGTTCTGGATCCCATCTTCAATATATGAGGGGAACCAGACCTTGTCCTATTCACAACACACATTCAAAATCTTCACGTACAGGAATTATCATTACAGGAGCAGTCACTGCTAAGTTGGTGTGAGAAATTTGTGTACCTATTCCCTCCTATACCATTGATTCTAGTGGTGATAAACAAATTTATATCATCAAAGATGTTACTAATTTTCATAGCACACAGGTGGCCATGACAAATATAATCTTCACACCTCATGGAGATGTCTCAACGGACTACCATCAGACTGTCTGACTCAAATTACCACTAACCTGTAGAGCCAAATGTTGGTGCCGAAACATAATTGAACCCATCAGATTCCATGTCCGTCAGCAATACTGAATGCATCCAAGACTGTTCCACATTGATTGCGAAGAGGAGGGGCTTGGGGATAGGGAAGAAGATACACAAGAGACACAAGGTACACAGGGGACATCTGTAGTTACCCAGCTCATCTTGTCAGATGGAGGTTCTTTGGGATTTTTTTGCAGTCTCTCACGAGTGACTGTTTTTTTTCTAAATAGAAAACAAGAAAACTTTTACTGGCTGCTCTTACATCAACATAAAATACATGCAGCTTTTCTCTAGTGTGGGGCACATAGTCCTGGCATTTCGGGTGCCTGCATGGAGACTGGATTGATTGTGCTGTTGATGGAGAGGAGAGTGGTAATAGTAGGGCAGCACACATGTGCCAACCACAATCCTATGCGGGATGACTTCTGGCACTCCAGAGTGGACAATATCCTAGGTGGCAATGCCTAAGCAAGGTGTGGAAGGAGTGGCCAATAATGCCCAGGGGCCGAGGTGCAAGGGACTAGGCACAAGCACCGGTGACAAGCTATGATGGAAACGAATCAGCACACACAGGTCTGTTGACAGTAAAAATCTGAGAAATAATTCAGCTGGCACTTTAAGCTCTACATGGGGGAGCTTGACCTCTGAGGTCATAGAATTTGGGCACTCAAAGCTATGGACTGTTGGACTTAGCCCTCTCTGCAGGGTCATCCCCCACACTTTTCGCCTTCACTCTTCTGTTTTCTGAACCCATTTTTTGGCCCTTAGGACTCTATGAACTTTACCAAAGCTAGCAAGTGCTGAAGTGATTGTCCTTTAAACATGGTGAACTTGGCTTACGCACACCCTGGATCAAGTGGTATATGCTTGATAAATGTAAATTAAATGCTACTTGTAAGTCTGGAACATTTATTGTGCCCCCCGCTTAAGTAGCCTTTTAAACATGTCTCCGGGCTGTCAGTGCAGCCTGTATGCACTTTTAACAGCTGTTTTGACCTGGCAAAATAAACCCTTTACAAGGCCTAAACGTTACTCTTACTGTTTGAGGCATGCATGGCTATAGATACACATGCTGAGCATAATCCTGCCATCTTCTGTTTGGCTCTGATGTATGAAGTTTTTTTTTTCTTCAAAGAAAGTCTCCTGAGTCATGAGGTAGTGGGACAACTCCTCTTGCAGGTAATGCGCATGGTCATTGACTCCATTGTCAGATTGTTTTTATCAGCCGTCTAGTTCAGATGTGTGCTCTTCTGGTGCGTTTTGACACTGTTGTCATACTTTTATCTGTAATACTTACATCTGATAGAGACTTTTAGTTGCAGATTCCTTACCTTAGAATTTCCCCCAGGCGTCAGACTAAATCCAGAAATTATTCTTCGAGCAATACCTTGCGCTGATCCGGAGAGAGCTACACTAGGCTATTTTTTTGGCCGAATTTGATCATTTTGTTGAACTTTTTTGGTGTGACACTTGGTGCGTCGAGGATGTCCCCGAAGACCGGGTTCAAGCCGTGCGAGGACTGTCATTGGATGGTGTCGGTGACAGATCCTCATCGTGTTTGCCTGTGGTGCCTCGAGCGAGACCATGACCCGAAGTCATGCTCTGAGTGCCAGGCAATGCATCCGAAGGCTTTGAGGGAGCGGTCCCTAAAGCTGGTGGCGGCCCGGCACTCGACTCCGCTTAGGTCCCAGTCTCGCTTGAGAGGAAGGTCTCGAGATGGGTCGCGGAGCCATTACCACTCGTCTTCTTTGAAGTCCTCAGGTCAAGGTAAGAAGAAGAAGAAGTTGAAGAAGTCCCACCGCTCTCCGACTTCACCCCGTCGCTCGGCCGACGCGACGCCAGTTGAGCGTCCACACACTAGGCCTCCTTCCTCGGAGCCTACGTCTGGGTAGCCTCTGCACTTCCCCGAGTTTGCCGAAGCGACCCCAGCCCAACGTAAAGAGGTTTACGAGGCCATGCGCCTCATCTTTGGGCGTGCCGACCCCCGATACGGCGCCTTCGGGCCGAAGGGGCAAGGGTGAGGGGCCTTCAGGTTCAGCGCCGGCGGCTTCGGATCCAGCCACCGAGGTCACCTCCGGATCTGTGTGCGGATCCGCATTGTCGCCGGCACACAATCGAGACCTTCTCCGGGGCCGGGTCGATTATCGACGCCCCCGTCAGTAGTGCCCACTATCGACGTCGACCCAATTCTCATACCCGACGACTCGGAGTCGGAGCGGCGTCGGCCGACGCCACCATCGGCTTTGGTGGGCCCTATTCGCCTGAGGTCAGATTCTGACCCATTTTCCTATGGGTACGAATACATGGAGGAATCGGAGGGGTCCCTGGACCCTTATGAATACCAGGAAGACCCTACTATGGACTGGGCACAGGACTTGGGCGAAGCCAGTGGTCTGGATACTTCTCCTGGCGCTGGCATGCTGTCTCCTCCTTCAGTGGCTACGGCGGAGGGAGCTACCTATAGTATGGTGGTTAGTAGGGCAGCGGAGGTCCTTGGCCTTGAGCTACCTACTGTTGATTTCAGGTCTAATCTCCTGACGGAGGAGCTTCAGCCTGGGACTTCTACGTCAGAACCCCTTCTCCCATTTAGTGAGGCCCCCTCACTGATGTCCTTTTGGGTACATGGTCCCAACCCAAACAGGGGCTCCTGTGAACAGGACTATTGCTCGCCGCCATCGGCCTGCGCCGAACGGCCCAAAGTTCCTGTCCCAACATCTTGCGCCTGAGAGTCTTGTTATCCAGGCGTCCTCTTCTTCTGGTGCGTTCCCTTCCGCACGTCCAGATAGGGAATCAAAAAGGCTGGAGCAATTTGGTAAGGAGTTGTTTTCTTCCTCCAGCCTCGCACTGCAGTCCGTGAACACCACATGTCTTTTGGGCCGTTATTCCCACTCACTGTGGGATATGGTTGTGCAAGTCCTGCTGCAGATACCGGACGAGGCCCGTGCTATCGTCTCCCAAGCAGTGAAAGATGGGAGAGACGTGGCAAAGTTCACAATCCGTTGTGGGCTGGATACGACTGACTCTCTGGGCAGAAGGGTTGCGACGACAGTGGCCTTACGGCGCCATGCCTGGTTACGTACTTCTGGCTTCTCGGGGGATGTCCAGCAGTCACTCATGGACATGGCCTTTGATGGCACCTGTAAGGAAATGCCTCCTTGGCATGGTTACCCCCTAACTTTTTGCCTTTACTGATGCTAAGTTATGATTTGAAAGTGTGCTGGGACCCTGCTAACCAGGCCCCAGCACCAGTGTTCTTTCCCTAAACTGTACCTTTTTCTCCACCATTGGCACAACCCTGGCACTCAGGTAAGTCCCTTGTAACTGTTACCCCTGGTACCAAGGGCCCTGATGTCAGGGAAGGTCTCTAAGGGCTGCAGCATGTCTTATGCCACCCTGGGGACCCCTCACTCAGCACATGCATACACTGCCTCACAGCTTGTGTGTGCTGGTGGGGAGAAAGTGACTAAGTCGACATGGCACTCCCCTCAGAGTGCCATTCCAACCTCACACTGCTGTGGCATAGGTAAGTCACCCCTCTAGCAGGCCTTACAGCCCTAAGGCAGGGTGCACTATACCACAGGTGAGGGCATATGTGCATGAGCACTATGCCCCGACAGTGTCTAAGCAAAACCTTAGACATTGTAAGTGCAGCATAGCCATAAGAGTATATGGTCTGGGAGTTTGTCAAACACGAGCTCCACAGTTCTATAATGGCTACACTGAAATCTGGGAAGTTTGGTATCAAACTTCTCAGCACAATAAATGCACACTGATGTCAGTGTGCAATTTATTGTAACATACACCCAGAGGGCATCTTAGAAATGCCCCCTGAATACCAATCTGACTTCTAGTGTAGGCTGACCAGTTTCTGCCAGCCTGCCACACACCAGACATGTTGCTGGCCACATGGGGAAAGTGCCTTTTTCACTCTGTGGCCAGGAACAAAGCCTGTACTAGGTGGAGGTGCTTCTCACCTCCCCCTGCAGGAACTGTAACACCTGGCGGTGAGCCTCAAAGGCTCACCCCTTTTGTTACAGCGCCCCAGGGCATCCCAGCTAGTGGAGATGCCTGGCCACTGCCCCCACTTTCGGCGGCAAGGCTGGAGGAGATAATGAGAAAAACAAGGAGGGGTCACCCACCAGTCAGGACAGCCCCTAAGGTGTCCCGAGCTGAGGTGACCCCTGCCATCTTGAGTTTGGACGATTCCCCCAGTAGAATTAGGGATGTGCCCCCCTCCCCTCAGGGAGGAGGCACAAAGAGGGTGAAGCCACCCTCAAGGACAGTAGCCATTGGCTACTGCCCTCCCAGACCTAAGCACACCCCCTAAATTCAGTATTTAGGGGCTCCCCAGATCCCAGGGAATCAGATTCTTGCAGCCTGAAGAAACAAGAAGGACTGCTGACCTACAAGCCTGCAGAGAAGGAGGAAGATGACAACTGTGTTGGCCCCAGCCCTACCGGCCTGTCTCCCTTCGAAAACCTGCTCCAGCGACGCATCTGACAGGGACCAGCGACCTCTGAAGCCTCAGAGGACTGCCCTGGACTAAAAGACCAAGAAGCTCCCGTGAACAGCGGCCCTGTTCAAAACCAGCTACTTATTTGCAACAAAGAAGCAACTTTCAAAGACTGCACGTTTCCCGCTGGAAGCGTGAGACTTCACACTCTGCACCCGACGCCCCCAGCTCGAGATCCAGAGAACAAACACCTCAGGAAGGACTCCCCGGCGACTGCGATCCCGTGAGTATCCAGAGACGACTCCCCTGAGCCCCCACAGTGACGCCTGCAGAAAGAATCCAGAGGCTCCCCCTGGCCGCGACTGCCTGTAACAAGGAACCAGACGCCTGGAACCAACACTGCACCTGCAGCCCCCAGGGCTTCAATGCAGGAGTGACCCCCAGGCGACCCTCTGCCTAGCCCTGGTGGTGGCTGTCCCGAGAAGCCCCCCCGGTGCCTTCCTGCACTGCTAGAGTGACCCCCGGGTCCCTCCATTGTTTCCTACCTGAAACCTGACGCCTGCTTTGCACACTGCACATGGCCGCCCCTGTGCCGCTGAGGGTGTGTTTTGTGTGCCTACTTGTGTGTGTAAACCCCCCCTCCCCCCCCCCGGAACGGGAGCACCCCTGTTCTCCATAGACTCCAATGTGTTTTGGGCACCTCTTTGACTTCTGCACCTGACCGGCCCTGAGCTGCTGGTGTGGTAACTTTGGGGTTGCCTTGAACCCCCTACGGTGGGCTGCCTATGCCCCAGAACTGAGACTTGTAAGTGTTTTACTTACCTCCTAATCTAACCTTTACTTACCTCCCCTAGGAACTGTTGATTTTTGCACTGTGTCCACTTTGAATATAGCTTATTGCCATTTTTACAAAGACTGTATACGATATTGCTTTTATTCAAAGTTCCTAAAGTATCTAGGTGAAGTATCTTTCATTTAAAATGTTTAATGTAAATCTTGAACCAGTGGTTTTTTCAATATAAAAACCTATTGGCCTGGAGTAAGTCTTTCAGTGTGTGTTCCACATTTATTGCCTGTGTGTGTACAACAAATGCTTAACACTACCCTCTGATAAGCCTACTGCTCGACCACACTACCACAAAATAGAGCACTAGAATTATCTAATTTTGCCACTAGCTTACCTCTCAGGGGAACCCTTGCACTCTGTGCACACTATTTCTTATTTTGAAATAGTATAAACAGAGCGAACTTCCTACAGCACCCGTCTCGTCGGAGACAAAGCGGACTCGGCCTTGGAGAGGTTCAAGGATTCCCGGGCTACGGCTCAGTCCCTTGGCCTTTCCTCCGTCACACTCCATGCACAGTCCGCTTTTCGTCCCTTTCGTGGCCACAGAAGGTGTGCCCTGTCACGCCCTCAACCCAGCCGCCGGGCCATGCACGCTGGACAGCCTATGCGTGGCTGTGGGCGCGGAATCCCACGTGGCCGTGGGACAGGGAACCAGAGGTCTGTCCACTCCACCTCTGCCCTCGCTGCAGCCTCCAAACCTTCCTAGTCCGTCCCCTCACTCCCGCCCAGTGGGTGGCAGAATCCGCCATCACCTGCCCCACTGGGAACACGGGTGGGTTTTGCAAATAATTCGGAAGGGCTACTTCCTCCCTTTCGAATCTGCACTACCACACATGCCACCATCCTACCATCACCTTCCGGAGGATCATTTGGTGCTTCTCCGCCAGGAAGTCGCGGCTCTCTTGGCCAAGGGAGCTATAGAAAAGGTCCCTGTGCCAGAAGTAGGTTGTGGTTGTTATTCCTGCTACTTTCTGATACCAAAGAAGGACAAAGGCTTGCGTCCTATCCTAGATCTTCGGGACCTGAACTACTTCCTCAAGAAGGAGAAGTTGAAAATGCTCACCCTGGCTCAGGTTCTGTCTGCCTTGGACCCAGGAGACTGGATGGTAGCGTTGGACATGAAGGACGCTTATTTCCACTTCCCCATCCTGCCTGCTCACAGACGTTACCTACGATTCGTGGTAGGTCACGAACACTTTCAGTTTACTGTGCTCCCTTTCTGTCTTACCAGTGCCCCATGGGTGTTCACAAAAGTGATGGCGGTGGTTGCAGCTCATCTGCGCAGGTTAGGGGTCTCAGTCTTCCCCTACCTAGATGACTGGATGTTGAAGGCGCATTCGCCCCGGACAGTGGTTTCCCACCTTTAGGCTACGGCGGACCTCCTGCACCAGCTGGGGTTCACTATCAACGTGCCGAAGTCACACCTGACTCCCTCTCAGATGCTCCTTTCCATCGGAGCTGTTCTGGACACAGTGCTGTTTCTGGCTTATTCTCCCAAAAAGCGAGTCAAAGGCATTCCGGTTATGATTCTGATCTTTCAGCCTTGGTCTTGGGTTTTGGTGAGACAGACTCTGAGGCTGCTGGGCCTCTTGGTCTCCTGCATCCTGCTAGTAACACATGCCAGGTGGCATATGCGGGCCCTGCAGTCGGACTTGAAGTTCCAGTGGGTGCAGCATCAGGGGAATCTCTCCGACATGGTCCAGATCTCGGAGGGGACTGCAAAAGACCTGCAGTGGTGACTTTCGAATCCCAATTGGGTCAATGGAGATCCCTCTCCCTTACCCACCCAGATCTCTCTATAGTGACAGATGCGTCGCTTCTGGGTTGGGGCGGCCACATGGGAGAGGCAGAGATCAGAGGCCTCTGGTCTCCGGCGGAGTCGGGACTCCACATAAATATGCTGGAGTGCAGAGCGATCAGACTTGCGTTGAAAGCATTCCTTCCCTCTCTCAAAGGGAAAGTGGTGCAGGTGTTCACGGACAGCACTACCGCCATGTGGTACGCCAACAAACAAGGCGGGGTACGGTCCTGGACCCTTTGTCAGGAGGCACTACGCCTATGGACATTGCTGGAACATCGGGGCATTACCCTAATGGTTCAACATCTGGCGGGCTCTCTCAACGCCAGAGCAGATGAACTCAGCTGCAGACGCACTGTCGATCACGAATGGTGTCTCCATCCAGAGGTGGCGCAAGGTCTCTTTCTCAAGTGGGGAGAGCCTTGGTTAGATCTGTTCGCCTCCGCAGAGAACGCGAAATGTCAGCTATTTTGCGCGTTGGAGTTTCCAAGGCGGCACTCGCTCGGAGACATTTTTCGTGGAACTCTAGCCTCCTTTACGCCTTCCCGCCTATCCCTCTTCTGCCCAGAGTTCTCAAGAAAATCCAGTATGACCGGGCCCAAGTTATCTTGGTGGCTCCAGACTGGGCTTGAAGAGTTTGGTATCCAGAGCTATTGAGCATGTCCATCCGATCCTCCACTCAGACTGCCTCTTCGGGCGGATCTTCTGTCGCAGCAGCAGGGGACGGTCCTCCACCCGAACCTGTCCAACCTCCGCCTCAACTTGCCTTTCCACCGAAGTCTGCAATGTTATCTTGGCAGCCAGGCGTCCATAGACTAAAACTGTATACGCCTGTCGTTGGAATAAATTTGTGCCATGGTGCACCAACAAATCTGTTGACCCTCTTTCTGCCCCTCTTTCAGAGGTTCATCTGTTCATTCTTTCTTTAGCCCAGCAAGGCTCTGCATTGGACACCCTTAAAGGGCATCTGTCTGCCATTTCCGCCTTTCTTAGGCTTCCTGATCAGCATTCACTCTTTAAATCTCCTCTTGTGAGTAGGTTCTTGAAGGGGCTCACCCACTTATTTCCTCCCACTCCCTTCATCATGCCTCAGTGGGATCTTAATCTTGTACTTACTTACTTGATGTTTACCCCCTTTGAGCCAATGCATAATTGTCCCTTGCGGCTCATCACATTCAAAACTGTCTTTCTCATCGCTATCACCTCTGCTCGCAGGGTGAGTGAGCTTCAGGCCCTTTCTTCAAAGCCTCCATACTTGTCTGTGCACCCTGACAAAGTGGTGTTATGCACTAGAGCTAGCTTCCTTCCTTCCTAAGGTGGTTACACCATTTCATGTAGGCCAGTCCATCACTTTGCCTACCTTCTACGCACCCCCACATCCTTCCTATGAGGAGAAGAGACTCCACCGTCTGGACCCAAAAAGAGCATTTGCGTTCTATCTCAATCGAACTAAAGACTTCCGGGTGGACGATCAACTCTTCCTTGGCTATGTGGGTGTGAAGAAAGGGAAGGCGGTGCAGAAGCGTACCGTCTCCCGATGGGTGCTTCTTTGCATCAAAATGTGCTACGCTTTGGCAAAAAAGCAACCTCCTGACGCATTGCGGGCTCACTCTACCAGAGCCATTGCTGCATCCACTGCGTTAGCACACGGAGTTCCTGTCCTGGATATCTGTCAGGCAGCTACGTGGGAATCCCTGCACACGTTTGCTAAGCATTACTTACTGGATAGTCAGGTCCGTTGGGATGGCTACTTTAGCCGTTCGGTCCTGCAGGACTTTCTAGTATGATCTTAGTTCGCAGCCCACCGAGGATGGCATTGCTTGGGTATCTATTCTAAGGTAAGGCATCTGCAACTAGAAGTCTCTATCAGATGTACAAGTTACTTACCTTCGGTAACAAAATATCTGGTAGAGACATATTCTAGTTGCAGATTCCTTACCGCCCACCCATCCTCCCCGCTAGCGAACTGATTTCTAGGGACAGGGATTCCCCCCTTTCAGATCCTTAGCTCTGGCGCACCAATATCAGTGTTCTTAGCGGCTTTGCGCTCTGGTGTCGAAAGTCGTTAAAAGAAACTGACGTCACTGCGCAAGGGCGGCATCTATGTACTACTCTCGACATCATCACGGCGACCAAGACACCTAAAATGCCTGCGGAGTCGACCAACGCCATCTACCAATGCTCAAGGGTATTGCTCGGAGAAAAATCTCCGGATCCAGACTGACACCTGGGGGAAAACTTGGACGGCACTGACCGCCTTTCCTGATACATCCAGCCCCAACTTGGTGCTCAAAAAATCAAGGCTTCATGCTTCAGAGTCGACCCCTGGGAGCAGAGACTATCTTCGGAGCTAAAAATGTCAGTGTCCAAACATTGCTCAATGTCTGCGTAAAACAGCTTCTTTAGAGCCAAAAACTTTGGAGCCAAAACCCTCTGTTTCAGAGCCGAAAAACTTTGCATCTGGCAAACCAGCACATGGGTTAGGGCAGGCGGAACCTGTGCTTCAAAGACTACTGGAGTAGATTGGTTCAAGACAAAAGCACCTGGTACACTTCACCAACAGGGAACCGGAGTATGTTCACTTTACTTCCTTATTCCCAAGAAAGAGGTTTCCCTTAGACCAGTGTTGGACCTTAGACCACTAAAGCAATACGTTCTATTAATGCATTTTTGCATGCTCACTCTTAAAGGTGTTATGCCATTATTACAATAAGATGACTTCATGGCTGCGCTTGTCTTCAAGGATGCCCACTTACACCCGCCACATTGTCAGTATCTAAGGTTTGTAATAAACAGGCAGCATTTCCAATTCAGAATGCTCCTCTTTGGGGTCACTACCTCACCCAGAGTCTTCACCAAATGTCTAACTGTAGTAGCTGCTCATCTGCACAGGCAAAGCAAACATGTCGTTCTTTATCTAGACAATTGGCTCATCAATAGCGCATCTCGTCAAGTGTTTACAGCACACTTAGTTTACCATAAACCTACTTCATGAACTAGGCTTTACAGTCAACGCCTAAACTATTTCACCTTCAACCCCTTCAGATCCAGCTTATTCGGTGGCACCAGGGCAGTGTGGGTCCCATCAAAAGCCCCGGTCACATGTGGCACATGTGCCACAGCGTAGAAGGCTGCTTTCACAGCGGGAAGATCGTCACATTGGGGGAACCTGATATGGCTGCCAATATGTTTCAGTAGGGCACATAGGACATTCTTCAAGACGTTACTGAACATGGGCTGGGACATTCCGGCAGCCCAGTGCACTGTTAATTGGAAGAACCCTGAGGCAAGGAAGTGGAGGTCTGCCAACACCTGTACTGTGGGTGTGATGGCATTGGGATGATGAATACCAGGCCGCAGATCTGACTCAAACAGCCTCACAAGATCCATGATGGTCCGACAGTTGAGCCGATAGCAGTGGTTGACGTGCCTCTCTTCAAGGGTGGCAAAATCGACCAGGGGCATGTAGACAGGAGCATTCCTCACCATCATTCTTCCACCATACCTGGGAATAGGAGGGAGTGGCAATCATTATGTGCATGAAGGAGTATGTGGATGCAGCGGAGCTGTACACAGGTCACTTTTTAACATCCATGACGTACCTCATAAACCCCCTCTGTACACATTGTAGTAATAAAATGGAAGCCGCCTGTCCTGCAAGCACAGGACAGATGGAAGTGAGTGAATTCCGCTGGCGTAAGACATCATGGCGGTAGGCGGTCGTAACTGCTGTGCAACTTCTCTTTAGTTAACATGATTGCCCATGGGAAACATGAGCCAATGACGATCACCGCCGGCGGTGACGATGAGGTCCGCGACGACCGTGACTGCCATTTCATGTGCTCATCTTCACTTGACTCCTGGCATGCATGCTGAGTATACCTCCACTGCGTGTGCTGCTGTGTTCTGCCACTGGTAGCCAAGATGCCACATTCTGCAGGGGATAGGTCCCCAGCCTTCACATAGGAGAAACTTTAGAAGCTTGTGGAAGGTGTCCTACCCCTGAATGCCCAGTTATATGGGGCACCAGGGCAGCAGGTGAGTGCAGTATGATTGTACTGTCTGTGAGTGGTACGAATGTGGATGAGGGCCTTGGGACGAGGATGAGTGACTTGTGGAAGGACCTGACTGTGGGCTGTGAGTTCAACTATAAGGTTGAAATGTGCGTCTGTTCAGGGAATGTGTTGTGTCCAATACAGTCACTAAGATGCGCGCTACAGGACTGTCTCCTTTTCTCCGTGTTATCCTTGCAGGTGAGCGCCCATCAAAAGAAGGGGATCTAGCGTGCCATCGCCAAGCAAGTGTGGACCCGGGGGGGGTGGGGTTCCATGCCCGGCGAGGCACTCACTGCAGGAAGTGGTGGGAGGACCTGCGATGCTGAGCGAGGAAGACTGGTGGGACCCAGCTGGGGACGTCCTCCCAACGAGGGAGGGGTGCCCATCGGACCCTGACCCCCTTTATGTCCCGTATTTTGGCGGTGGCGTACCCTGAGGTGGATGGGCACTTGAGGGCAGCACAGCAACCTCAAGGGGGTGAGTTCACATTCATACCTAGGTTATGTGGTGAGTGATAGGTGAAGCCTGTGGAATATGTGCTAGGTAGCTAATGTATGACTAGGCTTGGGACACATTAATGCTGTATGTGCTACATACATGTGTTCAAATGCCGTGCAGGATGTGAGTTGGGGTTACCTACACTGCTAAATGGCATCGATGACAGGGCAACTGTGTAGTACATGAGCAAGATCTCAAATGTGGGCATGGTTCCTGGTTCTGGAGTCCACATACATTGTACTCCCAACTATCCTATCAGTGTTGCTGTGGCCATATCCCTGTCTGCTGGCATGTGGTGTATTTCTGCGAAGTCTGAGGTTTCATATCATACAGCTTGTGTTATGGGGCTGTGTAAGTATGCCTGGAAATGCCCGTAGAGTACAAATTTAGGGTCTAGTGATCGTATGGAGCCATGAGCCAATGTGGTGGATAAGACATGTGTTGAGGACTTCATCCTGTACAGGACTGAATGTGTGTCAGCATGTGTGAAACTCATGAGCATGACTTAGGTGGCACACATGGGCAGTCATTGCAGTGGCGTGTGTGTGGGAAGGAATGGCAGGTAATGACACAGCACTGGAGTATGTTATGACTAGTATGTGGCTGTTGTGCTGGCATTAACCACTTGCTCCCTGTTTCTCTTCCTCCCTCCCTGTCTCTCACTGTCCCTCCCTCCCTCTCTCTCACTGTCCCTCCCTCCCTCTGCTCCTCTGTCTTTGTGTGCAACAGCATCATCTGGCGAAGGGAAGGGGAACTGGCAAGTGGGGAAGCTGCATCCCTCAGGATCCAGGAGGCTGAAACCAGCGGAGCTGAGGGGACCAGTGGGACGGAGGGTGAGTGGAGCACCACAGACCCAGTAATATCTACAGCATCATCAGATTCTTCCTCCGGTGGTGACTCCCTGGTGGCCCTATGCCTGCACCGTCCTTGTCCACCCCCCCTTACCAGCACCGCCCTCCCTGTGGCTCCCCAGCCAGTTGCACCTCTGCCCCTGCCCAAGTCAGCACTACCGCCCTCAGTGAGGAGGCTGTTGACCTCCTGAGGGCCATCTCGGTTGGGCAGACAGCCACTGTGAATGCCATCCAGGGACTGGCATCCCAGATGCAACAGTCAATTGCGTTCCTGGAAGGCATTCATGGGGCTCTGTCTGCCTTTCAGAGATCGTTTCAGGCTCTGGCCTCCTCATTGACGGCAACTAGTGTTCCTTCTTCTTCCGTCCCCCCCCCTCCAACTACCTGTTCCCTCTCCCATTTCCCATGCAAAGCAAACTATCATACCAGCATGCATCCCCACCAACAGACCCAGAGCGCAAGGGCATTCACATGCACCACAAACGTCACCACCGCCATGCACACACCCACCATTCAGACGCAGACACACCAACATCCACTACCTACTCTGACTCCCCCCTACCTGCTCCCCTTTCAAAGTCACATCGCCACTCACACATGCAGACACCACATCATCAGTCCCTGGTCCAGACACATGTCCTGTCACTGCCACTGTCACCACAACAGCTGTCCTCCATCCATGCATACCATACACCACATCTGCAGGACCACAACAGTCAACACAACGACATGCAGCACATCCACCCTACCTGCTCACACCACCCCAGCGTTTATGCCCACACTCAGCCACCTAACACACACCCAGCACGCACATTTCATACACCCATGCACCAGCACCCAAACCATATCCACATACACATCTATCAACCATCCCCTCTCCCTCCACTCCCAAACACCTAACCCATGACCTACCCGATGCCCCTAAAAAGAGATTCCTGCATGAGTTTTCCTTTTTCCCGTCTTCTGGTCGAGTCTCTGTTCCCACCAAACGCCCTGCTACCCTTCCCACACCCCTGCCTTCCACCTCCGTGTCCTCCTCTGGGCTAAGCTATGCCCTGCAGTCAGAAGTCTGCAGTGCTGCCACAAGAGGCACACCTGCCTCTCACACCTCCAGCCCTGGTAGCACTCCATCTGGGTCCCCTGCTGTGGTGGCCTCCACCGCCATTACAGCTAAGAAGGCAGGAAAGAGGGGCAAGGCCAAGGTGTCCCCGTGACAGCAGGACAGTAAGGGGGGGCCAGCCTGATAAAAAGTGGAATGACCCCTCCCATCCAAACCCTGATCACACACTCCCACCTCCTCATCCCTGAGGTGCCTGCATGCCCCATTGATGTCCCTGCCCTGTGGAGGTCTGCACATTGCAGTCAGGAGTCAAGTTGGGCAGTCCTCACATGCCCAGTGTGCCCGGGACATTTGAACAATGACACTGGCCCTTGTGGCATCTTGTAAATAGTTATTTTCTTGGGATTTTGATAATTCCAATAATATTTATCTACAACGGCACCGTTGGTGTCAATGGCACATAGCTTGTCCTGGTTTTCCTTGTGCATGTATGTATGGTGACTACGCGTGTGTGTGTACTAATGTCCTTCCCTCTAGTCTGTGCTAGGATGGGGTACTTACGGCTGATATCTGTCGGCGTCGCTGGTCCTGGATGTCAGTGGCCAGCAGGAGCTTTGGAAAGACTTGCAATTCGCGTGCTATGGCGCCTACGGACGTGCCTGTGTTCCAGAAGGTGTGTGCTTCTTTTTGTTGTTCGTTTCCACCATGGTTTTCGTGGCGGTTGGACCGCACCTCAAGTCCTGGCGGTGTGCAACCTCGTAATACGGTGGATGGAAACTGTCTGACCGCCGGACTGAAGGGGCCTTCCGCTGGCAACAGCCGGTCCGTCCACACTGGCTGTCCCGACAGAAACTTGACTGTGTTCTGCAGTTGCCTTCCCAGTACTCGCAATATGGTTGTCTATACTGCCAGGCCTGCGGTGGTGCAACTGCCATCTCCACCACGGCGGTTCACTGACCACCAAACTCTTAATGAGTCTCAAAGGCTTAATGTTAATGGCTGAAAAGTCCTCACCTCTATCAATTTAGTACCTTCGCATGGCATATGTGATGTTCATGCCATTTAGGATCTAACAGAAATGACCGTTATTAATCTTCCGGACCACATGAAGTAGAAATTTTAATGTAAGGTTAATGATGGCCTGTATACCTCCAAATAAATCCTAAAAATGTGTCTTGGACTCCACTGAAATGGTGGCTAAGTCTCCAGTGTTCAAACAACTAATGTCCTTTAGTGGTGAACATCTTTGATGAAAAAGCTAATTGTTCCTTGGAGAGGCTCAGAAACGGTCATGTAAAAGTTAGATTGCTACTCTTGGCCTCTCCAGCAAAGCAGTTCTGCACCAACAGTATAGTAAGTATTGTGGCTTCTCCTGGGCACAGTAGTCTGGACAGCAACAGCCATTCTGAGGGCTTGTGCTCCCCAAATACCAAAGCAGGTGTATCATTTGTTTCAGGGGTGGGGGTTGGTCAAGGTGACTCAATCAATAGCATCTCTCTAGTCCCCGCTATCCTCTTAACCCAAAAAAGAATTCCCCAACACCCTGATGCCCCCCTCCCCTCCCCCCCCCACCCAACATTCAGTGCAGTCTGGCTTTCCCATTTCTCCATCAAATGAGATGATCTGACTGATCGCTGGGTAATCGACCATCTTATCCACAAGGGTTATGTTCCTACCACTATGATCGCACATCAAAATCACCCTTGTTCCACCAGGATACGCTCCTCAACACATTGCTCAGCCTAGGAGGATGGGGGGGTTGCTTTCTGCTGAACAAAAGGGAAATGTAGACATTTTATGTTTGTTTATATGGATTGCTATTATATAGTGTGAAACAGTAGAGTGCTACACATTAGATGAAGGGGTTTCGAAAGTGATTATAGATCTTATACTTAAAGAGGAAGGGGTCACAAATACATTTTTACACACATTTAGTCACAGGCAGATTAAGTGATTTACCTAGAATCACACAATGTTAGGTCTAGCGCGGAGGCTGATCATAAAAGCTGGGTGCCCAAGTTCGAAGGAGACTGTGAAAGACCTGCAGTGGCGGTTCCTAGACTGGAATCTCCTTACTCCATCAGCGGAATGTTGTGACGGATGCATTGTAGCTGGGCTGGGGAAATCATGAGAGGTGTGTGAAAATCAGAGGACGGTGGTTTCTAGCAGAAGCCTGCCTCCCTATCAGCCTACTGAAGTTGTGTGTAATTTGCATGGCACTGAAAGCTTTCCTGCTGAATATCAAGGGAGAACATGTACAAGCTCCCACAGACATGACCCCCATGAGACAGTACAACAAACAGGGCAAAGTGGGGTTGTGGGTTCTGTGCTAAGAGACCCTGCATCTCTGGAAATAGCGAAATCCTCTGGGCATCTCCGTGATTGCACAGCAACTGGCAGGATGTTTAAACGCCAAGGTGGATGAACTCACCTAACAATGCTTAGCAGATCACAAATGGCTGCTGCACTCCAAGGTGGCACAGGGTACCTTCCACCAATGGAGAGAACACTGGCTGGATATTTTTGCTACCGCAGAGAATGCTTCAGCATCAGGGCAGGGTCTGGCACCTGAGCCTGCACAACCTTCACCTCCATGCGTGAAGAATGATTGCAACAGTTGACTTTTGACCCTGCTCCTGAAGTAGTTGATGTGATTTTGGCAGCCAGGTGTCCCTCCACCAAAATTGTTTATGCAGGACGCTGGGAGAAGATTGTGGTGTGATGTTCATTCTGCAGCATATAGGTTATACAGGAGTAGTTAGCTGATGTCCTTTTGTTTTTGTCTTTCTTTAGTACAGCAAAGCCTTGCTGTGAAAACAGTTCAAGGTTACTTGTCTGCCTTTTCAACTTTTTTACACTTACCTGATCAGCCTTCTCTTTTCAAGTCACCAGTTGTGATGAAAGGGCTGAGTCATATGTTCTCATCAACACCATTTGTGATTCCGCAGTGGGACCAAAGTTTAGTTCTAACTTTTCCCATCATAAATCTTTATTCGGTTGAAATATCATAAACCCTAAAAGATGATCAATAAAATACATATTAGAATAATAAAGTTGACAATAAAATGCTTAACAGTAAAATATTACAATACATTCGTATAGCACTAATAATCACTGTAGTCAAATAAACTTCTCACTCGAATTGCCAATATCACATAAGCCACCACATTACATATTAAAACCTCACATTTACACAGGGGAAAATATGGTGGCTAAATTTCATATGAAGAAAACGGTGTTAAATAATATTTCCTTTGATTAGTATAAAATTTGCATAAAAGTGCATGGTTGATTGAATTGGCTTCCCATCACATGGGTAGGGTGGCTTGTCTTTGAAGTGTTTTGGTCTTTGTTAGAGTAACGTATGACTTGCTCTGGGACTTTAAATAATTAATATGTCATTAATCAGCTTCAGGATATCCCTAATATTTGAGAGCCAGGGAATATTGAAGGCAGGGTACTGGGCCAGACAATCCTCGATGATGTTTTTAGTAAATGAGGTTACAACTTTCGACCAAAGTACGAAAAAGAAAGGTGTTCATATGTAAGGAGTCCTTTATAAAGGGACGTTCTATCTTCTTATTTATAATTGTATCCGGTACTGAATGGGGCACCGCAGGTAATCACCTTAAGCATATTCTCCTGTGCTTTTTTTATATTTGTGGTACTACCAAAACCACAGAGCCCATCCCCATACATTGCCATGGAGAAGCATTTTGCTCTATAAATGGTCATCATTTCTCGTACTTCGCAGGAAATGATAGTGACTGGTTTTGATTGGCCCATTCGCCACATTAAAAAAAATGTATTCCCAAAGATGAGAAGGTATGTACATTGGAAATTCGGTTCCCCTTTATATAATGGGTCTGACCCTTTAGGCTCCCCTTCCCACAAGTCAGTGTACGTTTTTTTCTTTTTTTTGTTTTGTTTTTTAATGCTTTAAGTTCACCTTCAGCTCTCACTTCTCCATGTAGGTGGTGAAGGAATTTTTAAGGCATTGCAATCCATTATGGGTTTGTGGCAGAAAAACAGCATCATCAGCATATACCTAAATGGGTACCTGACGTGTGTCAATTTTCATAGCGTCTGAAATTAATGCCTGTAGTTCCTTATCTACCCCATTAATGTAAAGAGAGAAAAGGAAGGTTGCAAGAACGCAACATTGTCTAACCCCCCTCTTTACTCTGGTGTGGTACATTCCACATTAGGTCCATAACATACCCTTTCAGTTAGATTACTGTACATGTGGGTCAGCAAGCAGATAATATTCTGAAGAGTGCCTGGTGTTGCCATAGTTTATTGTGGTTAACTAGATCAAAAGCGCTACTGAGATCCACGAAACACAAATAAAAGTGCTTGTCCTTGGCTTTGTTTGTCTGTTCCTGTGCCCCTTCTAAACCCGTATTGACAGTCACTCAATATAGTAATTCCCCGCTCACTGTTCCGGTCACTCTAGGATGACTCCACCAAGTAACTTTTCTGATGAGACCAAGAGTGATGTACGTCTGTTACATTTAGGGTCACCATTTCTACCCTTCTTAAAGATTGGAATAATAGATTTGGACCAACAAGTTGGGAGCTATCCAGATCCAGTTGCATTGAATGCCATTGCTAAGATGGGAACCCAGAGTGTGCTCTGGGTTCCCCTGAGTGCTGTAGGTGTTCACTGGAACGCCACTGACACCTCGAGCTTTATCCTTAATACTCCTGTGTATTGCTACAGAAACGTCTTCCAGATTAAAAGTAATTGGAATAAGGGGGAGGCCCATATATCATTACAAAGGGGAGTATCAGAAGACTTGAAAGTAGACTTGAAAGTAGTGGTAAAGTGCTCAACCCAGCCGTGCATAAACAGTGCTATCTAGGCTTTGGGTTGTATGTTCATTAAGGAAGGAGCTAGGCATTGTTCTTCAGAAGAGGGACATGTGTAGTTTCTGAGCCGGGCTCAGATCTTCTCAAGCTTCTACTTTTAACTCCTGCAGGGCAGGGATTTTTTTATACTCCTCTCTAAAAGCAGAGAAAACAATATGATGCAGCCAGTAAACAAATCTATAAGGATACAGAGGAAAAATATCATTATGCTATAAGAAAAGCTCAACCCCCTTCCTCAGTACTAACATTGACTAAGAACGCCTCCAACTCCCCAAAGTTTTTTTATGCAGCCATCCACAACACAGTCGGCTCCCATAGACTAAGAGCCTCGATGTAAAATGTTACGAGAATACTTCCTGAAGAAAGTAAACAATACAGGGAGTGCAGAATTATTAGGCAAATGAGTATTCTGACCGCATCATCCTCTTTATGCATGTTGTCTTACTCCAAGCTGTATAGGCTCGAAAGCCTACTACCAATTAAGCATATTAGGTGATGTGCATCTCTGTAATGAGAAGGGGTGTGGTCTAATGACATCAACACCCTATATCAGGTGTGCATAATTATTAGGCAACTTCCTTTCCTTTGGCAAAATGGGTCAAAAGAAGGACTTGACAGGCTCTGAAAAGTCAAAAATAGTGAGATATCTTGCAGAGGGATGCAGCACTCTTAAAATTGCAAAGCTTCTGAAGCGTGATCATCGAACAATCAAGCGTTTCATTCAAAATAGTCAACAGGGTCGCAAGAAGCGTGTGGAAAAACCAAGGCGCAAAATAACTGCCCATGAACTGAGAAAAGTCAAGCGTGCAGCTGCCACGATGCCACTTGCCACCAGTTTGGCCATATTTCAGAGCTGCAACATCACTGGAGTGCCCAAAAGCACAAGGTGTGCAATACTCAGAGACATGGCCGAGGTAAGAAAGGCTGAAAGACGACCACCACTGAACAAGACACACAAGCTGAAACGTCAAGACTGGGCCAAGAAATATCTCAAGACTGATTTTTCTAAGGTTTTATGGACTGATGAAATGAGAGTGAGTCTTGATGGGCCAGATGGATGGGCCCGTGGCTGGATTGGTAAAGGGCAGAGAGCTTCAGTCCGACTCAGACGCCAGCAAGGTGGAGGTGGAGTACTGGTTTGGGCTGGTATCATCAAAGATGAGCTTGTGGGGCCTTTTCGGGTTGAGGATGGAGTCAAGCTCAACTCCCAGTCCTACTGCCAGTTCCTGGAAGACACCTTCTTCAAGCAGTGGTACAGGAAGAAGTCTGCATCCTTCAAGAAAAACATGATTTTCATGCAGGACAATGCTCCATCACACGCGTCCAAGTACTCCACAGCGTGGCTGGCAAGAAAGCGTATAAAAGAAGGAAATCTAATGACATGGCCTCCTTGTTCACCTGATCTGAACCCCATTGAGAACCTGTGGTCCATCATCAAATGTGAGATTTACAAGGAGGGAAAACAGTACACCTCTCTGAACAGTGTCTGGGAGGCTGTGGTTGCTGCTGCACGCAATGTTGATGGTGAACAGATCAAAACACTGACAGAATCCATGGATGGCAGGCTTTTGAGTGTCCTTGCAAAGAAAGGTGGCTATATTGGTCACTGATTTGTTTTTGTTTTGTTTTTGAATGTCAGAAATGTATATTTGTGAATGTTGAGATGTTATATTGGTTTCACTGGTAATAATAAATAATTGAAATGGGTATATATTTTTTTTTGTTGAGTTGCCTAATAATTATGCACAGTAATAGTCACCTGCACACACAGATATCCCCCTAACATAGCTAAAACTAAAAACAAACTAAAAACTACTTCAAAAAATATTCAGCTTTGATATTAATGAGTTTTTTGGGTTCATTGAGAACATGGTTGTTGTTCAATAATAAAATTAATCCTCAAAAATACAACTTGCCTAATAATTCTGCACTCCCTATATGTATGCCACTCTGCCTAAGGAACGGCCCCCAAGTATAGCCACAAAAAGATGCACTTACATGGGATAGCTAAGAAGAAGTTTTTAGTTTTCCTGGAGATCAGAATTGAAGACACTGAAGAAATTTTCACTTCAATCAAATCAGGATCCCTTTTAGACTCAGCCACTCAACATTCTCATGAAAGACAGAAATATATATATATATGTTCGATGGCATGTGTAGCTGCAGATACACATGCTGTGCATATCCCGCCATCAAGTGTTGGGCTCGGAGTGTTACAAGTTGTTTTTCTTCGAAGAAGTCTTTTCGAGTCACGAGATCGAGGAACTCCTCCCATTTCGGCTCCATTGCGCATGGGCGTCGACTCCATCTTAGATTGTTTTCTTTCCGCCATCTGGTTCGGACGTGTTCCTCTGCGCTCCGTGTTTCGGTTCGGAAAGTTAGTTAGATATCGGAAAAATTTGACGGTATTGTTTGCGTTCGGTATCGGGTTAGTTATCACAGATCGACACCGAATTTTGAAGAGCTCCGGTGGCCCTTCTGGGTTTCGATTCCCCGGGGGAGCCTGGTCGGCCCGACCATGTGCGTCTACAAGACTATTGGAACGGACCCCATTCCGCTTCTGCCCCGAATGCCACAACAAGTATCCTTACACAGATCAACATTTGGTCTGTAATTTGTGTTTGTCTCCCGAACACAAAGAGGATACCTGTGAGGCCTGTCCAGCGTTTCGATCAAGGAAAACGCTGAGGGGCCGAAGAGCGAGAAGACTTCAAATGGCCTCGGCGCCGTCAGGACACCAAGACTTGGAGGAAGAAGAAACCTTCTCCATTGCTGACTCGGACGAGGCCGAAACAGAACAGACGCCGAAAACCATGAGTAAAACAACCCCGGCCAAAACTCATGTTAAAATCATCAGAGCCCAGGGGACGCCACCGCCGGCAGGCCATGGCTTATCCCAAAAAATCGGTGACCGTCCATCGGCACCGAAAAAGGGCACACATGTGTCGAAGTCATCCGACTCCGGTCGAGATACCGGCACAGAAAAGACTCGTCCCCGAGACACCGGGTCAGAACAATCTCGACATCGAGATACCGGCACCGAGATGACTCGGCACCGAGAGATCGGAACACCGAAACACAAAAAAGTGGCTTCGGAGCCGAAAAAGACAGTGAAAAAGGATCCCGAAACATCCGGCTTCAGAGCCGAAAACAAGTTCCTACACCGAGGAGCAAGGGCTTTCCACACAAATGCAAAGCCATAAATTCGGACAGGAGCTAGAGGCAGGGGAGCCAGATTATACACAGAGAAGGCTCCATATCCAAAAGGAGACAGGGAAAATAAGAACTCTCCCTCCTATAAGGATGAAAAGGAAAAAGAGAAGGATAAACCACCACAAGCAAAGGTGGCAAAACAAGTAACTCCGCCACCATCACCTCAGCGCTCACCGCAATCATCACCAATCGCTAGCCCACCTATGGTGCAGTCTTCAACACACGCAAGCATGAGCCAAGATGACCCAGATGCATGGGATCTTTATGATGCGCCTGTGTCAGATAACAGTCCTGACTGTTACCCAGCAAGACCATCACCACCTGAAGACAGTACGGCTTACACGCAGGTGGTGTCCAGAGCAGCTGCTTTTCACAACGTGACTCTACACGCTGAACCTATTGAAGATGACTTTTTATTTAATACTCTGTCGTCCACACATAGTCAGTACCAGAGTCTTCCAATGCTACCGGGAATGTTGAAACACGCAAAGCAAATATTTCAAGAACCCGTTAAAGACAGGGCCATTACTCCCAGAGTGGAGAAAAAGTACAAGCCTCCACCAACAGACCCTATGTACATTACGCAGCAACTGACACCGGACTCAGTAGTAGTTGGTGCAGCACGTAAAAGGGCGAATTCACACACCTCCGGGGATGCACCACCACCCGACAAAGAAAGTCGCAAGTTCGACGCAGCGGGAAAAAGAGTGGCAGCACAAGCAGCCAATCAATGGCGCATCGCGAATTCACAGGCTCTGCTGTCAAGATATGACAGAGCCCACTGGGATGAAATGCAGCACTTTATTGAACATCTACCCAAATAATTCCAAAAACGTGCACAACAGGTGGTAGAAGAGGGCCAAAGTATCTCAAATAACCAGATACGTTCAGCAATGGACGCAGCAGACACAGCTGCAAGAAATTTAAATACAGCGGTGACAATTCGGAGACATGCATGGCTACGCACCTCAGGATTCAAGCCCGAAATCCAACAGGCTGTGCTTAATATGCCTTTTAATGGACAGTAGTTGTTTGGGCCGGAAGTGGACACTGCTATCGAGAAGTTGAAAAAAGATACAGATACGGCCAAGGCCATGGGCGCGCTCTACTCCCCACAGAGCAGAGGCACTTTTAGGAAGACACAATTTAGAGGGGGGTTTCAGGCTCAAACCACAGAACCCTCAACTTCACAAACCAGGCCCACATACCAAAGCCAGTATCAGAGAGGAGGCTTTCAAGGACAATACAGAGGGGGACAGTTCCCTAAGACTAGAGGGAAGTTCCAAAGTCCCAAGACCCCTCAAAACAAACAGTGACTTCAGTGTCACAAATCCCCAACACGTAACACCAGTGGGGGGGGAGACTAACAGATTTTTAATAAAATTGGGAGGAAATAACAACGGACTCGTGGGTCCTAGCCATCATCCCACATGGCTATTGCATAGAATTCCTACAATTACCACCAAATGTGCCGCCAAAAACACACAACATGTCCAAACAACACATGGATCTATTAGAGATAGAAGTCCAAGCCTTGTTACAAAAAGATGCAATAGAACTAGTTACCCAATCATCAAAAAGGGACAGGGGTTTACTCCCTGTACTTTCTCATACCCAAAAAGGACAAAACTCTAAGACCTATATTAGATCTCAGAACACTAAATCTTTACATCAAATCAGATCACTTTCACATGGTGACACTTCAAGACGTAATTCCCTTGCTCAAACAACAAGACTACATGACGACATAAGTTCTCAAAGATGCGTACTTCCATATACCCATACATCCTTCACACAGGAAATACTTAAGGTTTGTAATCCAAGGAGTACATTACCAGTTCAAAGTGTTACCATTCGGAATAACAACAGCACCAAGGGTATTTACAAAATGCCTTGCAGTAGTAGCGGCACATATCAGAAGACAGCACATACTGTATTCCTGTATTAGACGATTGGTTAATCAAAACCAACACCCAGAAACCGTGTCTTCACCACACAAAAAACGTTATAGAAACCCTTCACAAACTAGGGTTCTCACTAAACTACCAAAAAGCACACTTACAGCCGTGTCAAATACAACAATACTTAGGAGCAACAATCAACACAAAAAAAGGGATTGCCACTCCAAAGTCCACAAAGGGTACAAGCATTCCAAAACGTAATATAAGCATGCACCCAAAACAAAAGTATCAGGTAAAACTAGTGATGAAACTACTAGGCATGATGCCCTCATGCATAGCCATTGTCCCAAACGCAAGATTACACATGCGGCCCTTTCAACAGTGCCTAGCAACACAATGGACACAAGCACAGGGTCAACTTCAAGATCTAGTGTTGATAGACTGCCAAACACACACCTCGCTTCAATGGTGGAATCCTGTAAATTTAAACCAGGGGCGGCCTTTCCAAGACCCAGTGCCTCAATACGTAATCACAACAGATGCTTCCATGGTAGGGTGGGGAGCACATCTCAACCAACACAGCATCCAGGGACAATGGGACATTCAGCAGAAACAACTTCACATAAATCAGCTAGAACTACTAGCAGTGTTTCTAGCGTTAAAAGCATTTCAACCGCTAATAACCCACAAACACATTCTTGTCAAAACAGACAACATGACAACAATGTATTACTTAAACAGGGAGGCACACACTCATCACAACTGTGTCTCTTAGCACAGAAGATTTGGCATTGGGCGATTCACAATCACATTCGCCTAATAGCGCAATACATCCCAGGAATTCAAAACCAATTGGCCGACAATTTGTCGATATCACCGACAGATCCACGAATGGGAGATTCATCCACAGATACTGCAAACCTACTTCCAAAAGTGGGGAACACCGCAAATAGACCTATTCGCAACAAAAGAAAACACAAAATGCTAAAACTTCGCATCCAGGTACCCACAGCCTCACTCCAAAGGCAATGCGTTATGGATGACTTGGTCAGGGATATTTGCATACGCTTTTTCCCCTCTCCCCCTCTTTCCGTATCTTGTAAACAAATTGAGTCAAAACAAACTCAAACTAATACTAATAGCACCAACTTGGGCACGACAACCTTGGTACACAACATTACTAGACCTGTCAGTAGTGCCTCATATCAAACTACCAAACAGACCAGATCTGTTAACTCAACACAAACAGTGGATCAGACACCCGAATCCAGCATCGCTCAATCTAGCGATCTGGCTCCTGAAGTCTTAGAATTCGGACACCTAGACCTTAGACAAGAATGTATGGAGGTCATCAAACAGGCTAGAAAACCTACTACAAGACATTGCTACGCAAATAAATGGAAACGATTTGTTTATTACTGTCAAAATAATCAAATTCAACCATTACACGCGTCCGCAAAAGACATTGTAAGCTACTTTCTACACATACAAAAATCTAACTTAGCTTTTTTGTCCATTAAAATACATCTCACAGCAATTTCAGCATATCTGCAAATTACACATTCAACTTCACTATTTAGAATCCCAGTCATAAAAGCATTTATGGAGGGTCTAAAAAGGATAATTCCACCAAGAACAACACCAGTTCCTTCGTGGAACCTCAATATTGTATTAACGTGACTCATGGGTCCACCATTCGAACCCATGCACTCTTGTGAAATGCAATACTTAACTTGGAAAGTAGCCTTTCTAATAGCTATCACATCCCTCAGAAGAGTGAGTGAAATACAAGCCTTTACCATACAAGAACCCTTTATACAAATACACAAACATAAAGTGGTTCTACGCACAAATTCAAAATGTTTGCCAAAAGTTATATCACCGTTCCACTTAAACCAAACTGTGGAACTCCCAGTGTTTTTTCCACAACGAGACTCTGTAGCTGAAAGAGCATTACATACATTAGACATAAAAAGAGCTCTAATGTACTACATTGATAGAACCAAACAGTTTCGCAAGACAAAACAATTGTTTGTAGCTTACCAATAACCTCATACAGGAAATCCAATATCCAAACAAGGCATTGCCAGATGGATAGTTAAATGTATTCAAACCTGTTATGTTAAAGCTAAGAGAGAACTGCCTATTACACCGAAGGCACACTCCACTAGAAAGAAAGGCGCCACAATGGCCTTTCTAGGAAATATACCAATGACAGAAATCTGTAAGGCAGCCACATGGTCTACGCCTCATACATTCACTAAACATTACTGCGTGGATGTGTTAACAACACAAGCCACAGTAGGACAAGCAGTACTAAGAACATTATTTCAGACAACTTCAACTCCTACAGGCTAAACCATCGCTTTTGGGGAGATAACTGCTTACTAGTCTATGCACAGCATGTGTATCTGCAGCTACACATGCCATAGAACGGAAAATGTCACTTACCCAGTGTACATCTGTTCGTGGCATGAGACGCTGCAGATTCACATGCGCCCTCCCACCTCCCCGGGAGCCTGTAGCCGTTAGAAGTTGATTAAAATTAAACTTGTACATTTGTAAATTTGTAAATATAATACTTTGTCACATTATGTACATACATACTTACTCCATTGCATGGGCACTATTACTATATACACAACTCCTACCTCACCCTCTGCGGGGAAAACAATCTAAGATGGAGTCGACGCCCATGCGCAATGGAGCCGAAATGGGAGGAGTCCCTCGATCTCGTGACTCGAAAAGACTTCTTCGAAGAAAAACAACTTGTAACACTCCGAGCCCAACAATAGATGGCGGGATATGCACAGCATGTGAATCTGCAGCGTCTCATGCCACGAACAGATGTACACTGAGTAAGTGACATTTTCCATATATATATATATTTTTTTTTATCCTAGCTAACATGCTCAACGTCTCTCTGGAAGTGGTGTGGTGCCATCTGCTTGAAAACACACATGTTTAAAAACACTCTTAAAGAATCCATCTTTATACCCTCCCAAGCAGAAAACAATAAACCTATTTCTTTGCTCCCAGGTGTCACTAAAATTGCTGAGAAAATTGTCAATAAAAATCTCTTGTCATTTTTGGAGGATCAGGGAATCTTACACCCCCACTCAAACTGGCTTCCGGGCTGAAAGTAGTATAGAAACAGCTCTGCTGTTACAGAAGAGCTAAACAAAATTCAAAATCAAGGCATCTCTGCTGTTGTTATATTACTGGACTTAATCCCTGCCTTCGATAGTGTGTCCCACACAATACTAATCCAGAGACTGGAAGAAGTTTGTGTAATGGGAACTGCTTTTAAGTGCCTCATTTCTTAACAAAAGCTTCCAAGTCTTCAAGGAATCATTCTGCTCAGACTTACAGGTATTGGAATATGGAGTGCCACAGGGCTCTATATTGAGCTCTACACTGTAATCTTCGCTTGCCCGTTTGCAGATATTATAAATCGGTATGGTTTTTTTATGGTGTCATACACCAATAACACACAAATCATCTCACTTACCCTGGACACAGCAGCACTCTTCAAGCAGCTAAATACTTGCTTAAAACAAGTTACTGACTGGATGTCTAGTAATAGTTTGAAAGTAAATGGGGGTGAAACCGAGGTACTGGTAGTAGGCAATAACCCCTCCTGTTGGACTGAACTACACTGGCCTAACTCCCTAGGAGACCATCCCCTCTGAAAAACAGGGATAAAAAATCTCGGCTTTTGGATCAATAGTAACTTCACTAAATGAGAAAACAAGCTGTCAGCTGCTTTGGCCTGCTCAGTACTCTTAGGAAGGTTCTAAGCTGGCTACCTTCTGCCACCTGCAGAATAGTAGTCCAGGGACCTGTATTCTCCTGTATGGACTATGGGAAATTGCTTTGTCTTGGCAATCCTTTTTTTGTGGTCAAAAGACTCCAAGTGGTCCAAAATGCAGCAGCACGCATTCTACTAAAAATCCCATAGCACAATTCTGTCACCTCCACTCTTGTGTCCCTTCATTGGCTGCCAGTGTCCTAAAGAGTACAATTTGGATTCCTTTGCATAGCCCATTGAGCTATGCTTAACAAAGGCCCACAACTGCTATAGCGGCTGTTAAGCCCTTACAGTCCCAAAAGATCTTTACGATCTGCTAACCAGAGACTTTTTACAGTGCCTATGCTCAAGAAAGTATGGAGCGGTGAACGCTTGTTCGCCTACTTGGCACCCAGACTCTTAAACACGCTGCCATTATGAGTCTGAAAGATCAAGGAGGAACTCAGTTTTAGGAAACAGTTGAAGACATACCTATTTGAGTATTGCGCTTTTAATCAAGGGGGACTATACAACGGGCATGACAATTAGCAATGGAAGGTCCGTAGGGTAGCCATGTACTTTAGAGGTGTCGAGTGTAATATTGCGCTCCTTTTCTCATCAAATTAAATTTATTTTGAAATGGTTTCATGAACAAAATAAATTGTTCAGGATTAGCTTTCTCGTTCAAACAAGTCATAACATCACAACTATTTCCATTAGTGACTGTGAAAACAGAGGGATCCACACCAGACCATGTCATTCTTATCTAGCTCTGCCCTTCCACAGCCACATTTGAGACTTAAATGTTTGTTGTTCTTCTGAAAATACATTGAAAGAGTTAAGAGCAAGGGATTATGGTCACTCAGAGAGTATTATTTTTTTTTTTTTAAACTGAACTCTAGAGGTATTATATGTAAATGAAGTTATCAAGTTGTGCTCATAGCACCCCTTCTAGTAAAGGAAGGAAGCAATATATCTTTCCATGTATCATGTGTGTTAGCCATTAAAAAATTATATCTAATCATCATAATGTTCAGTGTCTTGCCATATGGATTATGCATACAATGATCAAGACCCTCCCCTTGCAAGTCCACAAACCTCTTTTGGGGGGGGGGGATGACAAAATTTGGTAGAGTTAAACACCCCCGTCCAGATTATAAAGATTTCACTATAGCTAGACTTGAGGAAGGCGTCTATATCATTCTCCAGATCAGCAATTATCCCTGAGCAGCTGAAATAAAATTCATTATTGTAATAATGTATAACTAAAATATCAGGGTTGTCCTCCATAGACAATAATACAAATTTATAATAGATTGAACCCATGAGCACCTTTTTAGGGGCGAGCGCAAAGCGCTCCGTCCCTCTTCCAATCTCTCTTTAGGGGGATTTGAACCATGCCCATGTTACGTCAGTCACTTTCATTGGTTCGTGGGCTTGCCTTTTAAAATCTGATTGTTTTCATTCGTAAAAGGCATGAATAAGTCAAGTCTTTTCCGGTGTTTAGCCCTCTTCGGGAGCACCTGTAAACTACTAGACACATACGAGGCTCCATGTTTTCTGTATGGTTTCTGGACTACTTTTTCTGTTTATTTCGTAGCACAATTACGCTAAAAAAATTATTATATATATTTTGTTTTTCCTTTTAATGTGGCAAGAAAAGTCCGGTTAGGAGTTAACACTGCTAATATCTCTAACTCGACGTAATGCAAGACCCGTTGCATTGCAAATGCTTGTTTAATTTGGAAGGAAAAAGGACCAAGAATAAAATAAGAAGACACTCCTTATCTGCCAGAGGAGGAAGGAATGGCAGGAGTGACATAGGATAAAAAGCCTTCCATATCAATCTCACGGTCATCCAGGTTTTCTGAAAAAACGATATATATATATATATATATATATATATATATATATATATATATATATATTTACAATGCATTTCTTTCATTCAATGGACAGCAGCTTATTTGCTAAACCTGCAGTATTCCTTGATAAGAACGGAACCTTAACATGGTCGATAACAGGGGAAGCAATACAAGAGCCTGAGCCACTAATGGTAAAATCATCCGTCTCCAAATTATTCTCTACAGCAAGAGGACAAGATAAGATTGATTTTCCTGTGCCAGGGAGTCATTCTACTGCCTCTAAAGTATCCACAGGGGCAAACCTATTGCTCATGCATACAGAAGATCCTAGCTCATGAGGAGATCATCTTACGTTTAGATGTTTGGTTGGCTTACTGGTAACAAGTAGCTCAGGTTTGTAGAAAGCCCATGGAAATAGTATCAGTTTTGCCTCCTCTGATGAACTACATAGGCTGAGTGTTATTTAATGTTGACCGAGTGACCCTGACAGGCCAAGAACAGCAAAAGTTTATAACAATACAATCTTCCTTGTTATCCCAACCCACTTTACTCTCCTCACAGTCAAAATTTCATTATATGTGTTGAACATTTCGAACTCTTTTCAACAACCTGTGAACCACTTTGTTCTTAAGATACTACCAAGTCTCTGTGGTGGGAAGACTTAACGAGGGAACACCCTCCAAAATTATGACATATGGGATTGCCTTAGTGGTAGGTGCAAAAGGTTTTGTAAGTCATAACAAAAGTTGTGGTTTGAGACACTGCACTTTTTTAAAATAATCATTTCCATAGCATTGGTTGAGAGAGTGAAAGAGGAAGGCTGCAGTATTTCCTGACACCGCCCTTTTGAGGCATCATACTCTGCACAGGGTTGAGGACTACTTGTGGGTATTCGACCTGGAACATCTGACTTGAAACTGCCCCCTATTGCTGAACCTTTATTTTCTGGGCCCAGAAGTAGAGGTTCATTATTGGAAGGGAACATACTATGGGAGGTAAGACCAATTACATGATTTCTTTTTTTTTTTTTAACTACAACATATTTGATGCAAGAGTTTCAAGGTTCATAATTTTACGTTTTGTTTCCTCTAAGGCAAACTTAATAAGGTTCTCCAGGCAGTCGATCTTGATTATCAAAGATTTTATCAGAGTATTGGGCACTTTCAGCTTTTCCTTAGTTGTGTGCAAGTCATCCCAACTGGCTTGCCAGTAGAGTGCGTAGAGGGGAGTTGTACCTCTTTTTGTCTAGTTATTCTAGAATGTGATTTCTCCCTTTTAGCTGGGGGAGCTTACAAGGAGAGGAGGTGATTTGGATATAGTATTCAGTAAGGCATTTAGGACATACAGGTTTCTATGGGGCTTGGGGATTACAGCATCCAATAAAGTATCTGGTAGCAGTCCATCCATTCTATTCATGGATGTGAGTTAGTTTTCACTAACCTCGTCAGCTGTATGTTGGATGACCCCTAATCCTTTCTTCCATGTAAACAATGTCATTATTAATCAAACCCATGGCATCAGTAAGACAGTTTATAATTGTTCTTAAGATAGTACTTTGCTGACCATTGACCTTCTGCATGGATTTTCTCTGTCCCATTATGGGCAGAGAGGGAGTTTTTATCTCAGACGAGATGATTATTATTTGCATGATGGTAGAACAAAGCAGGTATTTAGGGGGTTGACCAGCCCAGCCTCTGACTGGCTCATTCTGGCCAGGTCATCACCTAGGCACCGCCCAGGTATGTTCGCGCTGTGGGAGAACGCTTGTGATTTTACAGCGTCTCCTCTCACCTTTCTTATGTGTGCCCTGTGAGAAACTGGGTTGTTGGTTGAGGGGGTGTGAGCCCTTCTCAAGCAACAGCTCCAGTCCTGGTCAGGATGAACAACAAAAGTCACTAAATTAACTTGCAAGGTTACGGTGCATCATAGCCACACATTTACTTATGTATGAACAACTGTTGACCATACATGAAAGCAACATGCCTTGGGTAATGCTATGGACACCTAGTGAAGGCTGTGTAGTATGGAGTGTAGGCATGTTGTGCTTATGATTCAATTTAGACAGTTTTCCTACATAAATGTAGTTGATGTCCACTTGAATGCAGACTGTGCACCCTCTCATGGCTATATGGAAAGGTGTGTATCATGGAGATGTGGTTGCGAAGTGTGATGCTGCAAACCGTGTGTGCAGGTTGTAGTTTCAAGATCGAATCTGCGGTTGCTGTTCTAAGAGTGCTGTTGATGGTGCTAGAACCGAAGATGGATCCCTCTACCCTTCTTTGTTGATGTTCATTAACTCCTTGATTTGAGTTTGTCTGCTTCTCGTAGTTAAGCGAACTAAGCTCTCACTAACACAACTGTGGGTTATGGGTTTGAATCCCAGCAGGGCCATTTCTGCTTTCCTAGCTTCAAAGCATGATGAAATGAGTACAAGGGACCTATAAGTAAAGCTTGTTGCAGTATAACCAATATACATGGTCATGAAACGGGCTTTACATCTTCACCCAGAGAATGCTATTCTGTCACTGTAAGTATGCTGCCTTGCAACTGCAAAACACATGGTTTCCCCTTGACCCAAGTTGGTGATTCTCTCCTGCTCACCTAGTCGCTCCGAAATGGGTTATATTCTTTTGTTAGTTCTTAGAATTGTGTGTATTTATAAAGCGCACTATCACCTGCAAGGATATCCTGGTGCTGAGTAGGTGTGTGTGACTAGCCCTACGGCAAGTTGGTTAATTGAAAAGCAAGGTATTCAGCCTTTTGTGGAATTCAGTAAGAGAGGAGAAAGCTCTGATATGGAGAGGGAGGTCGTGCCACGCTTTAGGAGCGTTGTAAGAGAATGCTCCTCCTTCTGATCTGGTTCTGTATATACATGGGATGTTGGCGAGAAGGAGTCCTGCAGAGCGGAGGTGTCTAGATGAGTGGTGGAAAGAGATGGGGTTCTTCATGTAGGTGGGCCCTAAGTTGTAGCATGCAGAGAGATGTGTGTGTGTGTGTGTGTATATATATATATATATATATATATATATATGTGTTCAATGGCATGTTTAGCTGCAGATGCACATGCTATGCATAGACCTTCCAACATCTAGTGCTGGGCTCAGAGTGTTACAAGTTGTTTTTCTTCAAAGAAGTCTTTTCGGAGTCACAGGATCGAGTGACTCCTCCTCTCGGTTCCATCGCGCATGGGCATTGACTCCATTGTTTGTTTTCTTTCTGCGGTCAGGTTTGGACGTGTTTCCTTTCGCTCTGAGATTTTGATTCAGAAAACCACAGTAAACCTTCTTACTTGTCGGTATTGTTTCGATCGCGTTTCCCATCTAGCATCGAACCAGTAGAACCGTCGGAACCTTAATTTTTTCCGCTTTGGGGCGCGTGCGCCCAACTCGGGCCTGTTCTGGCCTACCGCTTGGAAAGCCTGATGGATCAGACTCCATTCCGATTCTGCCCTCAGTGCCACGCGAAGTACCCCTATACAGACCAGCACTTGGTTTGTAATTTGTGCCTTTCTCCAGAACATCGGGAGGATGATTTTGAGGCCTGTCGATCATTTCGGTCAAAGAAGACCCTCGATCATTGCGGAGCCCGAAGACTCGAAATGGCGTCGAAAAGCAGTGAACATATCGGCATCATGGAAGAAGAGCAAGGGCAGACAGCAGTCTCCATTCGAGACAGACTCCAAACAAGAGTCAGAAGACGACAGACCCATCACAGCTGGCCAGCATGCGAGTATGCCTGCCCCTACACCCCTGCACAAAAAACATTTAAAGGCCTTGGGTACACCACTGCCGGAAGGCCATGGTTCGGCCCGAAAAAAGACTGTTGGCGCCTGTCCTTCGGGATCGGCGCCAAAAAATGCCACTCCTCCCTCTACTTCAGAGTAGAGTAAACCTGTTAAAGGCACCGTTTCCGACTCCAGTAAAAAAGCCCATTCTTCAGAGTCGAAAATTCGGCAATCTGCATCGGGCCGAGACCTTTGACCACCTTTTGCGGACCGAAAAAACTACACACTTTGGAGCTGAAAAAATTCTCATATACAGAGGAAGAAGGACTTTTAAAAAAAATTGAGAGAATCTCATAAGACTTCTGAGGAAGAGCCTGAAATTGAACCAATTTTACAGGTTATGGATGAGAGAGAGAGTGTCCAGAATACATATCCATAAGGAGACAGGAAGAATTATCACTGCACCTCCTTTAATGACAAAAAGAAAGTTGGCTTTCCAAGAAGAATTGGACTCTGTACAGCCACCAGCAAAGGTGCAAAAACAAAAGGAGACGCCATTACCTCTCCACACTTCTCCTCCTCAATCTCCACAATTATCTTTCTCACCTCACAACAGCCCACCACCACTGCCTTCTCCAACACATTCTTTATATTCACAAGGAGGTACAGCAGACCCATGGGATCTCTATAACCCTGATCCCACCTTAGATAATGACCCAGATATTTACCCATCAAAACCTTCTACTCCAGAAGATACCACTGCATACACCCAAGTAATATCCAGGGCAGCAGCTTATCATAGGGTAACCATGCATTTGGAGCCATTAGAAGAAGATTTCTTATTTAATACACTGTCTTCTACACATTCAAGGTACCTGTGTCTCCCAATGTTACCAGGCATGGTTAAACACGCAGACCACATTTTTAGCGAGCCTGTACAAGCTAGGATTATCACACCTAGCATTGATACAAAGTATAAGCCTGCACCTTCGGATCCAGATTACATTACTCACCAGATCCCTCCTGACTCAGTGGTAGTCAGTGCAGCAAGAAAGAGGACAAATAGTCAGTCTTCAGGAGATGCACCACCGCCTGATACAGAGAGTCAAAAATTTGACGCAGCAGGGAAAAGAGTTGCTACACAAGCAGAAAATCAGTGGAGAATTGCAAATTCCCAGGCATTCTTAACCAGGTATGATAGGACCCATTGGGATGAAATGCAGGATATTGTACAGCATCTCCCAAAAGAGCACCAAAAAAGGGCACAACAAGTAGTAGAAGAGGGGCAAGCGATTAGCAATAATCAGATAAGATCTGCCCTTGATGCTGCTGATACAGCTGCAAGGAGTATAAACAGTGCTGTCACAATCAGAAGACATGCATGGCTGTGCTCCTCTGGTTTTAAAACAGAAATTTAACAGGCAGTACTTAATATGCCTTTTGATAAAAAGCACCTCTTTAGCCCAGAAGTGGATACCACTATTGAAAAACTGAGGAAGGACTCGGATACTGCGAAAGCAACAGGCACTTTATACACCACCCCATATCAGAGGCTCCTTTCGCAGGCCAAAATTCCGAGGAGGTTTTAAGCAACAATCCTCAGAGGCTTCCACCTACCAAACAAAGAAATCAAATCAAACCCAGTATCAACGAGGTGGGTTTAGAGGATCCCATAGAGGTCAATACTTAAGAAATAGAGGTAAATTCCAAACCTCTAAACACAACATCACCGCCTAAACAGTGACTTCCTTCCTTCCCTTCCACTCCACACATCTCCTGTGGGGGGGAAGACTACAACAATTCCACTCTCATTGGCAAAATATCACCACAGACAACTGGGTTTTATCAATTACCAAAATGATTATTGCCTAGAACTAATATCCACCCTTCCAAACATTACACTGCGATATCACAAGTTGTCCCCGGAACATACAGTTCCGTTACAACAAGAAGTACAATCTCTACTGTTAAAGCAAGCAATAGAATTAGTTCCACAGTCTCAACAAGGAACAGGAGTATACTCACTATACTTCCTAATTCCCAAAAACATTGGCACCCTCAGGCCCATATTGGACCTCAGGCCCCTCAATCTATGCATCTTGTCAGAGCATTTTCACATGGTAACTCTGCAAGATGTTATTCCACTACTGCAAAAACAAGATTTTATGACTGCTCTAGATATCAAAGATGCGTATTTCCACATACCCATCCACCCAGCTCACAAGATACCTCAGGTTTGTCATAGCAGGAAAACACTACCAGTTCAAAGTGTTGCTATTTGGCATAACAACTCTCCAAGGGTGTTCACAAAGTGTCTAGCAGTAGTGGCGGCTTACTTGAGAAAACTACACATCCATGTCTTTCCATATCTAGACGATTGGCTAATAAAATCAAGCGATCTTATATAATGCCATGAAACATACTCGTTATGTGATAGAAACTGCACACACTAGGGTTCTCTCTAAACTACCAAAAGTCGCACCTTTAACCGGCACAAGTACATCCGTACCTAGGTTCTATTGTAAAGACTAAATTAGCTCTAGCGTATCCAAATATGCGAAGGATACAAGCTTTCCAAAACTTAATACCACTCATACAGCCAAATCAACAATACACTAAGATTTATCATAAAGATTCTAGGAATGATGACATCTTGCATAGCAATAGTTACACATGCAAGATTAAACATGAGGCCCTCACAACAGTGCCTTGCACAACAGTGGCCACAAGCACACGGTCAACTTCAAGATCTAGTGTTGGACTGCCGAACACATATGTCCCTTCAATGGTGGAATCGCAGCAATTTAATGAACAGGCAGTCGTTTCAAGACCCTGTGCCTTAAACTATAATTACAACAGATGCATCAATGATAGGTTGGGGGGCTCACCTAAACAATCAGACCATTCAAGAGCAATGGGATGTCAAACAGAAACAGCTACACATAAACCACTTAGATTCATTAGCTGTGTTCCTTGCACTAAAAGCATTTCAACCTCTTCTCAAACAGAAGAATGTTCTCATAAAAACAGACAACATGACAACCATGTATTACCTCAACAAGCAGGGCGGGACACATTCATCTCAGCTGTCCCTTCTAGCCCAATCTATTTGGAAATGGGAAATTCACAATCAGATTCATTTACTAGCTCAATACATTCCAGGGTTAGACAATCAGTTGACAGAGCTCCTCAGTAGAAATCACCAACAGACACACTAATGGGACATTCACTCCCAAGTACTTCAAAGGTACTTTCAAAAGTACGGAACACCAAACATAGATCTATTCACAACAAGCAAAAACGCAAAATATATTTTGTGTATATTTATATATATATATATATATATATATATATATATATATATATATCCTCCAACGCTCCCTTAACGTACCAGGAGAACCAGGACACCTCCGATGTGAAAAAACAATTGGTTTTTCACATCGGAGGTGTCCTGGTTCTCCTGATATGTTAAGGGAGCGTTGGAGGCTGTTTGGGGCGTCTCGGAGCCCGTCCAAGACCACTGTGCTGAGCACCTGCATTCCGGGATTTATGTGTGTATATATATATATATATGTGTGTATATATGTATATATATATGTATATATATATATGTGTGTGTGTATATATGTATATAAATATGTATATATATATCTGGTTTGAGCACACTTGTGTATTGGAAGCCAGTGTAGTTCCCAGAGGTTGGTGTAATGTGAATTCTGCGTGGGAAGTTGAGGATGAGTCTGGTTGCTGAGTTCTGGATGGTCTGTAGTCTTCTAGTGAGTTGCTTGGTGATCGGATCCAGGCGTTGAGGGTGTTCCCTTAGTCCAACTTGCTGGTGACTAGGGCATGAGTGACTATTTTTATTGTGCTGCTTGGGGAGTCATTTGAAGATCTTCCTCAACACCTTCAAGGCGTGGAATCAGGATGCAGTGATGGCGTTGACTTATGCAGTCTTGTCAAGTTTGCTGTTTATGATTACTCCAAGGTTCCTGGCAGCTGTTCTGGGTGTGGGTCTGGGGCCTAGTTCAGCTGGCCACCAGTTTGATTCCCATAGAGATGTTCTTGCTGAAGATCACTACTTTGCTTTGTCAGTGTTCAGCTTGAGACAGTTGGCTTAACATTAAGAAAAATGTTAAGAATGCATAATATTTTTGACCACCTTTTGAAGTAAGCTATTCGTGGCATCCGATATACATCAGAAAACATACTTTTTTTTAAGAATAGAAACTGGCATACTATGTGCCTAGGATCACAGAAGTTAATTTAAAATTACCATTAGTTGCAAGTGTTCTTTTGTCTGTGGTCTGCAGATACTAATTAAACACACTGGACCACGGTGAGTTTGTGAAATGTGCTCCTTAACTTAATCATCTTTGAAAAACACTTGCTTTCGGTTGTGTACCTGCCTGTTCCGAAATGCATATTGCAGCTAACTGGACGGTAATGAACATTCGGGATCATTTGAAGTGTACACTGAATTTTAGATCGACTACACCAGTGCATATTTTTGTTTTTGTTTTTGTTTTGCACTGAAAGTAGCTGCTTTACCATTCTTTTGGTTTGACAGCAGTGTTTCCACTGCTGTCATGAAGGAACTAGTTTTTCATTTAATTTCCATTTTTTTATCTTTTTGCCAATACAAACATTGACAAAGCCAGTATCTGTGTGGTCCCAGTTTAAAGGCAAGACTATTGACTTTGCCAGTGCTTGTTTAGAAAGCTAACCATATTTATAATTTTCAGACTGTAATAGGCACAGACCTTATGGTAGCTTGGAACGAACCGTGGAAGGTCTGCAAATGAGCTACAACTGCCACAAGTTGATTAGTGATCATTCACTCTTTCTTCACCTTAGACCTGCAATTGGATGATATTAGTCTGAAATTGTGGAAGTGTTGTCAGACATTTGCCAGAAAGAATCAGAGCTCATTTAGTGAAGCCGTTACTTTTGAATATATGACTTCATGCTACTTTACCAGTGCTATCGTTGTGCATTGTTTTAATGCTTTGCCATTTACAATCTATTACAGGCTATCTCCAGGCTTTGTGAAGATAAATACAAAGACTTATCTAAAGTTGCTATGAGAAGATCATTCAGCGCTGATAACTTAGTGGGCATTCGCCGCTCTAATGCCATCATTTCCTGAACGGAGGTGCAGGAACTACAGGAGTAGCACTCCGATCTAACTAAAGAACACTGCCACCTCCTGCATCACACAAGCCAGCTGTCAGTGTCTTCCAGCAAGAGAAGGGGGCAAAGGAGAAAATAAGGAGGCCTGGCCTACAGAGCGCTGGTCCAAAGGAGCACGTTTTGTCGGGGCAAATAAAGAACCTGTATTACAGCCTCAATCTCTCGTCCTTAAAGTTTCAGAACTGCAAAATAATTTATTTTAAAACAAATATTCGTTGTTTCATCTACCCCACGACCTCCTTCGTATGTTTGCTTACTGTGTAGGCATATAGATGTGAACTATGTGAGTTTTTAATACGGAATAGTTTTACATTTTAGGACCTAAACAATAATCATGTGATTGTAGTTAATTTTTTCTTTCCTCTTCATCCCTTTTGTCTTTTCAAATTTTATCTTTGTTTTAATTTATTTTTAATTTTACTGCATGCAGTGATTCTGTGCAGTTCTAACATTAAGGTAAGGGGCTCTTCAGTTTAGTAAGCCACGTTGAACCTGATAGTGTAACATTGATTTTTTTTTTTATTTAATTAAAAAAGTTGGGAGTGTTCTCTCCTGTCTTTGAAAGACTACTAATAAAGCTGCTAAATGAAACTGGTGATCTAGTTGCAGCCCGAAGGCTCTCGATGAAAATGTTTATCTATGATGGATTTTGAATCATAGAAGAGTGGTAAGAAAGTAGATTGCTGGTATTGCTTCATGGTTGAGCATTTTTATATAGGGTCCATTTGGTATTTCTGATCTTAAACAATGGTGCTGCTCGTGCTACTGCTGATAGAGAGCTGCAACCTGTGTGCTTTGTACAAGGCTGTCAAGCGAACGGTTACTGCGAACCTCAGCGACCTCTACATTAAGACACACACATGGTTTCACCATTCTTGTGATGAACGTGGCTGAGTTTTTATAATATCTCCCTGCTAACCCTGCCAGAAACTGCAATGTCATTTTTCACGCATCCAATCTTGAACCGTTAACTGGTCTGTTTGCAGAGGGTTTCATAGTGTGGTGCATTCCGAATAGTCGAGACTGGCAAAGAGCCACATGAAGCTTTCCTTGATACATAAATAATGTGTTTGTCTAAAAATGGAAATCTGCATCAGAGAGCAGAGCTCATGTGAGTAAACAGGCAGAAGATTTGTCATTGACGTTCAGTATGTTTTTAGCAGTGGAAGCAGGCATCGTGCCTTGTATATCTCTAGTGAGTGACTTTTAATTGTAGTTAATGGCAGATATTCTCCTGCACCAGTTTCTCAAGAAAGAACCTTTACCTCAGTTCTTGCTAATAATGCGACAGATGCCTGTACCATAGGGGTTTGATGTGACATAGGTAAATTCGAAAACTTTGCTTTGACTGATGGTCCTTCAGATGAAACCAGTAATGCAAAATGTGATTTAAATCAATTGGTTAAAACTCTTAAAACCCAGAGATAAGAGCTGCTATTTATCTCATATTCCCTTATATTTAGTAATAACAAAAACGACTTGTGTTACTCGTTAAAACACGTTTTTCAGAGGCCTACTAGAAAGATAACTCCTTCTTTGTGATGTGAAGAGGCAAAAATAGCATCCTGAAAGCTACAGGCAGACTTTTACTTGTAATTTTCTGAGTTTTTACTGTAAGTTCAGTTCATTACAATGTTTCTTAACTAACCCTCTGTCTGTTATGCATCCAATGCTCCTCCATCCTCTACACACCATTAATACGCTTTTCCTTTAAAGCTCCACCCCACCCCCCGCTAAAGTGATGGAGAGCAAACATAAACATTATCAGTTGGAGCAAAAATGTTTCAAATGCTTTCTTGAATACAAATGCTGTTAATGCTTCTTGTCCACCCCGACGGTCTCAAACGTGGTGTGGGATTAAGTAGTTTGTCGTTTGGAAGCCCTCTTTTGTTGATCACGTTCTTTCTAACTATTTTACATATGAGATCTGGGTATTTCAAGTACTGAAGCCTCAAGCTCCTAATGTGTGGAGCCTTCACTAACCGATTTTGGATCACTTTGAAAACAATGTAATGGGCATCGGGTTGTTTTCCTCTAATGTTTATATTAAAAGAAAAGCTAATAATAAACTCTATTTTAATTAAAGGGATATGTGTTTTTGTCAGTTATTAACCATTTTCTTCTCTTTCTGAGTAGAAAGTAAACTCCTATCTGGGCACGGCATTACATAAATCCCAGAGCACGTTTTGCATGGATGCATATTCTTTCCTAAAAGCCCATAGGACCTGTCATTTTGTGACTTAAAATACATTTTGCGTAGAATGGTTCTCCGAGGTTTAATCGTTCATATGTATTTCCTCAGCTGCTAGTTTAAGTCTTCAAGCAACAGCAAAGTCCTATAATGCATAGCAGGGGCAATTAAGTAGTTACTTTTCCTATAGACTAATAGTTGCCCTCTATGTGTGAACTTCAATACATTTAAGTACAATGTAACGTGGGACCGACAAGAGAACGGTCAGTCACACCACTGGTATTAGCCAGCAATCACCCACAGTCTTAAACGCACACATTCCAACACCACCTAATCACCTCACGTTTAGCAACCATCCCGTTCCATAGACCTTCACATCCAGACATACACTTCCACAACATTCAGAGTAAGATATCAAACGCATTTCTCCTTAAAGACACAACGCAATACTCTGCAAACCAAAGAACTACCATAGCTACCTTCAACTACTTGATAGCTAAAATACCAGGAGCAACTAAGCAAATCTAAACTAATTAAAATAGACCCAAAACACAACGAAACATAGAATTACTCTAAAAGGAAATCAGTAAGTCTACTAGGTGTGCCTTTCCTTCACAAACCCTCTCATAGCACTGTCAAGGAAATTCTCCTACAATTGAATACTTCCTTGATTCACACCTCTACGTCCTCCTGCAAACACCAGCCCATTCATGGTCACATTTCACAGTTCATTTCCCTGAAAGAAATGCTGTTTATCAGTCTAGCTCCACTAACCACTAGAGATTCATTCAAAATCCTTGAAGACGTTATCGTCGGCACCCTTCACTGTCCTTATTTTCATTAGCATAAGGATACACACACACTGACACTGAGTCGATTTTACTCCTTGCATCCTCCACTCTAACTACTTAACTAAGTACATCACTAACACTCACCGGATTGGACCACCTTGCTTTTCGTTTTCTTTCACACATGAGCACCCGGTCCCAACAAACTAGTGTGCATTAATGTGTACTTCCCTGATGTTGCCTCTTCTACAGTCCTTATGTTCCTCACCTTTTCCTGGTACCTCTTGCCCACAAATGAAGCCAACTAGTCTTCGCGTGCTTCTCACCTCACGTTTTGTTTTCCCACATCAGGGCCAACTTGGTGCCCAGTTTATGTACCTTTGATAATTCAAAAGGTGAAACTCGTCTAACTGAATTCAATGCCTTGTATGGAAGTAATTTCTTCTAATGCATTCCTCCATAAAATGCCACCCTAACTGCCAGTTAGACTGTTTGATTGCTCTGCTAAATCTCTCCACTTGTCACCTGGGTGTTAGATGCAATCTTGAACCCTAAATGTAATCTGCTCTTCAAAAATCCATGGTAACCTCTCTATACTTGAATGTGTGCTGTACAATCTCAGATTTTACCTTCTTATCCGTGTATACCTCAAGCCACTAAGAGTGGTGATAGGTGAAGAATATAGAGAGAGAGTTTTTTTTGTTTTTTTTTTGCTTTCCCAGTAAACACTGCTGAAAGACCCATGTTATAACTCGCAACCTTCCTCTGGGGAGCCTACCTTCCACAGGTCTTAAAGTATTGTTTTCTGTTTACCCCTACATGTTAACAGGACATTCTTCACTTCATGCCTAATAGAAAACCCTCCTTCTTAATCACTTACCTTTACCGGTGTTTAATTTTTTCCGCATAATATTCATTCACCCCATTATGTGGAATATTCTCTCCTTCACCCACGCCCCCTACTTTAGTCATTGACACATACAGAAGGACGGGACTGTGCTGTAATGTTATCTCCGCTTGATGAGGCCAGCATAATATGGAATCTCCTCTCTGCCATGTGCACTTTCACTTGTGCTTGCCACCCCGAAAATCCATTTCTGTCCCGAATATCCCAGCAAGGTCTGATAGAAGGTATCAAGTCCTGGTTTCATTTCTGAGATGCTTATCTTTTTTTCTCCATAACCCGGCAACTAAGGTTTTGCTTAAAATTGTAAACTAAGATGACCACAACATCTTTTCCATTACTTTTATGGTACCATTACTAACCTTTTACATCGACTTTAGCAAACACTCACGCACTTCTACAATACAATTCAAACTGAATACACCATTTTTTTCTCCTCTCCTGTAACTAAGCTGGCCTTATTCCCCATTAAGGCCTTTACAAACTCTGTGTGCTGATTGCAAATCTTCTGAACTATATTCTGACTGGTTGATAGTCCTGATTATACCAGTGCCAGATTTTAAAAAGTCAGTGCACGCCCACATCCTCTCGTACCTTTTTTTTAATTTCTTGGTCTGTATTAAAATTTGGTCCCAATCACACCAAGCAGCTACAGACCTTTATGTGGCAACATATTTGTCATTATGTTGCGGCTAGATAATCAGGATTATCTTCCATGGGTACAATAAGAAATCAGATGAGAGAAGTGGGCTTTTGTTTTTAGATTTTAAGTTTAAATGTGTTTATTAAAGAAAAAGAGCAGTGACCAGATATCACATCGCATAGGACACTGCCTTATGCATTCTCGACAGAGGCAAACTCCACTAAACAATTACCACAAAGTTGAAAACCCAGAAAACATTTCTGTTGAGCAATCACAGCCAGATCTGATCACAGTAACAAAATCTCAGGGCCTTTATAAGTACCCAGTTGAAAGGGACAGCATGCTGAGAAAAGATCAGCAACAACTTGAAACCAGAATTTAGCAATTCAGCCTTTCCTAATTGTATAGAAGTAATTACTCAGCCTGCACATCTGAGGGAGAGGAAAGTGGCCCAACCCTGTTTCTGCTCCAGAAGTCCCTCACGCCAAACCCGACTCAACTGCAACTCGCATCGCAAACTAGACAGTCTTCAGGCCTGTGCTTATTCTCTGAATCTCGCTGGGATACCACTAGGCACCAAAGCCTGTTTATCTGTAAGAAATTGGTTTATTGCTTGAGGGGAGTGAGAACCCTCCTCAAATAATAACCACAATCCTTCTCAAGGTAAACCATAAAAGTCTCTAGAAAAGCCTTGGTAGCTTGGCAGAAAGCGTTCTGGCTTACCTTAGAGTCAATGTGTAAAGTGTTTATGCATTTCTAAAACAGAAATAAAGTGAAAACAGAAGAAAAATCCCAAACCAATTTAGAAAGAGTACATTTGAAAAAAAAAAAAAAGACGCCAAAACTCCAGTAGGTAGAACCAGGAATATTAACTTTTAAAATTTGTATCTGATAGAGACTTCTAGTTACAAATTTCCTACCTTTGTATTTCCCCCAGGCTACGGACTGTATCCAGAGATTTTTCGTGAGCAGTACCACTGTGCGCTGTTTAGTGGCATCAATCGGCTCTGCTTCCGTCGTCTGTGTTGTCTGCGCTGGATAGGACGTTGCAGTTCCTATTTAGGCACCACCCCAGCATACTGACTCAGTTCTTTTATTTCCGTTCCGGCTAGCGCTGATCCGAAGAGAACTACCCCTCAGTCATTTTTTTTTACTGTCTTCTTGAGTTTTCAACTCCTGATGCATCAGGGATGTCATCGAGGAAGACCAGTTTAAGCCCTGTAGTTCTGGTCATCAGGCGATGTCCATGACGGATCCGCACCTCATGTGTCTTTGGTGCCTTTAGCGCAACTGCGACCCGAAGTAGTGCTATGAGTGTCGGGCCATGCATCCAAAGTCTTTGAGAGCGCAGTCCCTGAAGCTAATGGCGGCCCAGAGCTGGACTCCGTGCAAGTCGAGATCTTGGTAGAGAGCAAGGTCCCGGCATTGGCTGCGAAGTCTTCCATTGTTGTCATCCCTCTCAGAGTCCTCGGGGTAATAGGGTAAGTCAGAAATCTAAGAAGTGTTTTTTGGGCGTTGGCCCAACGAGACGAGGGTGTGTTGACGTTCTAGGCCTCGCTCTGCAGAGCCTCTGCTTTGGCCGACTCCTCCCAGAGTTTCCAGGAGCTGGAGCGACCGCCCTGCCCAACTTAGTTTTATGAGTCCATGCGCCTTTGGGCCCCACAGAGTTAGAAGGATCCCTTTGGGTTCCGCACCGGTGGCTTCGTCTTAGGCATCGATGGGCACCCATGGATCCAGTCCTGGATCCTGGCCGACGCATGCTTTCTCCCCCTACCATGGCTTTGAAGAAGGGAGCCTCCTAATCTATGGTTATGAGAAGAGCAGCTGAGGTCCCTGGACCTTGAGTTGGCTTCAATGGCCGTGAGGGCTAACCTCCTAATAAAGGTGCTTCAACCAGAAGCTTCCACCTCAGAACCCATGCTCCCGTTTGAGGCCCTCACAGATGTCCTCCTTGGGTACCTAGCCCAAACCCAACACAGGGGCTCCTGTGAAAGGGACAATTGCCTGCCACCATCGCTCCACACCAAGGGACCCAAGGTTTCTGTCTCAACACCCCACCCTAAGAGCTTGGTTAATCCAAGCTTGTACTTTCCAGAGTCAGTTCCCTTCTGCACCCCCAGATAGGGAATCCAAAAGGCTGGATACACTTGGGAGGACATTTTTCTTCCAGCAGCCTTGCGTTGCCGTCTGTGAACACTGCATGCCTTTTGAGCTGTTATTCCCACATGCTGTGGGATACCATTGCACAAATGTTGCCACAGGTCCCGGAGGAGGCCTGGGCAGTACTCTCTCAGAGATATCGCTGAGATATGCAGCAAAGTTCAGCATCCGTTGCAGACTGGACACAACCAACTCGCTGGACAGAGCTGTTTCGTCAACAGTGTCCTTGAGGTGCCATGCCTGGTTGAGGACATCTGGTTTTTCAGGAGATGTCAAAGCTACTTTGATAGACATGCCCTTTGATGGCACCCTTCTCTTCGGGAAAAAAGGTAGACTCTGTGCTCAATGACTTCAAGGATGCTGCAGTCAGGTTCTTGGGCCTCACGGTGGCTCTCCCCCTTCCCCTGCTCCCCGTGGGCCTTTCACCTCTGTTGTGGCTAGGGAAGGGGCCTTCAACCGTGTCCATTCCCGACCAGCCGCTATGCTGCACTTGAGGGTGTGGGATCCACCAACATCATGGATCAGGGAGCCAGCAGTCTGGGCAGTCTGCCACCCGCCCCTCTGCGGCAGCCTCTAAGTCTTCCTAGTCTGACTCTTCTCCCCCACCCCAACCACCCAGCCTAGGGCCAGTTGGAGACAGGATTCACTATCACCTGCTCCTCTGGCAATCCATCACATCAGACAGGTGGGTTTTGCAGATAGTCCGAAGGGGCTACTCTCTCCCCTTTGAGGCTACCCCTCCGTGTATACCACCATCCTGCGAGCAGATGACAGAGGATCACTTGTCCCTTCTCTGCGAGGAAGTTACGGCTCTCTTGGTCAAGGGAGCTATGGAGAGGGTTCCATGCCAGAAGTAGGTCATGGTTGCTATTTCCACTACTTTCTGGTACCCACAAAGGACAAGGGCATCTGCCCTACCTTAGACTTTTGGTCCCTCAAATCTGTTCCTCAAGAAGAAGTTCAAGATGCTCACTCTGGCTCAGGTTCTATCTGCCCTGGAACCAGGAGACTAGATGGTAGCATTGGACTTGCAGGGTGCTTATTTTCACATTCCTGCCCTTCCAGCCCACAGACATTACTTGCGGTTCACAATAGGCCAAGAGCATTTTCAATTTACTGTGCTTCCCTTTGGCCTTACCAGCACCCCTCAGGTGTTCACCAAGGTGATGGCGGTGGTTGCAGCTCATCTACACAGATCAGGGTTTCCAGTCTTCCCCTATCTTGATGACTGGCTGTTGAACACAGGCTCGCCCCAGACTGTTCTCTCCCACCTCCAGACTATGGTGGACCTCCTGCATTCGCTGGGGGTCACTATAAACTTGCCAAAGTCACACCGGACACACACTCCGGTGTTCGCTTTTATCTGAGCTCTTCTGGACACAGTGCAGTTTGTCCAGAACAGTGCCAAAGTGCAGTTTTGGGCTTATCCTCCTGAGCAGTAAGTCCAGGATATTTAGGCTATTATACCGATGTTTCAGACTCTATCCTGAATTTTGGTGAGAATGATTTTTATGCTGCTGGGCCTCATGGCCTGCTGCATCCTGCTGGTGACACATGCCAGGTGGCATATGCAGGCTCTGCAGTAAGACCTAAAGTTCCAGTGGGTGCAGCATCAGGGGAATCTCTCCGACAAGGTCCAGATCTCAGTGGGGACTGCAAAAGATCTGCAGTGGTGGTTAATGAACAGCAAGTAGGTCAGAGACAGATCCCTCTCCCTTCCCCAGTCAGATCCGTCAGTAGTGATAGATGCATCACTCTTGAGACGGGGCGGCCATCTGGGAGGGGTGGAGATCAGAGGCATCTGGTCTCCTGCGGAATCCAGACTCCACATCAACCTATTAGAGCTCTGTGCAATCCAATTAGCATTGAAAGATTTTCTTCCCTCTATCAAAGAAAAGGTGGTGCAGGTGTTCACGGACAGCACCACTGCCATGTGTTACTGCAACAAGCGGGGTGGGGCCATGAACCCTTTGTTGGGAGCCTGTGGACATGGCTGGAACAGAGGGCATATCCCTGGTGGTTAAACATCTGGTGGGTGCTCTCAATGCCAGAGCAGATGAACTCAGCTGAAAATGTCTAGTGGATCATGAATGGTGTCTCCACCTGGAGGTGGCTCAAGGTCTCCCTCAGCAATTAAGAGAGCCTTGGATAGATCTGTTTGCCTCTGCAAAGAACATGCAGTGTCAGCAGTTTTGTGCTGTGGCGTTTCCAAAGCATCCGTCATTCAGGCTGTTAGTCTTGAGTGAAACTCGGGCCCCCTGTATGCCTTTTTAGCCTACACTCAAGAAGATCAAGAATGACCAGGTCCAAGTAATCCTGGTGACTCCGAGCTGGGCACGGAGAGTTTGGTTTGGCGAGCTGCTGAGCATGTCCGTTGATCCTCTGATCAGACTGCCTCTTCGCGAGGAACTTCTGTTGCAGCAGCAGGGGAGAGTTCTGCACCTGAACCTGTCCACTCTCTGCCTTCTTGCAGCTTGCTTTCTAGTATGATCTTGGGTTACAGACCTACCTCTGGGGATAGTATTGCTTGGATATCTATTCAAAGATAAGGAATTTGCATCTATCAAATGGACAAGTTACTTACCTCCAGTAATGCCTTATCTTGTATAGACAATACCTAGTTGCAGATTCTTTACTGATCCTTCCCGCTCTGCGAATTAATTTCTAGGGGCAGGGACTCACCTTTCAGGGCTTTAGTTTGTCGCGTAGGCTCTCATTATTCTAATGAGACTACTGGATTTTGAGCGGCAGAATCGCCCGTGGTGTGGGAGACTTAGTCTAACCCACTGCTGGTGACACCTGTCACTCCAATCCGGGTTTTGCTCTGGCTAACTAGCAGTGCCTCATCTCTACCCAAAGATAGGAATGACTGGGCAGTCGAGCGCATGACATATTTGGCTTCTCAGGGAAGTCGTGGTCACTCTGGTCTCATCCGGTTCTCTCATTTACAATTCAATCTCGTATATAAATGACAAACAGAAGCAGTATATGTTTCAGTAATGAGTTTAAGAAAACGACTGCATCTTAGATAGCAAGGCGTGAGCTGCAATAACCAGGACGACACAACATGACCGTATTAAATTTGTGACGAGAAAAGTGATGCATAAAAACAAGGTTATCATATTGTCACTATTGTTAATGGACCAATCCCTACCTAGGCTAGGATAGAGCACAGCATGTTAAGTTCTAAGTCTGCCCTTCAGGTTCTCCTGGGAAGACATCAACCCCCATACCTGAGCAAAGACCTGCGATCTGCGTTAGCATTTGTAGCGAAGCATTTGGCAATCAGCATACAGTTGTGGTTCCCTGGTTGGAATTTCCCTCTCAACATGTAAGGGACAAGGAAGTGTTTTTATAATAACACAGCTGATATTCTCAGAAAGTGTCCCTACGTAAAGATGTGTATTTTCTACGAATGTTGGAGACTAAACTTCTACCACGTTCACCGGCAATGTACTGTGCTGTAGCCTTGGAAAAAGCACAGAGTGATCAAGAATGTCTTGTTTGAGAACAGAGTGCTGGCCTAGGCAAAAACAGTTAAATAGACGGAAATACAACAAGACCGTAAAAATGGTTATTGTAACAATAATAAGACAAAGCTGAATAAAATATATCTAGGTTAAAGTGCACAGCAGCCTAGTGTGTTAAAATAACATGCATGGAGCTATAACTAAAATGGCTACACAACACCCTCCCTTGGTCGGTTATAAGTGGTTCAAAGCCAAGGATATATAAATTTATTGCTAAAAAGCTCAACCTAAGATATATATATGTTCGATGGCATGTGTAGCTGCAGATACACATGCCGTGCACTGTCCGCCGTCTGGTGTTGGGCTCAGAGTGTTACAAGTTGTTTTTCTTCGAAGAAGTCTTTTCGAGTCACGAGACCGAGGGACTCCTCCCCTTTCGGTTCCATTGCGCATTAGATTGTTTTTTTTCCGCCATCGGGTTCGGACGTGTTCCTTTTCGCTCCGTGTTTCGGGTCGGAAAGTTAGTTAGAATCTTGGAAAAAATCGTCTGTATTGTTTCGTTCGGTATCGGGTTAGTTAGAACAAATCGACACCGAATCTTGAAGAGCTCCGGTGGCCCTTCGGGGTAATTTCGATCCCCCGTCGGGGCCTGGTCGGCCCGACCGCGTGCGACTTCAAGACTGATGGAACGGACCCCGTTCCGCTTCTGTCCTAAATGCCATAACAAATATCCGTATACGGATCAGCATCTGGTCTGTAACTTGTGCCTGTCCCCGGAACACAAGGAGGATACGTGTGAAGCCTGTCAAGCGTTTCGGTCGAGGAAGACGCTCAGAGACCGAAGAGCCAGAAGATTGCAAATGGCGTCCACGCCGACAGGACAACATCGGTTCGAGGACGAAGAGGAAGCGTTCTCCATCCACGAGTCTGATTCGGGGGAATCCGACGCCGAAGACATAACAACCGTGAGTAAGACGTCGAAAATTAGGACTCCCGAAAAGTCCACAAAAGCCCAGGGGACGCCACTGCCAACAGGCCATGGCTTAACCCAAAAACTAGGTGACCGAGCCAAGGCACCGAAAAAGGGCATGCTGGTGTCGAAGTCATCTGACTCCGGTCGTGATACCGCCACACAGCAACCTCGGAGCCGAGACACCGGCTCCGAGACAATTCGGCACAGAGACAGCGGCACCGAAGATGTTCGGCACCGAGATACCACGCCGAAATCAAAGAAATCTTCTTCGGAGCCTAAAAAGCCTACCAAAAAGGTTTCGGTACCGAAAAAAGCCTCGGAACCGAAAATTAGTTCTTATACAGAGGAACAAGGACTAAACACCCAATTGCATAGATTTGGTGAAGAGCTTCAAACTGTAGAAGCTGACTACACTCAAAGGAGGCTTCACATCCAGGAAGACACAGGGAAGATAACCACTCTTCCCCCAATCAAGATGAAAAGGAAACTTGTTTTCCAACAAGGGGACAAGCAACCACAAGCAAAGGTGGTAAAGAAAGTAACACCACCACCTTCTCCACCACAATCAACACATGCATCACCGGCGCAAACTCCACCACTAACGCACTCACCAGCTCATACCAGAATGAGCCAGGATGATCCCGATGCATGGGACCTCTACGACGCCCCAGTGTCTGACAATAGTCCAGACTCATATCCAACTAAGCCGTCACCACCTGAGGACAGTACATCATATGCACAGGTGGTCGCAAGGGCAGCCGAATTCCACAATGTCTCACTACATTCGGAACCTATTGAGGATGACTTTCTCTTTAACACCCTGTCCTCCACCCATAGCCAGTATCAAAGCCTTCCCATGCTCCCAGGAATGCTAAGGCACTCAAAACAAATATTTCAGGAGCCAGTTAAAGGCAGAGCCATAACTCCAAGGGTGGAGAAAAAATATAAGTCACCTCCCACAGACCCAATATTTATTACAACACAACTAACACCGGACTCAGTAGTTGTGGGGGCAGCTCGTAAAAGAGCCAACTCTCAGACATCAGGCGACGCACCACCTCCAGACAAGGAGAGCCGCAAATTTGATGCAGCGGGAAAAAGAGTTGCAGCACAAGCAGCAAATCAGTGGCGTATCGCCAACTCGCAAGCACTCTTGGCAAGATACGACAGGGCTCATTGGGATGAAATGCAACATCTCATCGAACACCTTCCCAAGGAGTTCCAAAAAAGAGCGCAACAAGTGGTGGAAGAGGGACAAAGTATCTTGAACAATCAGATACAGTCTTCCATGGATGCAGCCGATACAGCTGCAAGGACAATAAACACTGCAGTCACAATACGGAGGCACGCTTGGCTGCACACTTCTGGGTTCAAACCCGAAATCCAACAGGCTGTGCTCAATATGCCGTTTAATGAACAGCAATTGTTTGGGCCGGAGGTAGACACTGCCATTGAAAAACTAAAAAAGGAGACCGATACAGCCAAAGCCATGGGCGCACTCCACTCCCCGCAGAGCAGAGGCACATTTCGGAAGACACCTTTTAGGGGAGGGTTTCGGGGTCAACCCACAGAAACCAACACTTCACAAACAAGACCACCTACCTACCAGGGTCAATATCAAAGGGGAGGTTTTCGGGGACAATATAGAGGAGGCCAATTCCCAAGAAGTCGGGGAAAATTTCAAGGTCCCAAAACCCCTCAAAATAAACAGTTGATCACAAGTCACACAACCCCATCACACAACACCAGTGGGGGGAAGACTAAGCCAATTCCACGAATCTTGGGAAGAAATAACAACAGACACTTGGGTCTTAGCAATTATCCAACATGGCTATTGCATAGAATTTCACAAATTCCCTCCAAACGTCCCACCGAAAACACACAATATGTCAAAACAGCATATAGATCTTCTAGGACTAGAAGTTCAAGCATTACTACAAAAGGACGCAATAGAATTAGTACCAAGCCTACAGAAAAACACAGGAGTTTACTCACTGTATTTTCTAATACCAAAGAAGGACAAAACTCTGAGACCAATAGTAGATCTCAGAACACTAAATACCTACATCAAATCAGACCACTTTCACATGGTCACATTACAAGACGTAATCCCACTGCTCAAACAGCAAGACTACATGACAACATTAGACCTAAAGGATGCGTATTTCCACATAGCGATACTTCCTTCCCACAGGAAATACCTAAGGTTCGTATTCAAAGGAATACATTACCAATTCAAAGTGTTGCCATTCGGAATAACAACTGCGCCAAGAGTCTTTACAAAATGCCTGGCAGTAGTAGCTGCACATATCAGAAGGCAGCAGATACACGTGTTCCCTTACTTAGACGACTGGTTAATCAAAACCAACACGCTAACAAGGTGTTCACGTCACACAAAGTATGTCATACAGACCCTTCACAAGCTGGGTTTCTCCATCAACTATGCAAAGTCACACCTTTTGCCGTGTCAAATACAGCAATACTTAGGAGCGACAATCAACACAACAGAAGGGATAGCCACTCCAAGTCCACAAAGGGTTCAAACATTTCACAAGGTGATACAGGCCATGGATCCAACACAAAAGATACAAGCAAAAATGGTATTAAAACTCCTAGGCATGATGTCTTCATGCATAGCCATTGTCCCAAACGCAAGATTGCACATGCGGCCCTTACAACAATGCCTAGCATCACAATGGTCACATGCACAGGGTCAACTTCTAGATCTGGTGTTGATAGACCGCCAAACATACATCTCGCTTCTATGGTGGAACAGTACAAATTTAAACAAAGGGCGGCCTTTCCAAGACCCAGTGCCACAATACGTCATAACAACGGATGCTTCCATGACAGGGTGGGGAGCACACCTCAATCAACACAGCATCCAAGGACAATGGGACATACATCAAAGGCAGTTTCACATAAATCACTTAGAACTGTTAGCAGTATTTCTAGCGTTGAAAGCATTTCAACCCATGATAACCCACAAATACATTCTTGTCAAAACAGACAACATGACAACAATGTATTATTTAAACAAACAGGGGGGGACACACTCGACACAGTTGTGTCTCCTAACACAAAAAATATGGCATTGGGCAATTCACAACCACATTCGCCTAATAGCACAATTTATTCCAGGGATCCAGAACCAGCTAGCAGACAATCTCTCTCGGGATCACCAACAAGTCCACGAATGGGAAATTCACCCCCAAATACTGAACACTTACTTTCAAATTTGGGGAACACCTCAAATAGATCTATTTGCAACAAAAGAAAACGCAAAATGCCAAAACTTCGCATCCAGGTTCCCACACCATCAATCCCAAGGCAATGCTCTATGGATGAATTGGTCAGGGATATTTGCGTACGCTTTTCCCCCTCTCCCTCTCCTTCCATATCTAGTAAACAGATTGAGTCAAAACAAACTCAAACTCATACTAATAGCACCAACATGGGCAAGACAACCTTGGTATACAACACTACTAGACCTGTCAGTAGTACCTCATGTCAAGCTACCCAACAGACTAAATCTGTTAACACAACACAAACAACAGATCAGGCATCCAAACCCAGCAAAGCTGAATCTAGCAATTTGGCTCCTGAAATCCTAGAATTTGGACACTTAGACCTCACACAAGAGTGTATGGAGGTCATAAAACAAGCTAGAAAACCTTCCACTAGACACTGCTATGCAAATAAATGGAAAAGATTTGTTTGTTACTGCCATAATAATCAAATTCAACCATTGCACGCATCTCCAAAAGATGTAGTAGGATATTTACTACATTTGCAAAAATCAAATCTAGCTTTCTCTTCCATAAAGATACATCTCACCGCAATATCTGCTTACCTGCAGATTACTCATTCAACTTCCCTATTTAGAATACCTGTCATTAAAGCGTTTCTGGAAGGCCTAAAGAGAATTATACCACCAAGGACACCACCTGTTCCTTCATGGAACCTCAACATTGTCTTAACAAGGCTCATGGGCCCACCTTTCGAACCCATGCATTCTTGTGAAATGCAATACTTAACGTGGAAAGTTGCATTTCTCATTGCCATCACATCTCTAAGAAGAGTGAGTGAGATTCAGGCATTTACCATACAAGAACCATTTATTCAAATACACAAGAATAAGGTAGTTCTAAGAACAAATCCAAAATTCTTACCAAAGGTTATCTCACCGTTCCACTTAAATCAAACAGTAGAATTACCAGTGTTCTTCCCACAGCCAGATTCGGTAGCTGAAAGAGCACTACATACATTAGACATCAAGAGAGCACTAATGTACTACATTGACAGAACAAAACAAATTAGGAAGACAAAACAACTATTTATTGCCTTTCAAAAACCTCATACAGGAAATCCAATTTCAAAACAAGGCATTGCCAGGTGGATAGTTAAGTGTATTCAAGCCTGCTATCTTAAAGCAAAGAGAGAGCTGCCTATTACACCAAAGGCACACTCAACCAGAAAGAAAGGGGCTACCATGGCCTTTCTAGGAAATATTCCAATGAACGAAATATGTAAGGCAGCAACATGGTCTACGCCTCATACATTTACCAAGCACTACTGTGTAGATGTGTTAACTGCACAACAAGCCACAGTAGGTCAGGCTGTACTAAGAACATTATTTCAAACTACTTCAACTCCTACAGGCTGAACCACCGCTTTTGGGGAGATAACTGCTTACTAGTCTATGCACAGCATGTGTATCTGCAGCTACACATGCCATCGAACGGAAAATGTCACTTACCCAGTGTACATCTGTTCGTGGCATGAGTCGCTGCAGATTCACTTGCGCCCACCCGCCTCCCCGGGAGCCTGAAGCCGTTTAGAAGTAGATCTTAAACAATTGTACATTTGTAAATATATTACTTTAACCTTTATTATGTACATACGTATTCATTCCATTGCATGGGCACTATGACTAACATACACAACTCCTACCTCACCCTCTGCGGGGAAAACAATCTAAGATGGAGTCGACGCCCATGCGCAATGGAACCGAAAGGGGAGGAGTCCCTCGGTCTCGTGACTCGAAAAGACTTCTTTGAAGAAAAACAACTTGTAACACTCCGAGCCCAACACCAGACGGCGGACTGTGCACTGCATGTGAATCTGCAGCGACTCATGCCACGAACAGATGTACACTGGGTAAGTGAAATTTTCCATATATAAAAAGCAATGTCAATGATGACAAGTCGAAGGGACACATGAAAATCCAACGTGACAATTTAAAACGTGATCATGTGGCATAAGACTTAATTCAAAGGACAAGTATATTTTGAAAAGTTCCAATTGATTCCTGACTCATGGATAATAGGAGATCCTCCACTTCCGCTGATGTTAAGGTCGCAAAGTCATCGCCAAGAAGGGTCAAGGAGCAGATGTGTTCCGTAGCCTCAGCCAAGGTGGCATTCCATGGTGTGCCCAGTGATGAGTCGTGAGCTACATTCTCCAAGAAGGGTAACTCATAAGTAGCTTCTCGTAGCAAACGCAACCTCAATGCGCATGTCCGGTAATGAACCCTCAGAGAGAACATCAACAGATCGGCGTCCACTGTAGGCAAGCGCTGCGTTGAAAGACAGACTTCCAATGCACATTCAAAAGAGCACCAGAGGCACCAAAACACGGGCTGCACACAATGCAAGACCGGTCTGAATGACAAAGACCAGCCACACTCAAATTGCTCCAGGAGTGTTGCTCCAAAATACTGCACCATGCGTTCACGACACAGCTGTGCTGATGGGAGCGCAGTCATTCCTCCTCGTTGCGGCGGGACAGCCATTGCGCATAAAAAAATAGCAACAGCAAGATGCCAGCTAGTAAAGCCAAAGTTATCTGAAATCCCCCGAAAATACTAGAGAAAAATGAGTGGATTGCCGATGGTATCAAACCGAATACAGAGGAAAAGGTGTGAATGAAACCAGAACCAACAGCTTTGAAAAAATGTGCAATTCCAGTTGTACTGGGCGCATTAAATATTTGTCCCACAAGCTCACCAAAGTGTCTCGGAAAGTTTGTATTTAATAGGGACTGTATCTGCCGATGACCTTGCCACCTGAAGTGTGTAGGTCTCACGCGCAGATGTAAGGGCCACATGCTTTTGAAACAGTAAAGCCTTGAGTCTGCTCAACTTGTCAAAATTCACATTTGAAGTAGCAATGTGAGGCCAAATTTCAGCTACCTCTTTAATTTTAGTTGGGGGAAAGAATACGTTCCCGCAGCATGTAACGACCTTAGAGACCGAAACAACGTAAACTATTCTGGTTTGCATGCCACAACAGTCTTCATTGAGGAGGACGTAGCTGCCGTTTGAAAGCACCTGGAACGTAGGTCTAATCAAGGGGACGGGAACTCCCTTCAGATAACAAACCAAGTTTGCAGCAGAGGCGTTACAAGCCCCATGCAAGGACAGCTGTTTACAAACCATTGAGTGTCTGACTGAAGTCTTGCATTCACTACCACTAAGAAAGACTTCTTTCATGCCACTGAAGCATTTGTACGAGAAGGGAAGCTCCCACACCTCATGGATGTAACTGTCTCCCTGCCTTTCATATCTGCCTACCGGAATGTGTTCTAAACAGGAGGTGAATTGAAGTGTAGAAATAGGCAGGTTAATGACTCTGTGTATTAGCCACTCAGCAGATGGTATTTCAGCCACATTCAAAGGCAACTTTTCTAATTTCTTGATGTTAAGCATGACATAAGTCGCTTCCTTCTTAGCCATCAGTTGTTGTCGCATCAAATTAACTGAAATGCTGCCAGGGAACGCGACCCGCCTTCAATGTTTGAGGTGTCCAATCCAACTGCATAATGGACCTTAGCTGACTCTGTCCATTGTGTAAAGAAGACATATCTGTTTGTATAATGTCTATAGCAGAAAAGATGATATTATTTAGAATATATATCCGGTTGGACAAGGTATTAATCCCATTATCCACAACAGCTAATGCCTTTTTTTAGATTTTCCTGGTCTATTTGCCTTAACCGGGCAGCTGCTTCTTGTTGGGGAAAGCTTCCAAATTTCATTATATACTTCATATAAGAAACGCTGCCTATGGTGTTTTCTAGGGCCTAACAGGAAGTCTTGCAAGTCAGTGTTATTAGACAGGAGACTGAGGTGTTCTCTAACCGCGTCTAGTGAGGATGATTTTAACCATTGCTGGCACAATTTTCCTACACTATATGTCGTAACTATACCGCCATCTACGGATGATATATAGTGAGGGTCTGGCCTACTAGTTCTAAAACCCCCTGAGGAGTTAATAAAACATTGATGACACCCATTGGTATCTATTGGCCACAATAACCACCCACCAGGACGTGTCAGTGAAACATTAACTGTACCATTCAGGACCCATTCGTCGAGTTGATCTTCAGTTGCATTTGTATATTTTTGCCATTTATAAAATTTTGCAGGGGCAGGTATACTGGGCGTGTTTAATTCCTTAATTTTAGCTAAGCCTAAACAACTTGTTTGTACTGTTTCATTTAAAAAGATCATTTGTACAGGAATAAGGCATGCTCTAAACAAAGCTTCCTTTCCCCTAATTTGCCAATTTTGCATTCCCCATACACTTTTCAGATCGATCGACTTCAGCCAATATTCATAGCCTTCTATCGACAACCGGGAAACAAAGGATTCCGAATATATAAATTTCGTATTGGTCATTAATATATGTATATCTTTAGTAGGTGGTACCTTAAAATAATATGACTCAGCATTTTTAACATTGTGCCCAGAAAAATATGTAAACTTTTCAGAATATGTTTTGGAACTCCCTTGTAATGGAGTCGGACAATGTTCCCATTGTGTATAATTAAAAACAGTTTTGGGGCTGCTCGCTCTATGTATGAAAAGGTGTCCATAATAATTATAGCAAAACATATCACCATAATTCTCTTTAGATTGATAAACATCTTCGTTTTCAAAGACAGTATAATACTACAATTCAGTCATCATAGAATCAACTGTTTTCACATCCCAGTCATCAGAAACAATGCCTGGTATTACAATATAATTCATTGATAATTTGAACACATGGTATTTGAATTACTTCCGTGGGACCATATATATCAAATATTACTTTGTCCCAAACAATCCCATCAGGAATGGGTACTGCGGAAATGTTCACAAATGACAAGTCTCTTCGGACCTTATGGGATGAAAAATTTGGTTTTAAAACCTCCTCCACCAGTTCAACTGTCGATTTTTCAGGAAGAAACTGACCATGTATTAATAAGAAAAAGTAATAATAAAACCAATCCAAAGTAGGAAAGCTAGAACAGTTAGAGAGAGCCATAGATAGTTCCATGGAAAAACAAAATATGTTTCTTTAAGCCAGTTTGTTAGCTTACGTGCTCTTGACAAGTCAGGTGTTGGAGGCGAATGAGTCTGAGAAGTCATCATTGAAGTTGGCAAAATATCCAGAAGCAGTTTGTGCAAATGGTGGAGCCGTGGTCAGTGGTGGAGTTGGTGTTTCCCGTGGTGGCACACTATAGATAGCACCATTCATCTGTGTTGGAGTTGAATCAACTCAATCAAATGTTTCTTAATTATTTAATGTTATTGGAACCAATGCAAGATCATTTTCTACCCTCCCCAAGCTCAGAGAGGTGTTGGTACAAACGACTTGTAGAGGAACTTCTTCGTCAGTAGTAAGAGGGATTCAGGAGCTACTGGATGTTCCTTTTGGTCGGCTGTGCAGGATCGGCCACATGGTGTAACTTGACATTGTCGATGGAGACAAAACGATTTTCTTTGGCACCTGCCAACAGTGGTAGTATTACAGTTCTGGTACAGTGTATCACTAGTACTGGGACTGGTGCTCGATAAGAAGGGCCAAATTCCTTTTTCACAGCGACTTTCTCCCATACAAGATCCCCAACTTTGGGAATCCAGCCAGTAGATGTTACAGGCACATCCTTGACTCCTGTGGAGGCAGCACTGATAGAAGAATTATCATCACGGAACTGTTGCAATTCCTGTAAGATAGTGACACGTTAATTTATGTCAAAAGGTGTCTCTGCTGCCTCCATGCCAGCACCATCAAGATCCGGAACATACATTTGAGTTCTGAACAGCACTCATAGGAAGTAAGACCCCCCAGGGACCTTTTAAGCAGATTATTAAGTGCTCTCTGGACTCCATATAGGTGGTTAAGCCAATCACGACCCGTACCTAAGACTCTGGCTGTTAAGGATTGCTTTAAATCACGGTTTAATCGCTCCACGACACTATTTCTCTTGGGAAGAAATGGAGACGAGTACTGGAGTTGGACCCCCAACGAAGCCATGGCGTCCCTGAATGCCCTTGAGGCGAAAGCCGGGCCCTGGTCCAAATGGAAAGCCGCAACCGCATATGTACCGATAAAGACTCTCAAATCTTTAATAAGTCTGAGCATCAGCCGAGTGTTGTGGCCACACCCATAAAAATCTACAGCATGAATCAACAGCGACTAAAACATACTTGTATGCACTGTTGAGTGTTAGGGGACCACAGTGGTCCAAATGCACACATTGTAATGGTTGGTTTGAAATCAAGAGGGGTGTCTGCGGTGGGCGTTTTGCAGTAGAAACTTTAATTTGTTGACAGATGTCACAACAAAGGACATACTGCTTGGCCTCTTTATAGAGACCTGGCCACCAATAACGGGCCTGCAAGATCGAAATAGTAGCCGCCACACCAGCATGGGCAGATGCCACCCCCTCATGCACCGCTTTAATCAGTTGTGATCTTATATCTCTGTTGGGAATGTCTCGTACCCCTACGTCTGGCATCTTAACCTCAGCGTTCAGCATACCTCCCATTCGGTAGTGATACTTGTTAGGAAATCCTTTAGGATAGGGCGTACCATCAACCGTAACTGTTAACAGCAGCCCATACGACTGTGTTTGGTTTTGAACTCAAGTGAGTCACTGCAGCTACAGCAGCCACAGCTGACTTTGCTGCTTCATCAGCCAATGTATTTCCAGCAACGTGTATCCCAACGCGCTAGTGTCCAAGTATATGTACAACATGGACATTAGGTAGCGTCTTTTTCAGATCTGCTACTTTCCCCCACAGAAGTCTGTTTGATGGTGTTGCCTTTGGAATCTCTGAACCCATTCTGGCGCCAATAATGCAGGTATTCATTAAAGGACTGGAAACAATAATCTGAATCACAAACAATCCGCGTAGGCTGTGCAGGATCCGTGTGTTCTAGTGCCATTAGCAGAGCCTTTAGCTCTGCCAACTGTGTTGTGCAATCCCCTAGGGTTTGCGTAAAGGTATGTAGAGGACAAAATTTATTGCCCTCCACATAGCCACTTACGACTGCACAAGCAACAGAATATTGGTGTTTTGTGCCAATCGCGGGTTGTGCTGAGCCATCGGTGTACATGACTCTCATATTGTTCAATAGGCAATGTATTTGCTGGAACTGGGTACTCTATTTCGTACTGTAAAAATTCTTGAGTTTGTAATTTTGGGTCAAAAATGTAGTCTACATCAGTGGCTGTCAAAAACGTAGCCAATTGTATCCAACGTGGATGTAATGCTTTTGCATTCGGAACACTGGCTTTTGTAACAGCCTTTGGGTCTGGGATCGGAGAAACTACAATAATGCGTTTTCCTGGGCAAGAGGTCTTTCTTTAATGACCGGCATCTGTACAGCGGTGAGAATTTTCTCAGTGGGAGCAAAGCATTGTTCTGCCGCTGAATAGAAGTGTGATTTGTATGCAATCAGGACTGTCTCACCTTCATTAAATGTCACATAGGTGAAACCGATGGCACCAGCTATTACTCTGATGACCAAATGTGTTTTGTTGTCCCTCGTATACAAGTGTTGTGCTGCAATAATGTCTGTTTGCAAATCTCGAAGAATTTGTGTGTTCAATTGTCCAGAATTTACTTGAAAAATCAGGATGTATCAGATCATATACAGGGTTTTATGCGTGTAGCATAATCTGGAATGTAAGTTCTGCCAAAATTTAGGAAGCCCAATAGAGATTGGAGTTTTTTAATTGTGTTTGGTGGTTGTAGCTGTGCGCATTTTTCTAAGAACTGTGGCGCTAGGCTCTTTCCTTCACTTGATAGCTCATATAACAAAAACAGGACGCTAATGAAGACAATTTTAGTTTTTTTTCAATTGAATTTGTAGCCAAATTCAGCAAATCCTACCACAATGGGGGTTACCCGTCTTAAATGTTGTAGTAGTTCATCATCCGTAAGATCGATATCATCTACATAGGACAATGCTTCAGGGTCAATCTCACGCAAAATTGCAGTCACACGAGCTGCGAACAGTCCTGGACTGTTCTTTTACCCCTGAGGTAAACGGCATAATTTTTTCTGGGAGCCTAGTGCGCTTGTTAAGTCTCTACTCTCATGCGCTATATTCTGGCAGAAAAAATCATTGGAAATGTCCAGTGTTGTTTTGTATTTTTTACGCACTATATTGTTCATTAGTGTGGTGCTATGTGAGTTCTATATAGCATCAGTGCGTGTATGACTGTTTAAATGTCTGTAGTCTAAGACTATTCTATATGAATGGTCTGGTTTAGCTACTGGGAATAATGGATTATTCATTGGGGAGACACGGTTCAATTACACCCTGGTACTCTAATTGTGTGAGTATTTCTCTCATAGGTGCTTTTGCTTCATGTTTTATTGTATACTGTGGTTGAGATTGAGGTTCATTTTTTATTGGAACTACATGGTAGGGGGATTCTCTAGCCCATCCTACGTGATTTCTGTATAATGCAGGAGCCTGTGCCAAAGCCCATTCAATGGCATAGGATTGAGCGAGTTCCTCTGGAACAAGGGGCGAGAAGGAAGGCTTAATCACATCTTCCCCATACGGGCAGGTACGGACAAAATCAGGTGGCCAATCTTGTTCGGCCAACAAAACATCATATATGTTTACAATGTGATCCCAAAAGATTGCATCTATTATGCGCTCAATGTCTCCTTCTAACTGTACTGTTACTTTATACACCCTATCAGGCGTGGAGACAAGCATGTCCACAGTTTCTACTTGAATAAAGACATCAGTTGCTTTCACCTTCCGATGCTCTAGAAGATTCCGGCTAACTATTGTGACCTCTGCCGCGCTGTCTAGCAGTGTTAGAGCCCACTTCTTGTTCAAGAGGATCCGCTCCCTGAGTGGCATGTCGAACTGTGACTTCTGTCACTTTTTTCTTTTTGAATTGTGGTTTTTGTTGGGTGGGTTTCTCTTCCTTTTTAACAGAAACCTTGGAAGAGCGTTGTGATTCCTGTCTCAGTTTCACGTACTCTGTCCTTCGCTCTGATCGCCCACCTCTCTCACTTCATTTTTCCGATGAGTCTTGAAAGGAACGAGATTGGTCTGTATCAGTATATTGATATCTATCAGGCGTTTTCATATTATCTCTATTACTGAAATGATATCTGTTCTGTGGGGTCTCCGTACGTGGAGATTCTCCCCTCTCTTTTTTAGGAGTTTGTTGTTTTTTAACCCAGCGTTTATTACCCTCAGGAGCCTGCTTGCGAAAATCTTTAGTTGATTTGCCCTGAAATTGTGGTTTAGATGGTCAGGCCCCTAAACTGTCTCGACCTATGCTAGAATAAGTCTCTGCGATTATTTTAGGCAGCTTCTGTTCGTGATCCTGTTGCGGAATGTCACGGAGCCGCATGCGCACTGCAAGTGCAACTGCTTCCATTTTAAGGTTACTTAAAATGATTGAGGAAATTGTGGCAAAATTGTCCATCAATTGCATCCCCAAATCCAGGGCCGGGGCAGCCCCATACTCATCTTGAATTTGTTTCAACACCTCTGGTAAATTGGCAAGTGTCAGTGTACCATGCGCAGTTTTATAGAGCGTGGCAAATACTGTGCCCCAAGTATTACAGTTATCCACTGTAGGGACCATCCCAAAAGGCAAGCACATTGTTAATAGTCTATGTTTATCCTGAGGTCCTGCATGGGGAAATACTGTTTCCAGCGCATTAATGTTTTGTGCTAACCAAAACGTAGTTTCCTCCCGTTTGGTGGGTACCTTACCCATGATCGAATGTACAGACACAGGGTTTATACCTGGTGTCACTGCATGTGGATGCGCTGGAGCAGCACGTGCTGGGTTTGTATTTAATGTTTGCATTACAAATTTGTACTAATCGTGTATATATCGCTGTTAATTCTCTATATAAGCGAGGAACCTCAGCTACCGCTAAGTTTGCAATTGCAGGATGTGGTGTATAGGTGGCCAATAAAGGCCAAGTAGGACCATTGTTACTTAGAGGACCTAACCTTACTGGTAAAATTGTGTGGGGTAGGGCTCCATCAAGCCAATTGTTATGTTCTTGATAAGATAAAGGTATTTCTAAGTATGCGTATGCTCTGTATTGTCCAGGCGCATTTGCAAGTGTATAATAATGAAATGTATTTGTGTTCCCATCAACTGCTGGAAAAGTGACCCAAGAATAAAAAAAAGTTCTGTTCTATAAGTTGCATGGGCATCCACCACAAATGTGACTGGACCCCCCTGGGGTGTTAAGCCATTCGCTAATAGATGTGTAGTTAGAGGTTGTCTTATGTTAACCACTATCTGTAACTGCTGTGGATTCGACATTATAAACAAACTGTAAGTTCAGGGAAGGCACCAAATAGGGTTTCCCTTTTAAAGTTCAAGCTTGAACAACCTCCAGCTTTACATAGGATAGCCTACGTAGCTGGGAGTGAAAATCCTCAGTACCACGGACGTCTCCGTATGCGGTATTGAGGTGTCATCATATATATTGAGACAGATACTCCGGAGGACCCGAAAATTAGAGCCTGACCAAACGCTGGCGGCGCCATGTCGCGCAGGCTCTCATTATTCAAATAATTAAAATGGCTACACAACAAGTTTTGACACACCAGTAGTCCGTGTTCTTCATGGTCCTGTGCTTCTGCCGTGGAAAGTCGTGAAAAGAAACTGACGTCAGCACCCTGGGGTGGCACCTACATAGGAACCTTGATGTCTTATCCAACGACAGTGGAGAAGTGTGGCTCAATGGTTAGAGCGGCAGACCCTGAAGCAGAGATCTGGCTCAAGACCAGGGTTCAAGTCCCGCTTTGGCAGGTCTTGGGCTCAATTCCCCTTGACCAGATAATTCTCGCCTCGTGCCTAATCTAATTCATGGGTCCCACTCTGCAACTCTGGGCAATAGCTTGCTTAATCTCCACAACGGCCCCAACAGCGCTTGGATGCCTGGCTTCACCCTGGGGGTGCTCAGGAGTGGGCGCCTCACAGGGAAAAGCCAGGAGGGGTTCCATAGCGGTATGAGTACAGCGCCTTGAGACCCTAACGGGTGAGTAGTGCGCTATACAAGTACTAATTTACATTTACATTTTACGACAGACACAGAGCTGATCGACGCAACCTACCAGCGCACAGGGGTACTACGTACTACGTTTCCTGGGGGAAATTCAAAGGTAAGGAATCTGCAGCTAGGTATTGTCTCTACCAGATAAGGCGTTAAGTAACTTGTTCTTTAAAATTAGCGCCAGCCATGGTTATCTGGTTGCACAAGACCAAAGTCAAAAGTTAAGGTCAACTGGGTAGAGGGACTAGCTTCATCCCGGGGAAAAGTTTACCTTCAGACTTAAAACTTTTATTTAGAAAAAGGGGTCGCTGGCGATTATTCAGCAGGGCAGCTGGATACAAAGTAGGGCTAGACATTAACAAGTTGCTGAAGAGTGGGTCTACTTAGCATGCAGCAGCGAAGGCGGGAAAGCTCTGAATGATAAAGTCCAGAGTATGTACCCAGGAAGGCCTCAACGTTGATTCAGTATCGGTGAAGCCCTCTTTGTGTGGACAACCTTTTCTGGAAGACAGACCTCCTTAAGCGCGGCCAACCACCAAGTTGAGGCTGACCGCCAATTTGACAATGGCAGCTGCAACATCTACCGCAACCCCACTTTCTGTCAGTTCTCCAGGCAGAAAGTTGGCAAAATATTTCTTAGCCCCGCTCCCTGCAGTTTGCGGACAAGAGGGTTACACTCTAACACCAGCCGAGGGACCAGGATGTGGGTGGCACCAATTGGGGTTTAGGAATCATTTCAACAGAGGCCAGCAGCAGAGTCAAACTGGTCTGCTGGGCAGTCGCAGGGAGAGAGGTCTCTGGAAGCTTGTGTGTCTCCCTGTAGCTCAAACATGAAGTCAGCTTCTGTGGTCCTGGGTTCAAGGCAAGCTGGTCTAATCTTCCCTCAGCTTTCAGACAGCAGTCCTCCTGATTTTCACATGTCCAGGATTGGTATGAGGAGAGTACAAGGGATGCTACATTTATACCCAGTGCCCAGCCGTGGGTGGGGAAGCTCCTAGACAATCCCTAACAAATGGGGTACAAGTTCCCTGGGGGGCACTATTCACGTTTGTAGTACTTCCTGTGAGTTTTACTGTAAACTGTCCCACAGTACATCTTGTTCCTTAAATCCAATGTGGCACAAACATTCTGCTACTAGTCAGTTACTTGTGTCCACCCAGTGGTGTGGCTATAATAACAGCCAAACCCTTCCTTGTTGTCACCCCAAACCATTTCTGGGGTAGCTTCCCCTCCAGCTGGGTTTGGGGGCAAGTTGTCTAAGATAACAAAAGTGAGACAGGCTGTGGTGAGATATACATGTGCCAGTGACAGAGTAAGCGTCCTTTGAAACTGAGGAAGGCACTGGGCACCTGCCACCCTATTCAAGGAAGAAAAACGCCTTCTAGCTCTCAAGCCCTTTGCACACTGTCTGGGAGCACTTCACATCTCACCACATGGGAGGTATCATCATTCGAATGACACTGGGCACTGACAGGCCCTTTTGGGTTTAGGCAAGAAACTGATAACTTTCTAAAAGTGTAATTTCCAAAACAGTAATATAAGAAACAATTTGATCACTAAGTTGTATTTAAAATTACTAAACAAATGAGTCATTCAATCATCTGTCTAGTTGCTCCCAACTGAAAGTAAGCCATATAAGTTTTTAAAGTGTAACTCAATGTTTTCCTGAGAGAGCCAGCCTTGCCATGGTAAAATAAATAATGTTTTGTAGGTTTTTCATTGCCAGGACATTTAAAACATTAAGGGGGTAATTATGAGTTTGGCGGTGGCAGCCCTTCCGCCAAGAAGCTGGTGGAGAAGATTGGCAAATTATGACCATTCACAACAGAATATAGCCAAAGATCCTCCAGCACCGCCACTGCGGTCTGGCTGCCACGGATAATGGTTCCCACCTGCAGGCCGGTGGAGACCATGTTTCTGCTGGACAGATTACGAAGTTGCACACCGCCAAGGTTTCCCGCTGCGGTCGCACCATCATGGAAACTGAGGTGGAAACCAACTTTATAAAAAGAGACATTCACCTTCAGAAAGCTGTACATGTCCTGAGCGCCATGAACCAGAACTACACGTCTTCCTGCTGCTGCCTGCCAAAACACTTTGGAATCTGCGACGACGACAGCAACCGGAAGTACACACTCTTGACTGTTACTGTTGTAAATTGTCAATTTTTAAGCACTTGCACAACAGACATTTAGGGAGAGGGTGTGAGGCAGGGGACACTACCCAGGTACACATCACACATACATCACAACATAACCGCATCAGGCACAAAATACATACAAATTCACAATCATAATACTTACCAATAGACTTACAAAGAACACAGTATCTAACATTTCATGCACATAACACGCACACAGTCAAAGCACACAAAGCCACACAGCACACCAACAAACACATCGCAACACAACACATAATTCCAACACAACAATACCTCTTGGACACACAAATGTCCATCACACAGCACATACCCTAACGCTTTCAGACAAAAGCACTGCACACAATCTCACTGCCTAGACAACACACGTAGCCCAAGCAGGACACACACACAACTATTGTCAGCCAGAATAAACTCCATACGAGGGAAAGAAATGCATGACAAAGAGGTAATAAGGAAACCAACAACTGGTTGGTTCAAATCATTATTAGAACCATAATATTTGAAAAGCAAATGCCACAGGCCAGTCTATCAATAAAAGTCTCAATGCACACAGTGCACATATGTGTGCCCCGAACTTGATTCCTGACTGCCATGTAATCTCCACAGGTAGGGGCATGTAGGCACCTCAGGTGTTATCTGGGGGACAGGGTGGTGGGGGGGGGGGGTAGAGGGGGGGGGGGGTTATGTTTCAGGCATGCAGGGGGGACTTTGGATCTGGCTTGGGGGGAGGGTTGTTCCTAGCCTTAGGGGAGGGTTGGCTTTAGGTAGTGGGGTTGACTTCTTGGCAGGGGAAGGGGCATGTGAACTTGAAGGGGAGGATTTGGAGGTGGAAGGGCTAGGTTTGGGAAGGAACACAGACCGTTTAGGGGTATCATAGGGGTGGGAAAGGAGTAGGCAAAAGGGCAAACTCTGAAAGGAAAGCTTTTTTTGACACACTGGGACAGTCATTGCAAAAGGGTTTGGGTGTAGAGGGAGTGGTTGTCCCAGGTGTTGGTGTGGACGTCTTGGATGCATGTTTGTGTGAGGTAGGTTTGTGGGTGGTGGGTGTATGTTGGGTGGGTGAGTGACGGCCTTTGTGTCTTGGGAGGGTGGTTAGATGTGCTGGCAGATGCCATGGTGGGCGAGTATCTGTTTGGGGGGGGGTGACTGCAGCAAGTATGGTGGATGTGCTGCATGTAGGCATTTCTGTGTCTTTGTGGGTGTGGTGACTGGGGTGGATATCTGAGGGTATGCTGTGGTGCTGTCTGTGGGTAGGATAGGTATAGTGGCTGGATCTGTGAATGTTGGTGTGGTGTCAATGATGCTGGGGGTGTTCGGGGTGTCAGGGCAGGCTGTGACTGTTGCTGTGTGTGTAGATGGATGTTGCTTGTGTGCATACTGGTGGTGTCTCTTGTGGTGCTTGTGTTTTGTCTGAGCTACCCTTGGATGTTGAGGTGGATGCATGCTTGTCTGTCTGTGCCTTGGCTGGGTCGGGGAAGATGGGTTTGGGAAGAGGAAGGTAAAGGGGGGATGGGATACAAAGGATGACTGGCTGCCGTCATTGTGGAGGCCAGAGTCTCAGGGCAGCAGGTCTGGCAGGGGCAGAAGTGCTTGCGGCAAAGAAGACATCCACCCTCTTGGGTGAGCAGGCATGGCCAAGTGGGTGGGGAGCTACAGGGAGGTCAGTGGTAGTAAGGGGGGTGGCATACTGAGATGGTTCTGGGGTGGTCCCAGATGGGTCTGCCACTGCCCAGGAGTGTCCACTGGAGGAAGATGACTAACTGGATCCTGTCTCCCTGTGGCACTCCCTTGTCCTCCAGGTGACTGTCCGTGGTATCATCATTCCAGTGGTATCAGCCTGCCGATGCTGATGTATAGAAACACAGAGAGTTGGTCATCACATTCTTAACATACACATAGTTACACCATACACGACAGTAACATCACATCTATGTCTTAGAAAGCCCCGGGTAGGAACCATTTAAAGCCTACATCATGTCACAGATACTTACTTCCAAAAATCCTATATGACAAGTCTCACCCGAAATATAAGCAAACCATCGAACCACTACAACACCCTCCCATCAATTCAGCTGTAACAGAAACTATTCATGCACAGGATGAATTGGCAACATCAAAATCCTCTCCCTATACAGATCATCACTGTGCATCAACAAATCCCTCTTAGCGAATGTTGTTAACTGACATCACAATATCATGTCTACTCCTAATACACACTTGCCCAGTCCATCACCAGTACTCATGTTTCATGAAAGTAAACTCATCTCACTTCAACTGCAACACAGCATGTTGCGTTGAAATTAAATACCTAACATGTGACTCTTCATAACATTCTCAATGTCAAATTCCTCAGATGAAATCACATGTGGCATACCCAAATAGTGAGGCTCATAAAATTACATAGCATGTCATTAAAACATCTATCTAAAGTCATTTAACAAAGTTTATATAGTTTCTGGATCCACTTATCTTACTTATTGACACATACACAACAACGTCATGTCCAGCAATAGGGGCCTACTTAGCACACAGGATAAACCCACAGACAACCACAGGGAGCATACCAACACCTTCAATACAATGGACACTAACCATGTGCATTAAGGTCACATACTATTCCACTATTCATGCCGAGTAGAAACCTCTACTTGACTACATCAAAAAATCTACATCACTAACATCTGTCCAGACATGTGTAACTTAACATCTTAGGACCGAAGTAACACTGACATAACCAGCTTCTAATGTAACCATGATGGACACATAGACCTAGAGTCCAGCGAGTTGACTGACAACATATCCCATTCCACCAATATGTTTATGTGAAATGGAACATCAGCTACACTATTAAGTCATGTTGAGATTAGCTGATCCTTTACAAAATCTGTTTTAACAGCCTCAGAATAACAAAGGTAAGTAGGGCAAAGTAGAGGCCTCAACATAACAAAAGGTACGAAGTACCAATTGACATATGATGTAGGCACAAAATAGTGTATGTTGCACTCGTATAGGTATGACACTGCCCTATGTAGCATGGACAAAATACATGGCCTAAGGGATCAGCAGGCTAGCCTCTTAACTTCTCAATACCAGATACATGGTGCAAAATGATTTAAAACACATATTTATAACATTTCTGTGTATTATTACCACCATGCTTTTCACTATGTAGTATGTCCACCCTGATCAAACATCAAATTTGCCAATGTATAGTTAAACAGGTATATGCGCTGTGGATCAGTAAGTGGGAAGGATGACACAGCAGGCTACACATATGTATAGCAGTGTAGAGGTACACGTATGGCACTGTCATGTGCACTAACACATGCTAGGCTACTATTTGGTTAACATAGGTGAGTAACATGTCACTATACAATGTCCACATCTGTGTGTTAATGGTTGCAACTGTAGTACTATGTCTTCCTAGGAGACCCTTTACCTGTAGCACTTACCACATTGTCACAGCTGAGTTACTTAGACATCATACACTTAACTGGTAGAGGCACGTACATGCGTTTAGTCAGTACTTAACCCCTTGTGGCTGCTGTGCTGCCCTCAAACGCCTCTCCACCTCAGAGTAGGCCACTGCCAAAATGCAGGGCATTAGGGCGGTCAGGGTCCGACAGGCACCCCTCCTTTGTTGGGAGGACATCCCCAGCTGGGCCTCTGCGGACTTCCGGGCCCAGCATCTCAGCTCCTCCCACCAATTCTTACAGTGGGTGCTCCGCCAACTGTGGGCACCCAGGGTCCTTGCTGCTTGGTGATGACACGTCAGATTCCCTTTTTTTTGATGGGCGTTGACCTGCATGGATGACAGACAAAAGCAAAAAGTCATGTCCCCACGCACCATAATAACACAAGTGGACAAAACACTTCAGTGATAGCAAGTAGGCAAACATTTCCATCCTCTTAGTTCACACTCGTACACAATTTAGCATCTCCATGCATCAACACCTTCACAACTTTACATTTCAGGTACACCATCATACACCCCACCTTTCACACATTGGTATACCATTGGATTCACCTGATCCTCTGGTGCATCATATAGCTGTTCATACTGTGGTAGGACTTCCTCCACGAGTGTGTCCAGCTCTTATGGGGTGAAGACTGGGGCCGTATCACTTGAGGGGTTGTGGCATGATAGCTCCCAGAGGCAGTACACAGCAGCTCAGGTAGTGGAGGTCTTGTTGGCAGCAGTGTCAGAATCAAGGGAGAAATACTACAGAAGATGGCGGTCACGTCCGCCATGTACAGGACCGTCACCGCCGGCAGACATCTCCATTGGCCCAAGTCCACCAAAGGTAACAATGTGTTCCAAGACAATTTCTACTGCAGTTGTTACCGCCCACCGCCTTCCGCCATGACGACATCTGCCCACGGAGTTAGGTCACTTCCACATGTCCAGTACAGTAGGTCAGGCGGCTGCCATTTTGAGCACATTTCATGTATGGAAAAGTTTTGGAATCTGCCTCATTAACAAATTCCTATATTGTGCTAAATGTCAGTAAGTACTGCCTTCAGGTTTAGTTGTCTATTTGTGCATGTGAGTAGTTAAAGCTGTGTAACAGAGGGATTTGTGATGATAGAAATGTACACCTATTCTCAACATCCTATGTGTGCTGGTAATGTAGATAATGTGCTGCAAAATGTGTTTCACATGTAAAGTAGATTGGACTAACAAACACTAATAGTCACAGATTAAAATGCATGTATAGTACATTACGTAATTGAGGGAATGTGCACCAAGGGGAGTGTCGTAGGATGCATAGCAATATGCTGTACTGTAGATGTCAGATGTTGTAACCAACTTTGACTGCAGATATGTGTGAGTTGTATATGTACATATTCATCATGTGTGCATTTTTTATGTTACATACCAAATGTATATGTCTCCGGGAGAGGAAGACAACCTCTAATTTACCACCCACTAGTATACCTGCACACCATGGAGGAGAGACATACCATCCAGGGATATCGCCTGTATAGGCATACAATCATGGTTCTTTGTGATTAGTTGGAGCCAGATCTGATGCCTGCCATTCACAATCCCTATAGCATACCTCCCATCATTCAAGTAATGTCAGTGCTACACTTCGTGGCCACTGGGCCCTTTCAGAATACAGTGGCCCTAATTGCAGGGTTGTCTCAGACCATGTTCAATCTGGTTTTGAAGGATGTACTGTCAGCATTGTTGAAACACTTTGACAGCTACATCATGTTTCCTCAACTTGCAGATTTAGCCTATTTGAAGGCAGAGTTTTATGCAACTGGACACATTCCACATGTGGTTGGACCCATCGATGGCACCCATGTAGCCTTGGTTGCCCCCTCCCCCGTGCCAATAAACAGGTATATAGGAACTGGAAAAACTACCACTCCATCAACGTTCAAGTTGTGTGTTTTGCAGACCAGTACATTTCACAAGTCAGTGCAAAGTATCCAGGATCAGTCCGATTCCTTCATCATGCGGAACAGCAATATCCCACTGTGATGACACAACTCAACACAGAGAGGGCTTGGCTGGTTGGTAAGTCAGATTTGACGTGTGTGTGCAATCACAATTGTGCATGTCCTCAATATATGTTTGTATATTTTACCTATTTGCTTACAGGTGACTGGCTGTCCAAACCTTCCTTGGTTATTGACACCAGTGAGGTACCCAACCATGCCAGGGGAAGTCCGCTACAATGGGGCTCACGGAAGGACAAGGCGTGTCGTGGAGCAGACATTTGGGTAACTGAAGGCAAGAATTTGCTGCCTGAACATACCAGGAGGAGCCCTCCTCTACTCACCCAACAAGGTCTGTAAAATAATTGTTGCCTGCTGCATGCTCCACAATCATAGCCTGAGATGTCAGATACCATTCCTACCAGATGAGGAGTAGCAAGAAGAGCCCGAGGATAGAAATGCAGATTTGCCAAGTGATGATGAACAAGATGAAGCAGAAGACATCAGGGCAGATCTCATAAATCAGTACTTTAACTGACTCAAGGTATGTGATGTCTTCTTGATGCTGTGAATTAATTTTGTAATCTAGAGTTGATGGGTAGCATGTCACCTCTTTTTTACCACCAGCTATGAGCTTTTAGGTTGCTCCAATGGCTATGAGCGAGTTGTGCATGCAGACTGTAATTCTGTATTGTGTACAGAACAGAGTGGTCTACAGTGTCATGATTGTTTTGTTAATGCACATGCAAAGTCACTCTTGTGAACATGACTGGTCTGAATTGAATAATGTTTTCTGCTATGTCCTATCTCTTATCTCTGTCAATCACAGATTTGCTGAGTTCCAGTTTGGCTTCCCATCCTTGGCAAGTCACAGATAGTGTCAAAAGCAGATGGGAATTGCAGGCAGATATGAGAAGTGGACATGGCTGAAGCCAGGTAATAATTGCCATAAGTATGTGGAGTGTAAGATGGCCAGACTGTCAGGACAGTGGGGTGGAATTGTATTTTTTCATCAAGATAACCTGTTGGGTACTAAAGGTGGTCAAATGGTGTCATTTGTTTGTCCATATGTGTTTGACACATGAAAATGTAGAACTGTAGCCTCTACCATCACAATGGTTTTTGTTGTATGTAACCTACCTTGAGCCTAGCTGTCAGTGTGTTCCTACTTTGCAGATTAATATGCATGTCTCTGTGGACTGACATAGGTGAGTGGCAAGCCTACAGGTATGTTTCAAGTGTAAGTGAAGGATCCCGGACTGGGGACATAGTTACTGAAATTTGTCTGTTCCCTGGGGTATGAATATTAGGTAGCTAAGGTATGGGTATGTGATAAGGCTTTACCAGGTGATACAAAGAACCAATCTGTATGCCTCCTGCCTTGTAGGAAGACTGTCATGACCCTAAATTCTGTATCCTGTGGTTTAGGAGTGCCTGACACATTAGCAAACATCCTGATATTACTATCACTTATACTCTGTGCTGTTTGCATAGCTACCAATACATTTGTGTAGATGTAGCATACAACTGTTTTTGAATTTGTCAGTGTTACAATCCTAATGTAATGAATCTCCTGCTGATAGAGTCCACGTGTGATGTCCAGAACAAAGGTTGTACAATACAGAGGGACATATTGATACTAGAGTTGCCATGCATAACAGTTGTACATGGTTGATAAATGACCCATACACAGGACCTGTGTTTATTGTGGACAGTAAAACAATGTATGACTAGTAACTTAAAACACACACAATATAAACAGTGAAGGGTTCAGTCATGGTAGCTGGAATCATGAGGGTAGCTGCTACACTATTAGGATACACAAGTCCAGTGTCCTTGCATCATGGCAAAATGGGTGCATCTGTGGCACACAAGGGGAATAAGTCAGGAGAAGTTCACTTCCTGGCAGTGGGTTTGGTTTTGGCATCTGCTCCTCCCGGATGTCTGGGTGGACGTCCACGTTTGCGAGGGTTTCCCTGGTAAAGATGATAGGGTGTCTGAGGTATGTCCTTCCCCAAGCAGGGCCTCAGTTCCACTAGTAGCCACAGATGTTGAAGGCTTTGAAGAGACATTGCTAGTGGAAGAGGCCTGATGTTGTGCTGCAGACCTTCTCAGGGTAGTGTTGATGTCCCTCAGCACCCCAGCAACGAAAGCCAGGATGGCATTTTGTGCATACCACTGCTGCATGACTTCCTTGTGGTGGTCCCTCTGCAGCTGTTGGATTTCCCCTATCATGGTGATTACCTGGCCCATCATACCTTGGGAATTTTTGTAGGCTCTCAAGACTTGGGAGATGGTTTCCTGGTCAGTGTTGTCTCTTAGTCCCCATCCTCTGGCCCACACCACCCCTCCCATGCACCCTACCCACACATGCCTGCGTCCCTGGCACAGTGTGCCCACTCCCAGTGGTGAAAGGACCATCATTGTCAGGGGGAGACTCAGGTACCTGTACTGTTGGGCAAGCAATGGATAGGACAGTCCTTGGGACACAGGTTTGGGGGCAAATGGTTGCCTGTGATGTAGATTCAACAGGGCTGGGAGGAGTCGATGTGGGTAGGGTGAGGTTGACAGTTAACTGACCAGGTGTCCTTGATGGGCCAAATTTGTCTTCAGTGACCACACATCCAGGGATGTTGTCCTTATTGGGGCCTTCCTCCAGAGGGGTAGTGACAGTCTCTGGTATCCTGTCCTTGGTGACATTGGCAAGGTTACCTGTGGGAGAATTGGAACACAGAGTTGCTGTTACATTTAGGGTATTATTTATGTTTGTGAAATGCAGACAGTGCCTTAACATGATCCCCAGAAGTGACAAGGAGAGCTGCGGCACAATGTTTCTTTGTACGTGTGACTCTGTAGTTTCAATACCATACACCATGCTTGAAGCTGTTAAACGATGTTGGTAGTGATTGGACTGCTGATACCATCTTATGTTGTCTGATTATTGACATGGGTGTTCATCTTTGTTGCCTAGTGAAGTGTCTGACATGATATATGGTATGAAAAAGAGGTGTACCATACTGTCAGAGTAGGGACACAATATGGGAGTAAGCAATAGACATTGACCTGTAACTGGATGTACTGCATGTGCATCCACTTTGGCATCTATATTTCCAGCCCAGGTGAGTACATTTCAATCTTAGGAATCTTTATTATAAGGGCATTAGGATTGGTCACTCAGCTATAGCTCTGTTTTGCTTGTGATGATAGTGGGAGTGGGCCATTGCATTGCTGTCATTGGCATTAACTGTTTCACACTTGCACATATAAGATGGGTTAAATTGGTTGTTAGTTTTACATGCGTGACATCTCAGAATTGGTGCACTACTCAGGTTTTCACAATGGTGAAATATTGCATTCTGGGAGTAGTAGTGCTATGAGTTGCCTGTACTTCACGTGCCATTCCCAAGGGCTGTGGAGCCAGGTGAGTTTAGTGCACATGTGGCATGTCAGAGACGGGTATTGGAACATTTGGACAGAGGTGTTGGATGTGGTATGGGTGGTATGTCGTTTGGGGTGAGTTAAGGTGATGAGGGAGCATGCAGGACATGGGTGACATGGATTTTGTGGAAACGTACCCAACTCCACTCCCCCAGGTATTCCTGTCAGGCCCTCAGGATGCAGTATGTCCAAGACCTTCTCCTCTCAACATGTGGATGCCTTGAAATGTACCTTCCCCCTGAGGTCATGTCACCTCTTCCTGATGTCCTCCCTTGTGCGTGCATAGCTGCCTACAGAATTGATCCTGTCGACTATTCTTTGCCACACCTCACTTTTCCTGGCAATTGATGTTTGCTGAACCTGTGCTCGGAACAGGTGTGGCTCTACCCTGACAATTACGTCCATCATGACCCTCAACTCATCATCCATGAAACGTAAGTGTTTTTGTGGGAACATGATTGTGGTGAAGACGGTGTGGTGGTGTTCAAAGAAAAAGGCTGCAGAAAAAGGTAAATGGTGAGGTGTAGGTGCTATTATGTGAGTGGGTGACTGTTGTGGATTGTGTGTGGTAGTAAAATGTGTGTTTATGTTCTGCAGGTGTGTGATGTGTGCATAGTGAAACGTAAATGGGTGCCTATTCTTGCTTTTTGTTTCTCTCAAAAATTTTGTTTGTTGGTGGCTGTGTGTGGCGTTTTGGTGGCAAAGGATTGTGGGTTGTGTAGGGGTGTGTTTTATAGTGTGGTGTGTGGATGTGTGATAGGTGTGGGGTATTCAAACTATCCAATGTGGTGTTTTGTTCAGTGTGATGTGAGTTGAGCCTACTGCGGTTCACACCGCCAATGGTTTTTCCACCATGGAAGAACCGCTGTTGTGATTTGTGGATTGTAATCTGATGGGAGGATTTTTGTTGTGCTGGTGGTGGTGGGTCCGCCTCTTTTTCGTCCTCCAGTGTCCTGGTGATTTTGGAAATGTGTCTGTTTTTTGCAGACTTCACAGTTTGACTCTTAAAGCGGCGGTTTGATTACTGCAAACATTGCGGGTTTTTGGCAGCTGCCTCTGCGGAGGTCTTGCCAAAAGACCACCATACTCATTCTGAGCCCCTAAATATACTTGCCCTACTTTCTAAATACCATGCGCCCTTCTCTATGGGCCTTTAAGCCTCACTCGGGGCGATTTATGAATATTGAAAAGGAAGGTTAAATCCTGGCAAAAGGATTGTTTTGCCAGGTCGAAATAGCAGTTTAAAACTTAATACCTAAGCTGCAAAGGCACGGCTGGATGCATGTTTTGCAGTGCTACTTCAGTGAATGGCACAGTGAATTTTGCAGCCCACTAATAGTATTTAATTTACAGACCCTGAGCACAAGTGATACTATATACTAGGGAAGTACAAGTAAATTAATGTGCCAATTAGGGATATGCAATTTCTAACATGTTTAGCACCGGCGCTTTACTGCGGGATAGCAGGATTAAAGTAAGAGTCCTATGGCCACCAGAAACGGATTCAGCAACACAAGGCAGAAATCTGGGACATGCCAAACAAAAAAATGGCATTTTCTACCATGTTATTAGAAAGCAGGGAAAATTACCCACCCTTATGGATGTTCTCATTGCTAAGGCAGAAAAATCTGAAAAGACCATCAGCATTGGTCTGGTCAGTCCCAGGACTTTGTTCCACCATAAAGTCTATTCCCATTAGGCAGATAGGCCAGTCAATAATTTTGGATTCTTAACCTGCATTTTCATCAGCCTCTTGAGGTGTCTTTGATCTGTTTTAACCAGGAAGTGAGTCGTGGATACCAGTACTACTGAACCAGACCAGGGACTGTGGGAAGGCAGTATCTACCGCAAATATAGTATCTTGAATACCTCATCCTTGATGCTGGCTCTCACTCTGTCAGACAGCCTGTAGATGTTATTCTTGATGGGCATGCTCTCCCCCGTGCCTTTCTTGGTTACACCAATTAGCCCTCGAGTAGGTGAGAAGAGAGGCAAACTGCCTCAACAAATGGCAACAGTGCCTCTAGGGTTAGGGGAGAAGACTTCTTCCACTGACCCATTTTGCTCCTTGGAAGACAGAAGGTCTGGGGAGTTCACTTTCCTCCTCCTCATCATCATCTGTCACCAAGAGGATAGTGACTCCTGACCTCTTAAAGTGGTGCTTGAGGCAGTTCACATGTAGAACCCTTAAGGTGCTTTGGAGTCCACCATGCAGGTGACCTCTCTTTTACGCTCTTTCACCTCATAATCTCCACCAGTGAGGCCTTCTGGTCGTACCAGTGCTTAATGAGTTCCTGGCCAGCCTCAAGGTCCTTCATGGCCTCTTTCCAGAAGCACTTCATCTGATTCCTGGGGGCTAACATGTGGCTCACTACATCTTGAGGGGTTTTCCTGAAAGCTTGCTCCCACCCTCTTTCACATGACTGAGCGATCCACGCACAGGGTGGCATAACAGAAGTTCAGTGAGACAGCTCCACTCCCTTCTGAAGCAACTCCTTGTAAGCAAATAGAAGGCTTGGCAAGATGATGTCCCTTGTCTACCTAAAGGACTCTGATAGGACCATAATCATACCTTTTTACGTTTTGTTAAATCTTTCAACCAGTGCATTGGTCTGGGATTTGTATAGGGTGGACAACTTGTAGGTTACCTCACATCGATTTCATGTAGGCAGACATGGTTAGTATCTGTGTCAGACACACCCTCCTTGGGGAAACACACATGGGTAAATGGGCAAATATCCCAATCAGGGACTTCCCACTACAGGACATAGAAGTATGGGGGCCTTTTGCTTTCCGCTGACTTCCCACTAGTCTGGCAAAAGTTTCAGAATGCGTCTGATTGCATCCTCATCTGGGGCCGAAAAAGTGGGTGACCAGTTTGTCAGAGGTCTTGGCTTTCTTCAGATCTCCTGCCAAGAGAATATCTCTGAGAAAGCACCAGTAGGAAGGCCCAGTAGCACTGGGAAACCACCAACACATGGGTTGACCTATGCTCAGGTACCTTAGGCTCACTATAGAGGTGACCAACAAGCAAGTAGAGGCTGACCAGCGATTTGGCGGCTTTGATGATGACCTCAGTCAGTTCACCAGATAGAAAGTTGGCAAAAAGTTTCTTTACTCTCAGTTTGGGAACAGGAGGAATACATTCTAAAGCCAGCCAAGGGTCCAGGACATGTGGGGCACCACTGGTTCCCGGACCTGGGAGCATCACTAGTGGAATCGGACTCCCAGCATGTTTAGAAAGGAGAGCACAAGCACTTCACCACTGGTTAGCTACAGTGAAGTGTGCAGAGCCCTATAGCCAGCTAAAATGGGTTCTGCAAAAGAAAGCAAATATCTGGGGGATACTATGCAAAAGATGGCCATTTCCAACAGGGTCTTTTTGGGTGATCTGAAAGCCTTCTACCACACTGTCTGCTGCACCCTCTGACTGAAGGACCAGCAAGTAGCTCAGCACCTATTAGACTCTCTGGAAGCATTAAAGAAGGGACATATAATATATCAAGCAATCTAACAAAAGTGCTTCACCGTATGTTGCCGTCTTCTTCTCCAGTATGACCATGACAGACATGGTGCTCTGTTTAAATGATTTAAGGTCCTTCCAACCTTTCTCTGTCTTTCTCCTCCAATTTTTCCACAGTATTGTTGTGCACCTTTTTTGTCTGTTCCACAGTTAAAACTCTGCCAGAGACCCTCCAGTGTATTATCTATTATGCACAACAGATCTGATTGTCCAGGTTGTCCTGCATGTGATCATTTGTTGCATGCATACAGTGTAGGCAGACCTGGCCTATGCTCACAGAGCACCCAGGACAAAAATAAAAAATAAAAAATTAGCGCTCCCTCCACTAGTCTTCTTTGTTTATGTATTGAAAATTTGGAAGGAATAGGAGGAAGGTGAGGGGGACAAGATTAAGGAACGCTTTGGAAAGCAAAACAAACAAAAAGCAGACAACAGCCTTCGGGAACATTGTTTAACCCCTTCGCTGCCAGGCCTTTTCCCCCTCAGGTGCCAGACCTTTTTTTGGCTATTTGGTGCAGGGCCCGCTTAGGTCATCATAACTTTTTGTCCACATAAGCTACCCAAGCCAAATATGCGTCCTTTATTTCCAACATCCTAGGGATTCTAGAGGTACCCAGACTATGTGGGTTCCCCTGAAGGAGACCAAGAAATTAGCCAAAATACAGTGAAAATTTCATTAAAAAAAAATATGAAAATGGGAACAAGGGCTGCAGATGAAGGCTTGTGTTTTTTCCCCTGAAATTGGCATCAACAAAGGGTTTGCACTGCTAAAATTACCAGCTCCCCAGCTTTCAGGAACAGGCAGACTTGAATCAGAAAAAAAAAAAATTCAACACAATTTTGGCATTTTACTGGGACATACCCAATTTTTATGATTTTTTGTGCTTTCAGCCTCCTTCCATTTAGTGGCAGAAGTGGGTGTGAAACCAATGCTGGATCCCAGAAACCTAAACATTTCTGAAAAGTAGACAAAATTCTGAATTTAGCAATGGGTAATTTGTGTAGATCCTACAAGGGTTTCCTACAGAAAATAACAACTGAAATAAAAATATATTGAAATTGAGGTGAAAAAAACAGCAATTTTTCTCAACGTTTTACTCTGTAACTTTTTCCTGCAATGTCAGATCTTTGAAAGCAATATATCGTTATGTCTGCTGGACTCTTCTGGTTGCGGGGATATATAGGGCTTGTAGGTTCATCAAGAACCCTAGGTACCAAGAGCCAATAAATGAGCTGCACCTTGCAGTGGGTTTTCATTCTATACCGGGTATACAGCAATTCATTTGCTAAAATAAATAGGGTGAAAAATAGGTATCAAGAAAACCTTTGTATTTCCAAAATGGGCACAAGATAAGGTGTTGAGGAGCAGTGGTTATTTGCACATCTCTGAATTCTGTGGTGCCCATACTAGCATGTGAATTACAGGGCATTTCTCAAATAGACGTCTTTTTTACACACTGTCTTATATTTGGAAGGAAAAAATGTAGAGAAAGACAATGGGCAATAACACTTGTTTTGCTATTCTATGTTCCCCCAAGTCTCTCGATAAAAATGGTACCTCACTTGTGTGGGTAGGCCTAGCGCCCGCGATAGGAAATGCCCCAAAACACAACGTGGAAACATCACATTTTCCCAAAGAAAACAGAGGTGTTTTTTGCAAATTGCCTACATGTGGATTTTAGCCTCTAGCTCAGCCGGCACCTAGGGAAACCTATCAAACCTGTGCATTTTTGAAAACTAGAGACCTAGGAGAATCCAAGATGGGGTGATTTGTGGGGCTCTCAACAGGTTCTGTTACCCAGAATCCTTTGCAAACCTCAAAATTTGGCTAAAAAACACTTTTTCCTCACATTTCGGTGACAGAAAGTTCTGGAATCTGAGAGGAGCCACAAATTTCCTTCCACCAGCGTCTCCCATCTTCTGTTACCCAGAATCCTTTGCAAACATCACGATCGGGCAGCAGAAATGCTCAGAGAGACATGCCTCTCTACCCCCTCCACGTGATCAGAGGAGAAATGCTTTTGCTTCCAGTGCCGGGGGGAAGGCCTCTGACATCAGATGCCACAGTGGGGGTCAGGGGGTGGGGGTGGAGGGGAAGCAATTCCCTTTCCATTTCTGCCCAGGGGAGGAGGGTGCTCAGCCATCTGGGGGAGAGCTAGCGCTCCCACCCGGGGCCCATAGCAGGACGAGCTGGTTTTGCCAGGTGCCAAGGGCGAGACCAGCTCATCTGGGGCACCCTAGGGGTTAAAAACTTTTCTTTGGACTAAGCTAGGAGACTGCTGGAGGGAGCTCAAGCGCCCTACTGGAGGTCAGAGCCCTAGGTCCAGCTCGCACATGCCAAAGTCCAGCCCTGACTGTAAGACTGTTTTTTTCTCTCTCTGACATTTCTGAATGTTCTGGTTGAGGGTTCTTTCTGTTTCTTCCTCGGTTTGGATCCATATGGAATGAAAAGTTCCTTTTACTTTTTTTCATTTCTCTCATGATCGGCTCCGGTTTTCCAAGTTTAGTGTCAGTCTTTTTTCTGCGGTTGGACTTCCTCCTGGCTGGAAGGATATCCCGTAGGGATTTCCCAGGGGTACCCCAAAGGCATCGCAATTGGGGCCACATTCCTCTACTTGTTTTTTTTCCTAGGCCAGCAGCCCCAACTGACAAGTCCACCAGCCTACCAGCTGAGGACAGCAGCTATGCCCTCTCTGGCGTGCTCACTCTGCCTCGCCACTCTCCTGGGGTCTTCCACTCCTGCCTTGGTGTCAGTATGGCCCATTACTACAGGCAATTTAACCCCTCGCGTAATTTTCATCTCAAACTTTTTTCAGTGCTGCCTGAGCCATCCCTGTAGCTTCTCATTCTAAGGGATTGCTACACTGAACTTGTAACCACAATCGCTGCAGGTGTACACTGGAACACGTGTTAAAGCTGTAGAAGGCATGGGTCTGCGTAAGTGCTTTTACAGCACTTTAGACCTCCATCTGTAGCACTGCAGAAAGTGCTTGTTAAGTTCAAAGGAAGCACAAATACCTTGGAGTTGTATAATCTTCAAAGGTTTATTGCCATCAGTTTCGAGACCACAAACCCTAAACAGCTTGTTGTATACCTATTTAAGCCATGTTTTAGACACGTTGTTTTATGCTAACTAGGCCTGCCGCTGTACACTTTAATCCTGTTAGATTTTATGCAGCATTGCTTTATTTTTCTAGCAATAGCGATTTGCGGTGCTGTTTTCTTTTCTTTATCTCATTGTACTTTCGCTTAGGAAAGCATTAAGTTCTTAGTAGGACATTTATTTCACTTTGTGCTCTCTCCAAGGCTACAGTCAGATAAGGTTGCCAACAAACGTGGTATGCTGTGTCTCCAACATTCACAGAAAACACATACTCATAAGTGGGGACCATTTCTTAGAATGTCAGTTGTTTTAATATATAAATACTCCTTTGTCCCAGACACGTTAGAGGGAGACTTCAGTCAAATGACCACGACTGTATGCTGATTGTTTCGCTGCAGCTACTTTTCAAGACAGCCGGACCCCTGATCCACATAGGGACGGTGTCTCTCTAGACTACAGGCTTCTTCTTCTAGGTGTGAGGGATGGTGTGCCCTCTACCCCCAGGGGGAAAACCCAAAGGGCAGATTAGGCTTATTACGCTGTGCTCAGACATAGTGTAGGTAGAAGAAATATATATCTACATCATTCTTAGTGACAGTATGGTAGTACTATTCTTGTGTTTTACTCTGTTAGTCACCTGATTGCTTTTATTGTTCTTTATCATCCTAGTTATTGCAATATATGCCTTTTTATTTAAGATGCAGTTACTTCAATAAATTCTTATTGAACTATATTCTGCCTCTGTTGTCTTTGCCTGTATGAGACATTTTGGTAACTGAGAGAAAGGGATATAATCTGATCGACCACGATTCTCCTGAGGAGTCTTCCTATCATGCGCCCGGTTGCCACAATCATCTCTGCTAGGGATGAGACGATGCTAGTTAGCCGGAGAACCCGGATTAGGCCTACAGGCATCATGTGGTGTGGAATTCTACTTAGTAGCCGCAATCCATGTGATCCTGTCTCCCAAATCCAGTAGCCTCATTACCATAATGAGAACCTACACGACAAGCTCACTTTGAAAACTGCCACAATTCAAACCGATCTCTCCCACTAGAGCTATATGACATCAGGGTCACCCCAAGTTCATTAGTAACCTAAGCAACCGTGACATATGAGACATTCCAATCTCTAGGTAAAGAGATAATTGGTAGGATATAACAAATCTTTTCCCGATACATATTTTCATTAAAAGGAATTGAACAACTTATATTTCCACAATTATTCCTATACAATAGAACTAAACAACTATACACAAATGCAGAATGTAAATTGCATTATATTGAACAACTCTATGTTTATGACTCATAAATGTAAATTCTAATATTAACTTCATTGCATAGACTTCATAACAAGCTGGTTTGTTTCTATACCTCCTGGTAGACTCGATATGGATAAGACTTTCATTGGCTTTATTTGATTGAACATTAATATGGGTAGAACTTGCATTGACTTTATTTGGTTGAACAATTGAATTCTCATTTATTAAATCATCATCTCCAGACAATTTATAATTTCTCCAGTCTTGACATATTCCACACATCACCCAAATCCAGAACCCCTACATTTTTCTTTACTTTATCAATGATGAAAGGCCCCATAATCTTATAGCGACCCTTTCTCACTAAACCTGGTTACTTAACCAACACCTTATCCCCAGCCCTCCAAGGAATCTCACAAGCTTAAGATTTGTCATCAAATCTAGCTTCATATCTTTCCTGATGTGTTGCTCTATGGAATTTTAAATTATCCTCAGATAAAGTTATATTTCTCTTGCAAACATTTAAATTGCAACCTAACTGGATTGAGTTTATTATGCGGTTTCCTACCTCTCAATTCAGTAGATGGAGCCACAGAAGTCTTGCTATTAAGTGTGTTAATATAAGCCCGCCATGTTTCCCTTAACAGTTTTTTTTTAAAGAACATTTGGTTTGTAATGCCCTCTGAGCACAACCTTTTAGTAACTTATTCATACTTTCCACCAAACCATTTGGGGAATAAAATCGGTTTTGTAGTGAACAATTGACAAATCCTTGAGAAACTAACACATCTCTTGTGATGCAAACTGAACTCCATTGTCTGTAACCAGACATTCAGGTGCATCTTCTCATGAAATTCTTCAGTAAGGAACTTAATTACCGTTTGTGTTTACACTCTGTCCTACATACTACTATGTCCCTACAATTTTGCTGCGATTCCGCAAGACTCTCATGAGAGTAGCTCACAAGCTTCAGGGGGTAAAGTTTGCTGCATGGACACATGTGATCTCTTGAGAGGCTCATGAGACCTGAGAGAAAATTACTGGACCTGCCATGAGGTTTTTTACGATCCTGCAAGAGTCTTGTGAGATCGTATGGGGGGAAGTAAAAGAAAAAGGGCCAGGACTCAACCAATAGTTACCATCCTTACTGCATGGTTAAAGAAATGCTGCAATGTCATTGAGTGCAGGACCAGGGATAGCTCAAATTGTTCTTGGTAATTTGGAGGAGAAGGAAGCCTGTGGGGCTGTGCTTAGCAGAAGTGACTGAATTTGAAACTAAGACATGCTGGTGTCTTCAGCCGTATAGCGGAAACTGCTTTAAGTTCAGGTAATTGGAAATATACTTTATGAACTTTGTTGAGAAGTGTCATTAAGTGCACTACTGTTGGTAAATTTATTCTATACAAAGGGTAGTGCGTGAAAAGCTGTTTGCAGAGGTGCATGTTTATTAATATAGGTTTTGAGAGGTAGACTTTAGAATGTGGGGAGATATCACAAAGTATTGGATGTTGTGTTAAAAAAAATCAAATGTTCAATCTGTATGTATAAGAGGGACTGTTTCTGAAATTATAAAAGAAAGCATCTGCATTCTGTTAATACAAGGCCTAGTGTTTTATGAACCTTACTGTGCACACATTTTAACCCTTTGAGGTGTTTGAGTGGAGATATTGCAATTTCTAGAGTAAAACACTGTGCTCACTGTTATGGAAAAGGGGTGTAAATAGAAATGTGTTACTTTACAAATTGTTATGGAACCATGTTTGAAGCCATGGTATAATTTAATTGTGGTTAAAGGAAACATTATTGGAGGCTGTGAAATATTTTAACTGAAAAGAACATGAAGTTAGTGGTGCAGTACGGATAAGTATGTGATTGTGAGTAAAACATGTAGAAATCGTCAAAGAATATAGTGATATCGTTGTTATCAATTACTGATCAGTATGCAATTATACATTTTTTGATTGTTTTTTCTTTTTTTATGAAGAAAATGGAAAACAGAAGCTCTGAAAACAGAAGTACCATGTTACACAATATATGGAGAAGTAAAATAAAAATTGTTTACTCTGGAGGAAAGATGGGACAGTTACTGTGGGGGAAGTCAGGGAAATAAATGAATTGGACAAGTGATGTTATTACTGCCTTTGGTGACATTTATAATGTTGGAGAAGTCTGATCTGACCTGATGTGACCCACCCACTCTGCCAGACACACGCTCGACCCTATCTTCTCCACCAGCAGCCACGTCACCTTCAGCCACACCACCGAACTCCACTGGACCGACCACCGCTGCATCCACTTCACCTTCGAGAAACCCAACACACACTACCACCCGCAACGGATCCCCGCCGCAGCTGGAACATGGTCACCAATGACCAGCTGATCTCTGCCCTTGCCTGAGCCCCACCAGCCGACACCACCGACACAGTTGCCCGCAACCTCAGGCAATGGACCGACGACTGCGCCAACACTCTCGCCCCGATCAAGAAACCCTCCAACAACCGCACCGTCAGAAAGGCCACCTGGTTCACCGCCGACCTCCAGATTTCCAAACAGATGTGCCGAAAAGTCAAGAAGAAGTGGCGCCACGAACAGACACCGGTCACCCACACGGCCCTCAAGAACGCCATCCGCAGGCACCACTAGCTCATCTGGACCGCCAATAGATCCTCCTTCAAGGAACGCATCGATACCAACGTGCACAACAGCAAAGAGCTCTTCAACATCGTGAAGGAACTCTCCAACCCCAGCTCCAGCACCAACGACATCCCTCCTTCGAAAGACCTCTGCAACTCCCTAGCCACCTTCTTTTACCGCAAAATCTCAGACATCCACGATAGCTTCAACACCAAGACCCCACCGGCAGTCACCAACACCTTGGACTCACCGCCCCCCAGCCACACCAACCTCCTGCTCTCCTGGACCCATGTCAACGACGATGATACCACTAAAGTCATGAGCACCGTTCACTCCGGCTCACCATGCCCTGCCCGCACCACATCTTCAACAAAGCGAGCTCCATCATCGCCTCCCAACTCCGCATGATCATCAACAGCTCCTTCGAGACCACCACCTTCCCGGAAAGCTGGAAGCATGCAGAGATCAACGCCTTATTCAAGAAACCCAAGGCGGACCCAAAGGACCTCAAAAACTACCGGCCCATCTCCCTGCTCCCGTTCCCAGCAAAGGTCATCGAGAAGATCGTCAACAGGCAACTGACCCACTTCCTTGAGGAAAACAGCACTCTGGACCCGTCCCAATCGGGTTTCCGCAGCGACCACAGCACCGAGACCGCCCTCATCGCTGCCACCGATGACATCAGGACCCTGCTGGCCAGAGGCGAAACCGCAGCCCTCATCCTCCTGGACCTCTCGGCTGCCTTCGACACCGTCTGCCACCACACCCTACACACACGCCTCCACGACGCAGGGATCCACGACAAAGCCCTGGACTGGATCACATCCTTCCTCACCGGCAGAACCCAGAGAGTCAGCCTCCCTCCTTTCCGATCTGAAGCCACCAAGACTATCTGCGGCGTACCCCAAGGTTCTTCCCTCAGCCTGACCCTCTTCAACATCTACATGGCACCGCTCGGCAACATCGTCCGATCTCACAACCTCGTCTCATACGGCAACGACGCACAGCTGATCCTCTCCCTCACCAAAGACCCCGCCACCGCCGAAACCAACCTCCACGAATGAATGAAGGCTGTCGCCAACTGGATGGGGAACAGTCACCTGAAACTGAACTCGTCTCCACCCTCTCCGCCTGGGGCGACTCCTGGTGGCCGGCCACACTGGGAGCCGCACCAACGCCCACCAACCACGCACGCAAACTGGGGTTCATCCTGGACTTATCGCTCTCCGTGACCCAGCAAGTCAACGCCGTCTCATCCTCCTGCTTCAACACCCTCCGCATGCTCCACAAGATCTACAGGTGGATCCCCATCAAAACCAGAAGGACGGTCACCCAGGCCCTCTTCAACAGCAGACTGGACTATGGCAATGCTCTCTACGCGGGAACCACGGCCAATCTCCAGAAAAGACTGAAACGCATACAGAACGCCTCCGCATGCCTCATCCTCGACATCCCCCGCCGCAGCCACATCACAGCCCACTTGAGAGACCTACACTGGCTCCCCGTCAACAAGAGGATCACCTTCAAGCGCCTCACCCACACCCACAAAGCACTCCACAACGCTGGACCAGCATACCTCAATGAACAACTCACCTTCTACACCCCGAACTGACAGCTCCGCTCTGCCAACCTCGCCCTCGCCACTGTTCCACAGGACAAAAACCGGTGGCAGATCATTCTCCTACTTTGCCGCCAAGACCTGGAACACCCTCCCCATCCACTTACGGCAGACCAAGGACCTGCTGACCTTCAGGAGACACCTCAAGACCTGGCTGTTCAAGCAGTAGCAGCTCCCCCACCGGCCTCCCCCCAGTGCATTGAGACCCTCGTGGGTGAGTAGCGCACCTTACAGATGTACTGATTGATTGATTGATCTGTGTATCTCTACTTGTTTTTGTTGAAAAAAAGATTTGCGTATTACGCAGGCAAAAAGTGCTTTATTTACACGAGGAGGGCTGTTATCTGCTTGAGCAGTGAGTACCTCGGAGATGTTGTACTGCCAGTTGAAAGAATGTGTAGGGAGCTAAAGAACTGTGTAGTTTGGCTGCACGAGCTAAGTTTGTCTTAGCTATCCTTTTAGAGTGACTGCATCTAATATACTTCTACATTCCTGTAAAAGATATAACAGACTGGTTGCTTCTACTTTCTTGGCTGAGCTCTTTTTTGCACATTTTTTAACAGATTGTTTTTTCTCTGGTAGGCTAGATGTCAAAACATTAAATGAGATATTGTTTGTCAGGCTAAGATGGCTGAAACAAAGGAAAAGATCGTCTACATGCAACAAAATCCAGTAGGCAAATGTAGCAAAAGGGGAGGAGGCTAGTAATAAGAAGGAAAATTGTACATAGTTTGTATGGTTTGCTGTTTTATTTTTTTACTGTTGTTGTTGTAGTTTACTAATGTAATTGCTTATTAGGTTGTTTTTTAAAATAACATGTTTAAAGTTACTGCTGATTTCTTTCCTTGATAGCTTTTAAAGATTTGAAAATTATTACAGTCGACTAAAAGTGTTAGGTTGTTATTCAAGAACTGTAACTGCTCTGCTGCATTTATATGTATGTTTAAGGTAATATAGATAGATTAGTGCTTCCTCCCACTGTAAAATAAAGATTTTCATGCAAGAGGCATGTTTTGACACAGAGCAAGTGCATTCTTACAGTAAACTAAGCACTGCTGTCTTCTGGTGGAGGGGACAGTTCTTTCACACATCTTAGTATACATGCTTGTCACTTTCGAGAGAGGTTTTAGCACAGAGCGATTTCTTTGTGTATACTGTACTACACATGCCTGTCCCCATAAGTAGATGTCTGAGAGAGAGGTGAATGTGTCCTCACATTCAAATGTGCACACTGGGTGTCCAAGAGACAATTGTCAACAGAGAGGATATTCCATTTTACACTCTACTAATGACATTCATTATCATGAAGAGAGGTATGAGCAGGGACAACAGACTCTAGCCACAACATATTTTCCACATGTGTTACTCTGGGGAGATGCCTCGGCTGAGAGCAGTGAGTTTTCAAATCATAGTCTTTACAGTTGTTATGCATGATATAGTTATGAGCATAAAGGGGATTTCAACTCCACACTTTACTTGTGCTTCTTTCATAATGGGGAGAGGTGTGACCACAAAGGCAAGCCACTTTTCACACCCTAACTTGCACAGTCGTTATCAAAGAGACATATCACAGGAGAGAGGCTAGTCTCTCTACATACTATACAATGCAGAGTTATCATGCAAGAGGCTTCTCTCAGGAAACAGGATAGTTTCTCCCCACTGCCTACTATGCACACCTATCAGCATGAGAAGAGGTGTCAGTATAGAGATACATTTCTCTCAAGCCCTACTAGAAATACCTCTTACCCTGGTAAGATGTGCTAGCAGAGAGATGACTTCCTTTCCAGACAGCACTACATAGTGCTGTTGTTCTAAGGAGAGTTATGAGGGCAGATGCCACTGGTTCACTACACCATACTGTATTTCTACGTTATGCTGAAGATAGGTATTAATGCAGAAGACAAAGTTTCCCTACATACTACTGTATATATCTATTGTACTGGGGAGAGCTGTGAGTGGACAGGGAAATCCATTCCCACACAATAATGAATATGGTTATTTCCCTGCAGAGAGGTGTCAGTGGGAAGGCAGGTACTTGTTATATTTAGTATGGAATAGTGAGGTCTTACATGTGAGGTGAGTACCATCCAAACTCTTCAATGCATATTACTGAGCCTGGGAAATATATGAATGGAGAGGCAGTGTCTCTTTACATCCTACTCTACACACTGGTTATCTTAATGCAAGGCCTGGGAAATATATGAATGGAGAGGCAGTGTCTCTTTACATCCTACTCTACACACTGGTTATCTTAATGCAAGGTCTCAGTGGAGAGGCCAGTCTCTCCCCATAGTCTAGCAGTGGGGATTATAAGGGATAACTATTGTAATGAAGGAAAATGTAAATTTTCCTCTAAAGTGTTTTTACGATCTCACAAGAGTCTTGGGGGATCGCAGGGAAAAAAGTGGAGGGGTAGCAAAAATCTGGTGCATATAAATTATAACTATTACAAAAGGATAGGGTTCAGTTAAAAAGCAAATTTGATTATAAAAGTAAGGTCTCGCAAGGCACTTGCAAGACACTCACAAATGCAATCACTGTCCCCTCTCAGTAGACATGGAATTCTGTGCACGTGACTCTCACGAGAATCACCCATGCTGTGTATAGGAGCATCATGGCTCTTGCGAGTGTCTCGCGAAAGTCATCAAGAAGGAAAAAAAGGGGTACATAGTATGGACAACTTACATAATGAAAGCATAGGGTAGCTCTAAAAAGAGCTTTTTCAAGTAACTTTTTGAACAACTGTATTTGTTTGTGTATTTTAACATTTTTAACTGTTTTGTATTTTTTAAAGGGATAGAACAAAAACAAGAAACTGGGAGTAAAAAAACCAACATCTTTAAAACAAAGAGGAGAAAATGTAGACAAATTGTTAACAACACACTACTGCCTAGGTGGGCATTTATGATCCTAGACAAACCTGTCCTGTGCAGTTCTTGTTTCAGAAGAATAATAATCTCCTTGCATAAGCAGCAAAAAAGGACTTTGCGGGGTTATCTGCTTGAGTGGTGAGTACCTCGCAAGGCACAGTGTCACTAGGTGAAAAGATGAAGATGCGCATGATGAGTTATCAAGCTCTGCAGCATGGGCTAACTCAGCCCGAGCAAGGCGTTCAGGGTGCGTAGCTCTAAAATATCACCACATCCCAGTGGTTCTCATGATATATTGCTTGCTCCAGCTGCCCCTACTGAACTCTTTTTTGCATATCTTACAAATTACATATTTGGCTGATACTTTCTTCCCACCAGGCCTCATCTGAAAAAATTGCCAGACCAAGGAATCCTTGAGTGGCTTACACGCACAGGAGTAGGGTTCTCATTTCTCATTTGAATCAGATGATGACATTCTTTTGTTTTTAAACATCTTTTTTTATTATTATTATGTCTACACAGATATCTTACGTAATCACAATCATTACAGCATGTTTAAAATTTTCTATGATTATATCTTACATTTACAACAACTTGGGTCTGTTGTGTCTCACAGTAATGTCTTTTATGCATAGCTGAAGCAAACTTTGTATATGCGTATATCACAATAGGGATGATGATGTGAACGGCAGGTAGGTCCAATGTGTTCGCTGTTTGTCCCATACTATATGTGGTAGGGTGTGGTCTATATTGTTCCTGATTAGGGCATGTGTTTCCGTCTTTTACTTGCTGCTGCCTTGCGGTTTACTCTTGCTCCTCCCTCTATTCTGGGTTGTTGGAGGTGTTGTGGGTATGTGTTTGTGTACCGAATGAGGGTCTCAACGGTTCTTCCCCTTGTCCCCATGGGTCATTTTTCACATATATCTTGATTAGCTCCTATCTGTGTGCTTGTTTGTGGTGAGTGTAGTTGCTCAACTGCCTCCTTCGCAGGGCTGGGCTATATATATGTCATCCCTCCCTTCGGTTCCGATATGCTGTCTGTTATCACGGCGGGCGCTCGTCGTTTTTAGCTTCCAGCTTAGTATTAAATGACTCCCATGCGTCACATCCAGTTTGGCCTTGGTCTGATAATTTACGTAGCACTCGATATTCTGTCCGCGACCACTTTAACGTCAAAGCTCTCCATGCTTTCACATCTGGTGCCTTTGAGGCTTTCCAGTTCATTGCTATCAATCTCTTGTACATTATGAATGATAGGTCTGCAAACTTATGTACATATCTGTGTATTTTCCCCCTTACTCTTACTCCCAATAGGCAGAAACCTGGATCCAGGATAAATAAGTGTTCTGTTATCTCTGAGACATCAGTTACTATTTTCCGCCACTCTTCTGCGAGAGGACCACACTCCCAGACCATATGGTAGAAGTGGGCGGATGCAGCACCACAACAGGGGCACAGTGGGTCCGAGCCTGGAAATATTAGCTTTAGCCTAGCAGGTGAGAGGTACGTCTGGTGGGTGTAATTGAAATTGAGGTTTCTGGATACCCTCTGTGTGTGTTGCAAGGCTTGTGACCACTCCTCTTGCGTTAACTGATTCGGTAGTACAGTATTCCATCGATTTCTTACCTTCTCTAGTCCAGTGTCAGGAGGGCTATTTAAAGTTTTGTATAGATTTGTGTTAGAAATGGGGTCTTTGGTTGACAGTCAGGTTACCCCCTGTTCAAGCAAGGACCCTCACTCTAGTTAGGATAAAAGAGAATCACCCTCAGCTAACCCCTGCTTACCCCCTTGGTAGCTTGGCAGAGCAGTAGGCTTAACCTCAGAGTGCTGGGCGTAAAGTATTTGTACCAACACACACAGTAACTTAATGAAAACACTACAAAATGACACAACACCAGTTTAGAAAAATAGGAAATATTTATCTAGACAAAACAAGACCAAAACGACAAAAATCCAACATACACAAGTCAAGTTATGATTTTTTAAAGGTTTAAAATAAAAAGAGTCTTTAGGTAGTTGTAACACCACACTAGCGCTGCTAGCGTGAAAATGTACCTGGTTTGCGTCAAAAATAACCCCGCACGGGCGGTGTGCGTCGAAAGTAACCCTGCACGGCTGTGTGCGTCGAAAACAACTCGGCACGGCGGTGCGCGTTGAAAAAGCCAGCCACACGACGATCCGAAAGTCCCGCGGCGCAGGGTGCGATCTCTCAGCCTCCGTCAGCGATGCTGCGCGTCGTTTCTCCTGCTCCGGGTGTCGGTTTTTCGGTCGCGTTTCCTGCGGCGTCGTTTCTCAGCTGCGGAACCGGCGTCGCGTCGTTTTCTCAGCCGCGATCGGATTCGCGTCGATCTTTTCTCCGCACGGTGCTCGGTGCGTGTATTTTTGTCCTTAGGCTGCCAGCCTCTCCTTTCAGGGTCCCAGGAACTGGAAGGGCACCACAGAGCAGAGTAGGGGTCTCTCCAGAGACTCCAGGTGCTGGCAGGAAGAAGTCTTTGCTATCCCTGAGACTTCAATAACAGGAGGCAAGCTCTACATCAAGCCCTTGGAGATTTCTTCTTCAAGATGGAAGGCACACAAAGTCCAGTCTTTGCCCTCTTACTCTGGCAGAAGCAGCACTGCAGGAAAGCTCCACAAAGCACAGTCACAGGCAGGGCAGCACTTGTTCCTCAGCGATCAGCTCTTCTCCAGGCAGAGGTTCCTCTTGATTCCAGAAGTGTTTCTAAAGTTTGTAAGTTTGGGTGCCCTTCTTATACCCATTTTAGTCTTTGAAGTCACCTTTCTTCAAAGGGGACTCACACCTTCTTGTGAAATCCTGCCTTGCCCAGGCAAGGCCTCAGACACACACCAGGGGGCTGGAGACAGCATTGTCAGAGGCAGGCACAGTCCTTTCAGATGAGAGTGACCACTCCACCCCTCCCTCCTAGCAGAGATGGCTAATCAGGAAATGCAGATCACACCCCAGCTCCCTTTGTGTCACTGTCTGGTGTGAGGTGAAAAACAACCCAACTGTCAAACTGACCCAGACAGGGAATCCACAAACAAGGCAGAGTCACAGGATGGTTTAAGCAAGAAAATGCTCACTTTCTAAAAGTGGCATTTCCAAACGCACAATCTTAAAATCAACTTTACTAAAAGATGTATTTTTAAATTGTGAGTCCAGGGATCCCAAACTCCGCATGTCCATCTACTCTCTAGGGGAATCTACACTTTAATCATATTTAAAGGTAGCCCCCATATTATCCTATGAGAGAGAGACAGACCTTGCAACAGTGAAAACGAAATTGGCAGTATTTCACTGTCAGGACATATAAACCACATTACTATATGTCCTACCTTATCCATACACTGCACCCTGCCCTTGGGGCTACCTAGGGCATACCTTAGGGGTGCCTTACATGTAAGGAAAGGGAAGGTTTAGGCCTGGCAAGTGGGTACACTTGCCAAGTCGAATTTACAGTGTAAAAATACACATACAGACACTGCAGTGGCAGGTCTGAGACATGATTACAGAGCTACTTATGTGGGTGGCACAACCAGTGCTGCAGGCCCACTAGTAGCATTTGATTTACAGGCCCTGGCACCTCTAGTGCACCTTACTAGGGACTTACTAGTAAATCAAATATGCCAATCATGGATAAACCACTTACATACAATTTAAACAGGAGAGCATATGCACTTTAGCACTGGTTAGCAGTGGTAAAGTGCTCAGAGTTGAAAAGCCAACAGCAACATGTCAGAAAAAAATAGGAGGCAGGAGGCAAAAAAGTCTGGGGATGACCCTGCATAAGCAAAAGTCCAACACGACCCCCTACCAGCCTAAAGCCAGGGGAGAACAATCAATACCTTGATGTACTTCCCTGATTGGGGCGATAGAACAGGGACCCAGGCCCACAACAGCAGGGGCATGTTCCAGTTCTACGCCTTCCTGACTCCAGTTGGATCCCTCTGTCCATACTCTCAGGGCCCACTAAGCTAACCCATGGGGAACCCCTCTCCACATCTACAGACACCATCTGTGCAACACCTAACTTTACTTTGCTCACAGATGTATTGCAATGGGCAGATAGTACCACCAGGGCCAACACAGTGGTGTTGCCCACTCCACCCCCGGGGTGTGACTCTCGTCCTCCCCCCCCCAGGGGCAACTCTGTCCACCAGGACAGCAAGCCACAGTGGCCCCAGACAACTGTCAGGGATGAGAGCCCGACCTCAGGCCTCTCTAACCACTGTGACTGTGGAGAGTGGGGGGTGGTAGCCCCAGGTGCCTGGCACCCTTTGACCACTCTCTCTTCCACCAGGTCAGGGATGACAACCTGACCCTGGTCCTCCCCTCTGGGGCTCTGTACCCTCCCTGCAGAAGCGGCACCCCCAGAGTCAAAAACTGTCAGGGTGCTTGTAGAAGCAGTCCTGCACAATTCTTCCATCAGTGCAGGGATGTTAACCTGCAACTGATCCTCCAACCTGGGGTCTGTACCTTCAGGTTGGACCAGGGCCTGGGGTGAGGCTTCCCTCCCCCTGCCCTCTCTCCTGGGGTCCTGAACCACCCAACTAGGAGTGACCCCCCCAGAAGACAACATGGTAGGGGCACTGTTAGCAGTAGCCCCTTCCTCCAGGTCAGGGGGGACACCCTTAACCTGGCCTTCCAACCCAGGGTCACCACCCTGCGGTTGAACCACTGCCTGGCACACCAGGACTTCCTTGGGAGCACACTTACCCCCCATCCGGTCAGAGTTTACCCCCTGAACCGGATCATTCAACCCAGAGTCACCACCCTGCGGTTGAACCATTGCCTGGCACACCAGGACTTCCAGGGGGGCACACTTACCCCCCTCAAGGGACACACTGTCCCGAAGGGCCACACAAGAGTCTGGCTGGCGCAGGTCCCCTGACCTCTGCCCATCTGACAGAGTCTGGATTCCCCCCAACCCAGAAATGGTCTCACCAAGGTCATTCATGGGGGGCTCTGCTCTCAGAGCTGACCCCTGACCCTCCAGGTTCTCCACTGGGGTCCGCAACCCCCTCTCAACCCTCTGTCCGGACTTCTGCACCCCCTCACTAGGAGTGGTACTGCCAGACACCAGAACTGGTGGGACGCTGGCTACAGCCGCCACCCCAAGTTCTCCTGACACTGTGGGGTCTCCCTCAACAGATGGCCCTATGGTACAGGCTAGGCTCCCTTCCTGGTGTTCCCGCAGGGAACCCTCCAGGACCTGGGACCGGATCTCGGGCACCTTGGGCCTCAACCCATCCCCATTCCCTCTCCTCTGAGACTGGACATGGGGTCCCTCACCCATCCCACTACACTGGGACCTACCTGGGACACTACAATCCTTCCCTACCTCACCTGGTTGGGAACTACCTAGACCACTCCTCTCAGGAGCACCCCCAAATGCCTCTTCAGACTCTCTGGTACTCACCCAGAAGTCTGCCTCCATTGTAAGCTCCCTGGGGTCAGAGAACTCACACTCCACCTGGTGTTGGCATAGCTCTGGAACATAAGGACTAGACATATGCTCTCCAGCAATTACATCACTCAGCCCCTCACATGAATTAACCAAAGTACCCTTCACCCAACCATCCAGTGACTCTGCCTTGAAAAAGCACCCCACATCACCCTCCTGAGACTGGTGAGACAGTACCTGACTGTCCCTGACACTCAACCCACACTCTTCTGGGATGTTTTCACACTCCATAACCAGGACTTCTACCTGGGGGGAACCCCTCTCCCTGTCACTCTCACCTAGAGTCAGTAGAGTGTCCCTCCCACCAGTAGGAATATGACTCCCCATGCCAGTTCCCCAATCCACCTCAGGGACCCTGTGCATCACTGGAGCTACCTCATACCCCTGAACCTCCTGGCGTGTGTTAACTCCCTCCTTCAAGTAGGGCACCACCTCTCTGGGCATGTGCACTTCTGCAGCATCACTGGATATACAATTGTTGCTGCCACCATTCCAGCTGGACTCAGCCCTCATGACTTCCAGCTCTTTCAATTTAAGCTCGTAAGCATAAATCATTTTTTTAATCTCTAAGTTCCTCCTCCTTTCTTCCAACTCTTCCCACTTGTCATACTCCCTTTGCATCCTCAACTTTTCTGCCTCCAACCGGCGAACCCTTTCTGCCTGTCTGTCCTGTAACTCTTCAGGAGTCAGACCCTTGGGTGACACCCTGCCATCCCTCCTGGGGACCCTCCCCCCAGGCGTAACAGGTTCCTCCACTACACCACTGTGTATCCTCTGCACTTCCCCCCCCATATTCTCCTCCTCTGTGTGCCTTCCAGCCTTCTTGATTGTCACCCAGGCCCTCTGTGCCTGTTGCAGTTCCCCCTCCCTGGTGGAGCTCTCAGTGGGACAGTCAAGATCTTTAAGGAACTGTTTCAATTGAGCAACTGAGTACTCCTTCAGTTTCTCCATTTCAAACACAGCTCCAGCTGTTGCATCTCCAGATTGAGACATGATGGTCACAAGTGCAAAGTTCCAAAAGGCAGAAAAAAATAATTTCCCAATGAAGTAAAAAGAATCAGTCAAGGGATCAGCAAAATCATGGAAGTAGAATAAAAAGAGTCCTTACGAGAAAAATCAAAAGATCACCAAACAAGTAGTATGTGGTCACGTAGTGGTCTGAGATCAAAACAGTAGTGTACACTTAATTACTGTATGTCAAGCACAAATACAAGTCCAATCCCGACCGCTGGTCACCAATGTTAGAAATGGGGTCTTTGGTTGACAGTCAGGTTACCCCCTGTTCAAGCAAGGACCCTCACTCTAGTTAGGATAAAAGAGAATCACCCTCAGCTAACCCCTGCTTACCCCCTTGGTAGCTTGGCAGAGCAGTAGGCTTAACCTCAGAGTGCTGGGCGTAAAGTATTTGTACCAACACACACAGTAACTTAATGAAAACACTACAAAATGACACAACACCAGTTTAGAAAAATAGGAAATATTTATCTAGACAAAACAAGACCAAAACGACAAAAATCCAACATACACAAGTCAAGTTATGATTTTTTAAAGGTTTAAAATAAAAAGAGTCTTTAGGTAGTTGTAACACCACACTAGCGCTGCTAGCGTGAAAATGTACCTGGTTTGCGTCAAAAATAACCCCGCACGGGCGGTGTGCGTCGAAAGTAACCCTGCACGGCTGTGTGCGTCGAAAACAACTCGGCACGGCGGTGCGCGTTGAAAAAGCCAGCCACACGACGATCCGAAAGTCCCGCGGCGCAGGGTGCGATCTCTCAGCCTCCGTCAGCGATGCTGCGCGTCGTTTCTCCTGCTCCGGGCGTCGGTTTTTCGGTCGCGTTTCCTGCGGCGTCGTTTCTCAGCTGCGGAACCGGCGTTGCGTCGTTTTCTCAGCCGCGATCGGATTCGCGTCGATCTTTTCTCCGCACGGTGCTCGGTGCGTGTATTTTTGTCCTTAGGCTGCCAGCCTCTCCTTTCAGGGTCCCAGGAACTGGAAGGGCACCACAGAGCAGAGTAGGGGTCTCTCCAGAGACTCCAGGTGCTGGCAGGAAGAAGTCTTTGCTATCCCTGAGACTTCAATAACAGGAGGCAAGCTCTACATCAAGCCCTTGGAGATTTCTTCTTCAAGATGGAAGGCACACAAAGTCCAGTCTTTGCCCTCTTACTCTGGCAGAAGCAGCACTGCAGGAAAGCTCCACAAAGCACAGTCACAGGCAGGGCAGCACTTGTTCCTCAGCGATCAGCTCTTCTCCAGGCAGAGGTTCCTCTTGATTCCAGAAGTGTTTCTAAAGTTTGTAAGTTTGGGTGCCCTTCTTATACCCATTTTAGTCTTTGAAGTCACCTTTCTTCAAAGGGGACTCACACCTTCTTGTGAAATCCTGCCTTGCCCAGGCAAGGCCTCAGACACACACCAGGGGGCTGGAGACAGCATTGTCAGAGGCAGGCACAGTCCTTTCAGATGAGAGTGACCACTCCACCCCTCCCTCCTAGCAGAGATGGCTAATCAGGAAATGCAGATCACACCCCAGCTCCCTTTGTGTCACTGTCTGGTGTGAGGTGAAAAACAACCCAACTGTCAAACTGACCCAGACAGGGAATCCACAAACAAGGCAGAGTCACAGGATGGTTTAAGCAAGAAAATGCTCACTTTCTAAAAGTGGCATTTCCAAACGCACAATCTTAAAATCAACTTTACTAAAAGATGTATTTTTAAATTGTGAGTCCAGGGATCCCAAACTCCGCATGTCCATCTACTCTCTAGGGGAATCTACACTTTAATCATATTTAAAGGTAGCCCCCATATTATCCTATGAGAGAGAGACAGACCTTGCAACAGTGAAAACGAAATTGGCAGTATTTCACTGTCAGGACATATAAACCACATTACTATATGTCCTACCTTATCCATACACTGCACCCTGCCCTTGGGGCTACCTAGGGCATACCTTAGGGGTGCCTTACATGTAAGGAAAGGGAAGGTTTAGGCCTGGCAAGTGGGTACACTTGCCAAGTCGAATTTACAGTGTAAAAATACACATACAGACACTGCAGTGGCAGGTCTGAGACATGATTACAGAGCTACTTATGTGGGTGGCACAACCAGTGCTGCAGGCCCACTAGTAGCATTTGATTTACAGGCCCTGGCACCTCTAGTGCACCTTACTAGGGACTTACTAGTAAATCAAATATGCCAATCATGGATAAACCACTTACATACAATTTAAACAGGAGAGCATATGCACTTTAGCACTGGTTAGCAGTGGTAAAGTGCTCAGAGTTGAAAAGCCAACAGCAACATGTCAGAAAAAAATAGGAGGCAGGAGGCAAAAAAGTCTGGGGATGACCCTGCATAAGCAAAAGTCCAACAATTTGTTATAATTTTATCTTGAGTGTCATATGACAACATATGATGGAATACGGGGGATATAGTTGGTTCCCGGTCAGATGCCGCCCACGCCTTCTTGATTAAGCGACGTATGGTGTGGTATGCCATGAATTGACTAGGGCCCACCGCTGTAAGATCATTTATGGCTTCGAATGACATCAGTGCCCCATCCTCAAAACAGTCTCCTACTGTCAATATCCCTGCCTCCGCCCAAATGTTGGTCGAGTACACTCCATGTGCCCCCCTCGATCCCGGGATCTGTCCCAGGGGGACAAGGGGGGAATACGGAGACCCGGTGCGAGGTTTTTGAATATACCGTGACCAGTAGGTGTGCACGGCCAGCATTAGCGGGTTACCCAAGGGTCCCCTTCGCCATGACGCTTGACAACCATGTGACCAGTAGTAGTCCCTTTAATTGTGTTCTGATCCACATGGATTCTGCCGCCTCTGGTCTATGTATCCAGTTTAATATCCATTGTAATTCGGCAGAGGCAAAATACTGTTCGAAATTAGGGGTGCCGAGCCCTCCTTTCTCAAGTGGGTGATGTATGGTGGCTAATGCCACTCGGTTTCTGCCCGCTTCCCATATCATACCTATTAAAACTGTATTTAGTTCACGAAAGAAGCTCTTGGGCACTACAACTGGTAACGCTGCGAAGAAATAGAGAAGATGGGGTAGTAATAACATGTTCACCACCGCCGCTCTGCCTAACGGAGATAGCGGTAGCGAGCACCAGAATTGCAGGGATCCTTTCATAGATTTCAATGCTCGCCCCAGGTTGCCATCCCGGTGGTCTTCAGACTTGTGGTAAATATGTACCCCTAGATATTTAAATGTGCCAAAGCCCCACTTCAGGTGACCCGTCAGCACGTTCTCTCTGTTTTCCGTGGGCCAATTAGTCAGTGGGAATACATACGATTTATCCCAGTTCACCACCAAACCCGATATTCTCCCATAATCTTCTAACAGGGATATCACTAGGGGCATCACTACATTCCCCCTTCTCACGTATATCAGTGCATCATCTGCATACAGTGATATAATGTGGTGAGTTCCTGCACTGAACACCCCCCCCAACTCTCCCCCATAGCTCGCAATTTAGTGGCCAGGGGTTCCATAGCTATGGCAAATAATAAAGGAGATAGCGGACAGCCCTGTCTAGTGGCCCTGTCTATTGGGAAACCATCAGATATGAAGTCACCTGTTTTCACTCTGGCTCTGGGTTTCGCATATAATGTCTGCACCCAGCGTACATAGTTAGGACCAAATCCCATTGTTTGCATGGTGATGAACAAATAGTCCCACCCCAGTGTATCAAATGCTTTCTCTATGTCTAATGACATTGCCACACTGTCATATTCTTCTATTGGGGTATCCCCCATTATACTCAAGAGTCTGCAAATATTTAGGAATGTGTTGCGTTTAGGGATAAAGCTGTTCTGGTCTTCATGTATTAGGGTGTGTATAATGGGGGCCAGCCTATTTGCTAATATCTTACCTAGGATTTTACAGTCTAGGTTCAACAGCGAAAGTGGTCTATAGTATTTAATATTTGTTGGGTTCCGTCCCAGCTTGGGTAAGACCACTATTAATGCTTCTCTTTGTGTGGGTGGAAGTATCTTATTGGACCATGCTTCCTCAAACACAGCCAGTAGGTGTTGTTTCAGGTGCTTAGAGTAGGTGGTATAGTACTCTATTGATAGGCCATCTATGCCTGCTGCTTTGTTCTGGATATCTGCCTGATGGCCGCCTCTATTTCTTCTATTTGTATAGGGGCTTCTAAAACTTCCTTATCCGATTGTGCTAATTTTACTAGTGGTGTCCCTCCCAGAAATGAGCCCAATTGCCGATCTGTGCATTCTGTCTGCCCCCTATATAGACCGGTGTAGTAGTCCTCAAATGCTTTATTGATGGCCACGGTTCCATCAGGTAGGCGTATGGAGCCTATGGGGGACCGCTGGCGGTCCTTGCAAAGGAGCCATGCCAACAATCTCCCCGATCTATCTCCTTCAGTTTGTAGTCATGTCAAATGATAGTTGTTGTCATGTCTGCAGAGTCTTAAATCTGCCTCATCATATTTAACACGCACGTCTTTTATTTCTGTATATGATGTTCTATTCTGACACTTCTAGTTTCCTTTCTTCCTTTTCTAAGTGAGTGACCTCCACATGGAGGGAGCGCTGTACTCCCCAGCTGGCCGACATACAATACCACCGGACAACGACCTTGTGTGCATCCCATTCCATTGCTCTTGTGCCTGCTGAGTCTTTATTAATCTCACAATATTGTCTTATTGTGGTGTTCAGTTCTTCCCTGAAGGTTTGAGCCTGAAGAGCTCCACTTGTAAACGCCAAGTGGGGATCGCAGATCATCTCCTCCCCCACCTTATTGTCAGTCTTAGCGGGGAGTGGTCGGACAACGTTTTGGCCAAGTACTCAGTATCCCTTGTTAGGGAGCATATGTCAAGGGTCCCCCATATAATATCTATCCTGGTATGCACTTTGTGTGGCACTGAGTAGAATGAATATTCTCTTTTTGCTGGATGTCCCATGCGCCAGTTATCATACATCCTCATGACTCCCGCCCATGTCGTTAGCGGGCTAGTGGTATTCCCCTGTGGTAACCCCCTTGGGGGTGGGTCTAATCTGTCCAATTCCATGTCATGTGTGCTATTGATGTCCTCTCCCCATATAACTGAAGCTTCAGGGTTGATCAGGAGAGCTGGCGTTAATATTCGCAGGAATTGCATTATTGGGGGCGGATATCCTAACTAACGTGAGCTGTCTACCATCTAGTTTCCCTTCTATTACCACATATCGGCCCCCCTGATCTATTTTATGCGCATGTTGGACATATGGTACACCTTGTGCGATCCATACTAATAACCCTCTGGCATAGGTTGGGTATGATGTGCCCATAATCTGCCCACCCCATTTCCCCCTGAGTATTTTCAGATCGGATTCTAATAAGTGTGTTTCTTGTAGGATGGCAATGTGTATCCCCAGTCGTTTGAGTTGAGCGTGTATACGGTGTTTCTTACCCTGTTCCACCATCCCCCGTACGTTCCACGTTATTATATTATATTCATGCATAACGTGAGTTGCGAACTGCGCCATGTTCTGTTGTGAGGGAATCTTGTGTGTGTTGAGACCAATGATATCATTTCGTCCCAGGGTAGTGTTCGCCTTCCCCGTCGTTCATTTGGATACATCAGCTGTAGCAAAATATCACGCATTATGAAAACACCAATTAAACTAACGTGAAAACATTCCCACCTCCCCCCTACCCTAACTAAACCCCAATAACTATGCTGTGCTTGCATTATTTTAGTCATCAACCATGACATAAAAGTTTTTATCACTCTCTCAGCAATAAGAACCTGTATCCATATGGATGCCTTCTGGAGGGACATGGCGATACCTAGTGGTGGCTCTTGTTAGGGGCCCCCACCCTTAAAGTACACAAATTACTCATTTTGGTGCCCTCGTGATGCCGGCCCTCCCGTCTCGTCAGTGTTGATATTGCGTGTTCCAGGGCTGTGATTTGATAGGATCTTCCATTTAGCCATTATGTCTGTGAGGATAATGACCTTCTAATCTGACCCACTCCGAAGGTCCATGTTCCACTATCCTATTTCGAACTGTCTAGAGAAATAGATGGTCCCTCTGATTGAACTGATGGCTATCATAGTGTATCCGCTGACCTAGGAGTAAAGTTCAGGACCCTGAGTGCTTCCAGGATCATGGAGTCGGAGCTAGCGGAGTCCGAGTCTGTATGATCATTTGCGATAGTCTGTAGTGCATCAAAGGAGTTCTGTGTGTTAAGTGACGCTTCCTTCAGCACTCTGACTCTCTCCGCAGCCGCTTGTGTTTCTGTAGGTTGGGCCTTCGACCGTTTCCTGGATCTCCTTCTCAACGCCGTGGAGTGCCATGTTTCTTCCTCTCTCTGACCCTCCTGTGGCTGTGCTAATCTTTTGGCATGTAACCACGTCCATGCATCCTCCGGGGACGCAAAGACGTGTGTTCGGTCTCCCGAGATGACTCTCAACTTGGCAGGAAACATTAAACCATATTTAATGTCATGTTCACGGAGCCGTTGCTTGATTTTTATGTAGGAGTTAGGCTGTCTTTGTACCTCCTGGGTAAAGTCCGGATACGCCGGGACAGAGGAGCCCTCATATTGTGCAGGGCCTTTACTGCGAAAGTGCTGCAGAATTGCGTCCCTGTAGTTTAGAAATCTTGCTATCAGCGGTCTAGGTTGTTGTCCCGGGGCTGGATGTTTTCCAGGGACTCTGTGTGCCCTTTCCACTGAAAAGAACTTTGAGGGGGTGCCGTGCAGTACCTCTTTGATCAGCCATTGTTCCAGGAATAGTTCGGAGTTTTGCCCCTCTGATCTTTCAGGAAACCCCAGAAAACGAACGTTGTTACGTCGGGACCTGCCTTCTGCTTCCTCCGCTCGGTGCCACAAGACCTTTACCTCAGCATCCAGACGTTGGATTTGTTTTTGGTTTTCCATTACTACCAGGTTTAGCCCACTTAGTGTGTTCTCTGTTATCCCAACACGTTCTGCTAGGTTACTATGGTCCACCCTCAATAGATTGAGGTCCTGGGATACTGTGTCGATTCTGGTTTCTAATGAGGATTTGGTGTCCATGACTGCCTGAAGTATTTTCTCAAATTGTATTGAGTGTGCTTGTAGGGTTTGTCCTAGGGATTGTAGGCTGGGCGTTGTTTGTTGCTCTCCTATTGTTTCTACCGGTGTTGGCCGCTCCTGCGCCTTTGCTGACTTTGATTTGCTGGCCATGTCCGCTATACTTTCTGTTCCTTCTGTTGATATGCGATGTCACAGAGTATGCGGGTAATAGGAGTTTTCCTCCTATGGGGTTGCCCCTGCGGTCCGATGTGTGGTCGCTACGACTAGACTCCCTTAATCCATCTTTATGAGGGTCTCTATATATTCAGAAGGAGGGGGGGGATATTACTCAATCGGGCCCTGATTCACCGTTGCCTGTGGCAGCGTCTGTTGTAATAGTTCAGTGGGTGGCAGAATTCTCCGCCCGCACCCCGGCTCCGTTCTGTTGTCTCCTGAATCTTAGTGGGATTCCCTGGTTTCCCGCTGCAGGCCCTGTTCTGGCCTTGGCTCCTGGTAATTTTACCGTAGGCGCGAGGGGAGGGAACCGCGCCCCCAATAGTGGTCTCTCCACCAACCCAGGTCAGTCGCTCTTTCCATTCCGCTGTTTCCCACCGCTGCCCTATCCACCTGGTTTACCGGTCTCTCTGCTCCGGTCCTTAGTCTCTTCCCCTCCACCCCCCAAGTTCTCAGACCCATTCAAACAACGGGCCTTGATTGCCCCAAAGCTCAGCAAGTGGTGTTATCCCAAGGGACTGCCCGGGCACGTCCAGTCTGTTGCAACTCCCCTTGATGCCGATATTGCTTCGTTGCTCCCCGGGGCCCAGCACAGGTCCTCCGAACCTCTCCTGTGTGCCCCACTCCGCTCCGTGAGTGGGGTCCAGCAGCGCAGCGGCGCAGGGGGGAGGAGGGGAACGGGGAAGGGAAGGGCCGTGTAGCCCGCAGCGACCCCCCTCCGAGTCCCCCCATCAGCCACTCACCGCACCTCCGTGTGTGATGCCGCCTCCTCTGTCCCAGCTAGGCCCGGGATCTCCCACACCAGTCTCCGGCTTCTTCCAGCACCCGAGACCCCAGCCACGATCCTCCGCTGGTCCTCTCTTCGGTCAGGCAGCCGCCGAAGCACGCCTGCCTCGACACAGCTCTCTACGCATTTTCTCTTGGATCCGGAGGGGCACAGCAGTCTCCGGCTCCCTCTAGCCCTCGGGCCTCCGTTACGGTCGTCCACGTGACCTCTCTCGAGCGTCGCAGCCCCTCCCTGTATTTCCTGCAGCATCCGGGTGGGCGCGGTTTCATCCTCGAGCCACTCAAGGTCCCGTCTCGGCCGATCGTTAGGCCTCCACCGCTTCCGAAGGCCGCCGGGACGCATCCGCTCTATCTTGGTCCCTTATTGTGCTCACAGTTGCGTCCGGAGGGTCTCGGCATCCTGCCCTTATTTGCTTATAGCTTTCGAGGGCGCCGATCAGGATGATGTCTCGGGTCCGGGATGGAGCCTGCGATTCAGGCACCCGTCTCGGTCACCATCTTGGCCACGCCCTTCCAGATGATGACATTCAGATCATAGAAAAGCAGCAAATTTAGAGAGGTAGCTAAAATGGTGTAATCACAGAAAAAACCCAATCAGCAAATGATGCAAGAAGGAAGGAATCTTTCTTTGATATATAAAGACATCCATATGAACCAATCGCAATCCTTCCTTGTGATGTCTTTCCTCTCCTGGGTGTCCTCACTGGTGTCTCGTGAGAGGCCTCTGAGATCATAAGAAATAGAGAGCTTTCTTAATATCTCAAATGCACCAATACATCAACTATTTTGTACTTTAAACAACACTTCTCATGTCTTACTTTATTCAGAACTACAAAAATGCACTGTTCTGAACTTCATTCCATGATCCTGCAAGCAGGTCGCAAGAGCCAGACAGGAGGTACAGCCCCCTCATAATCAACGCAAGGGATTGTGTGTTTGGCTCCCACAATTGTCTAATGAAAGCTGTAAGTTTGCAAACAAAATAGTTAATACAATATAAATACGGTACTGGCTTTATTATTGAAGATTAGTATTTAATAGTAACTGATGAGATAAAAAAGAACTCTGTACAACAGATTAAACAAAATTTATAACTCCACGATCTCATGAGTCTCCCGCAATCCAGCCACAAGAGGAATCGCACACCTTAAAAATAGATGTATATAGTGAAAACACATAGGCCCTCATTACGACCCTGGCGGTATAGAACCGCCAGGGCCGCTGGACGGGGAGGCACCGCCGACAGGCCGGCGGTGCCCCGCGGGGCATTCTGACCGCGGCGGCTTAGCCGCGGTCAGAGAAGGGAAACCGGCGGTCTCCCGCCGGTTTCCCGCCGGTTTCCCGCTGCCCCCAAGGAATCCTCCAAGCCGGCGCAGCTTGCTGCGCCGGCTTGGGGATTCCGACTCCCCCTCCCGCCATCCAGTTCCTGGCGGTTCTCCCGCCGGGAACCGGATGGCGGGAGGGGGAGTCGCGGGGCCCCCGTAAGAGGGCCCCAAAATGTATTTCACTGTCTGCCTTGCAGACAGTGAAATACGCGACGGGTGCAACAGCACCCGTCGCACCTTCCCACTCCGCCGGCTCAATTACGAGCCGGCTTCATCGTGGGAAGGGAGTTTTTCCCTGGGCTGGCGGGCGGTCTTTTGGAGACCGCCCGCCAGCCCAGGGAAAAACTCATAATACCCTCCGCGGTCTTTTGACCGCGGAGCGGTATTATGGAGGGCTGAATTCTGGCGGGCGGCCTCCGCCGCCCGCCAGAATCAGAATGAGGGCCATAGTTTACAGTATGGGAAAAAACGATCAGTGTCCTTTTGAAATATAAATATGATGTAAAGATCAATACAAAGAGTATGAAAAGTATGCTGGATATATTTCTGAATATGTTAATTGCAACAATTAAAAAGTTGAATATTATCAGCACGAAAAATTGTTGAAATCGTTAGTTTCTAAGTTTTTATAAATATATTTTTATTCGAAAAAAAACTAAACTGGAAATTCACTGAAAAAAATAAAAAAGTTAATGTAACATTATAGTTAGGTGACTTTCTCTGTGACACTGTTAATGTTTTGACAAAAAAATCACAGAAATTCACCAGTCATAGTTAAGTAGCAGCAGGGATAACTATAACTCACCCATGCCCCTAGGCACTGTTTATGACCTCACATTTGACATCACTCATTACATGTTCTGAGTAACAGCTACCAAAACCAAGCATTGGCCTTGTACCCGCTCCAGCCAAGATGGCCATGGGTCACGTACTGCCCTTGCAATCTCAAAGATTCTCACAAGCATTCGCAAAATTTTGATCCAGTCCCCAGAATTGAGTGGGAAGACTAACTGCATGGGAGGGAACAGGGAAAGGGGAATGTAACAAAGGGGAAAGGACATGGGGGTCTTTAGAGTTGACAGTTCTGGTGTGAATTGACCAACCCGTGAGGACATGATTAATTAACTTGGAGTGGGAACGGGCACAGGAGGCATAGGAGGTAACAGAAAGTATGGAATCCATTGGAGGTTGCATATTTTATTTGAATAGGTATAGTTATAATTCCAGATTAGATTTTTTTGTACTGGTCAGAAAAATCTTGAGATTTATATTGAAACCATATGTACTCCTATCAATATCTGCTGGAATTAGCTTAATATTAGACCTTCTTAAAGTTTAGCGTTGTGCAAGATGGCCTATGGACAATAAACTGACGCAAGAAAGAAAGATAACAGTAGAAATAAAAAATTGATCCAAGGAAATTTTCAAACTAAGTATAGGTACTGCTTCTATGGGAGTTGTCTGGAATGCATAGGAGACATAGCAAAGGGAAATCATAAGTACAATTTTGAGGCATAAATCTAGAGTCGAAAATGCAGAATATCAACAATTAAAAGCTAAAATTTACAATATACAAAATCAGTTCAAGAAGCAAAAATTTTTTATATCACACTGGAAACCTTGCTTAAGGAACTCACTGACAGTCAGGTAGAGTTCAAGTTAACAATTTAGAGAAAATTATGGAAGCAACACGAATTGAGTAAGGTTCGAAATTTTGAATAGAATAAAAACTTCAGTGCTCTCCTAACCTGGATAGCCAAGTTAGAACAGCGGAGGGACTGTCTAAAAGTAGTATGAGATACACATGACTATGCACTAAAATTATAAGGAAATAGAAAACCTCTTCCTAGCTTTTTATCTGTACCAAGATACCACAAATCCCAGCTCTGAGATGATGGTATACAATTTGCACTTACCAGAAGTGTCAAGTCGGCAATCAAACACTCTGATCACAGAAGAGGAGGTTAAAAATAGCCTGATAGTCATGAAGAGAAGTAAGGCAGCTGGGGCCACATGTATGAAGGCTTTTGGACGTCGCAAACAACGAATCGGGCTGTTTGCGATGTCCAAAAAGCACTTCCCCATGTACAAACCCAGTTTTGCGATTCAGTAAACTTTTTACCGAATCGCAAAACGGGATTGCTACCTGCAATTAGGAAGGGGTGTTCTCTTCCTTATTGCGACTCGCAGTCCCATGTATGATTGTTTTGTGACCACAAATGCAGTCGGAAAACAATCGCAGTTAGCACCAGTGTCACACTGATGCTAACCCATTCGCAAACGGGAAGGAGTCCCAAGGGGTCCCACCCCTTCCCCTTTGTGAATGTCTTTGAAAACATTTTTTCAGAGATCACTGCCTGCTCTGAAAAAATGAAACAAAAACGTTTCATTTTTTGATTTTGAAATTCATCTAGTTTTCCTTTAAGTAAAACGTGCTGCATTTAAAAAAAAATACTGCCTTATTTGAAAAGCAGTCACAGACATGGTGGTCTGCTGTTTTCAGCAGGCCACCATCCCTGTGAGGACCGCCATTCCCAAGGGGATCGCAAATTGCGACCTACCTCATGAATAATCATGAGGTGGGCATTTGCGATCCCCTAGCAAATCGCTAATAGTGTCTTTGACACTATACAACATCCGGTTTTGCGACTCGCAAATTGCGAGTTGCAAAACCGAAATTTGATACATGTGGCCCCTGGAGTGGACGTCATTTCTACCGAAATGTACAAATAGATTCAGGACATAATAATCGCTCTCTTGAAAAAAGTTGTTTAGCCTGATTTTACAGGTTTTTCTAGTTCAATTTCAGCGAATTAGGGAACATTTTCCATATGTTTGAAACCCAGTAAAGTCTGACACAATGTCAGTCATATAGACCAATATCACTCTTGAATACCGACTAAAACATTTTTGCAGGATTTGTGCACATAGATTGGTTAGGGCGATCACTAAAGTGGCATATGACAATCAAACAGGCTTTGCACCTGGACAGCAAATACAAGAACTAACACAATTTGACAGGCACAATTGACCTTCCTGTAGTTAGGAAAGTTCCCCTGATATTAATTACACTTGATGCTGCTAAGGCATTCAACAGGGTCAACTGGACCTACCATTGGGAAGAGTGTAATAGGTTAGGAATGAGGGGGTTTCGCTAATTCTTTGCATGCCTTAAACAAAGCCCTAACAGCCAAGACGACGATAACAGAATCTTGACATTTAAGCTTTATTACAACAGGCAGCTGTCCTCTGTCACCATTATTATTCAAGTCATAAATAGGACCATGAGAATGACTACTCAGATTGCATAAAGGAATTTCACCATTTGTCAGAGTCGAGGTTAGAAGCATGGTGGTGCTTTCATCTGAATTAGACAAACCCCCTATTAAGAATTCAAGAGTTAATTTGCAATTTTAGTAGTATGAATACCTAGTAAACGAAGCAACGTGCAATATAATGACCTTGAATACAGAGTCTAAAGAAAGCTGCATCCAAGAAGAGATAATATACTTAAGGGTCAATTTCCTGCATGATATTGTTTAGATCCCGAAGACAAGTTCGGATAAACTATACAAAGAGATAGGTAAGATAATTAAATGATGAGATAGTATTCCACTGACGATATATAGTCGAGATAATCTAATCTTAAAATCACTATTCTGTCAAAAGGAATGTATCTGTTTAACTGTACCCTATTAGTTTTTGACAAAAAAATCAATAGTGAGCTATACAAAGTAAAATCAACAGATTTATATGAAACATCTAAGGGTCCTAGACGTTCATGAAAATAGTTGAGAAGAGGTCTGGAAAAGGGACTCTAGCACTGCCAGATATCCAATTATAATGGAGGGGTTTTTATTTAAAAATGAAACTGTAGAGCACTGTTTTTGTTATTCAGTCAATAAATATTAAGCTTGGTGTAACAAGAAATTATGGCAGGAATATGCAGGTCCAATTTCTTTTTATAAATCTGGTGCACCCACCACTGAAGTCTTCAAAAAGATTACATTTAAAGTATGGCATGCAGCAGCTAAATTATAACTGGTAGTAAGAACCCTTTAGAAAGTGTTTCATAGTGACTCATCCCAAATTTTGGATTCTGCAGGCGACCCGAGTTTCTAAAAGACCATCTGAATTGGTTTGCTAGTGGAGGCTGAACTACTGAATTGGGGTCCATATATCAGCAACTGTGGGGAGTACATAATGCTCCCTCGAACACTGACCTGCTTTGTAGTGCCCTCCACCCAACTACCCTCAGTCCCTATTCAGCTGCATTCTTTCCACTGCCTTTTGCCACCTGCATAAAACAGGTGACCAGTGGCTATGGGAAGGGCCTGTGCTATGCAGGAGCGGCTAGCAGTGCTTTGCAGGCGGGAGGAGCTGTGTGTGTCCTAAAGCCAGCAAAAATGAGGTCAGAAAAAGAGAAGGAGGAAGGCAAAAAGTTTGGGGGTGACCCTGGGGAAAAGGCCATTTCCAACACATCCCCCTTCGAACCTAAAGCCAGGGTAGGTTAATTAGTACTCTGATGGACTTCCCTGCTTAAGGCGATAGAACATGGATAATGGCCCACTACTGCCAGGGCACTTGCCAGTTCTACGCCATTCTGAACTCAGTGAGGCTCCTCTGTCTATACTCTCTGGGGCCACTGAACTGACCCATGGGGAACCTTTCTCCTCACCTGAGGACCCCATCTGTGAAGCTCCTAACTGTAATTTGCTCACAGATGCATCCCAGTATGCAGACAGTACCACCATGGCCAACAAAGTGATGTGGCCCGTTCCATACCTCGGGTCGGACTTCTGTCCCCAACTCAGGGAAAACTCTGTCCACAAGGACAGCAACCAAAAGAAGCCACTGACAGCTGTCAGGGTCAGGAGCCAGGCCCCAGACCATCCACTGCTAAGTGGATGTCCTGAGCAGAGCCACTGAGCATGCTTCTCCTCCAGCCTGGAAGCTGGTAGGGGATTCCTTAGTAGCTCCTGAGGTTTCTCTGACCTCTGAGGTATCTCAGAATGGGGGACGGGGGGCAGTAGCCCCAGTGGTCTGGTACCCCTTCTCCACTCTACCTCCCACCAGTTCAGGGGTGGTACCTGACACTGGTCAATCAATCCAGGGTCTGTACCCTGTGGCTGAAGAGGGGACAAGGGTGAATCCTTTCTCACCTTGCCCCTACATCTGGGCTCACGTACCCTCCTCTGGGGAGTGGTACTGCCAGACAACTGAACTGTCAGAGCACCCTTAGAAGTCACCCGTCTCAGTTCTCCTGCTACTGCTACTAGGGGTAACTCATTCCCCAGAATGCAGTCAATGGGCATCTGAGGACTAACTATGACCCGCCTCTGGGTCACCTCCCCACCCCACTCCAGGGATACCAGGGCCGTGGGGCGGAAGAAATCCTCCCCCCTGGGCTGGAGTCACCCTACACACCTGGCCGGTGTACTGCTCTGGGGAAACTTGTTTCTCCACCATCATGGTATGACTAGCCCCTGTGTCCCTCAGAACGAAGACTGGGACCCCATTCACTCCCACCACATGGAAGTGACAACTCCCACCCTCAGGGATCACCAGCTTAACCTCTGAGTCTATCTCCCAACTGAAGGAGATGAAGGCATGGTCTACGACCTGCCCCTGGGGACTACTTTTCCCTAAGCTCACATTGACCACCACTGTAGAGGTCAGTGAGGGTGATTTCTTTGGACAAACAGATTCCCCTTCCTGTGCCCTAGCTGGGGGCACTCAAAGCAGTGGGGTTGGGAATGGGATGCTTTGGGCCGCTGCCCACCAGAACCAGCACCCTGTTTCTCAGATGGGGCATGGGAACCCTTTCCTCCCCCCTTACTCTGGGACTTGTCTGGGTCATCTTTAACCTCCCCCTCACTCTGTTGGGGGTAACCGGAACCACCCTTCTTAGGCGTCACTCCTAGGTACCTTTTTGGGCACTCTGGTGCTAACCCAGAGGTCCGCCTCCTCAGCAAGCTTTCTAGGATCAGTCAGCTTACTGACAGCTAGATGCTGGCGTAACTCTGTAGAAGAAGTACTGAGCATATGCTCTCTCAGAATCAAATTATATATCCCTGTGTAATCGTTTACTTTACTGTCCAACACCCATCCATTCAGTGCCTTACTAGAGAAATCAAAAAAGTCTACCCAGTTCTGTGTGGAGATATTGGTGCTGCCCCCGAACCTCTGACGGTACTTCTCAGAGTTCAGCCCAAAATTGGCAAGTAAAGCGGTTTTCATGGGTGCATATGTGTTTGGATCCCTTGGATCCAATGGAAGGAGTGTGTCCCTCCCCACTACTGGTACATACCACCACAAGGCTTCCCCCCAATTGCTCTTCAGAAACCCCATGAGCCCTTAGTGCAACTTCATAAGCAGCCAGCCACTTATCAATGTCATCTCCCACTACATAACTTGGCAGCACATTTTTGGGTATGCGAAACTTCCTTTACCAGCAGGTCCTGCATGTATGCTGCCACCATCACTGCTGGACTCAGACTGCCTCGCCTTAATATCCAGCTCTTTGAGACTCAGTTCATGAGCCAGAAGAATCTTCTTCTCAGCCAAAGCCCTTTCAGCCTCAGCTTGTTTGGCTTCTCTCTCTGCCCTCCTTTCCTCCTGTTGAGCTTCAATTTTTAACTTTGCCATTTGCAGTTGAAATTCTCTCCCCTCCCTCCCTTCCTCTGCGGTCAGGCCATGGCTAGAGACATTGCTCCCTGGTTTAGCAGGAGGCACATTTCCAGGGGTAACATCCCCCACTGCTGGTAGCAAATCCTCTGAGGGGGTCACTCTCTGGCTACTCCACCTCAACATCCTCTTGTGAACCACAGGCTTCTGCTCAGGCCCACAGCAGCTTTTGGTACTTCTCCTTCTTGAAGGCATCCCGGGCAGATACACCCATCCCCTTGCAGAACCCCTTTAGCTGGTTAACAGTGTATGTCTCCAGCTTGGCTAGGTCAAACTCTTCAGCTGCTGCTTGAGACCCAGCCAGAGACATGTTGAATGAGGATTAAGTTAAAAATGTCAGGCGGAAAACGAAATTGCAGAAAAAGATAAAAAATCAAGTTGACCTTCAACTGTGGGTAGGTAGTGTACACGTAGCTATTGTATGTCACTGCATAAATACAAGTCCTATCCTCACTGCTGCTCAACAATGTTAGAAATGGGGTCTTTAGTTGGCAGTCAGATTACCCCCGTCCAAGCAAGGACCCTCACTCTAGTCAGGGTAAGTCACACACAATCCAAATGATCCTGTGCCCATCCTCTGGTAGCTTGACACTGAGCAGTCAGGCTTAACTTAGAAGGCAATGTGTAAAGTATTTGTGCAATAAATCATGCAATAACACAGTATAAACACCACAAAAATACACCACACAGGTTTAGAAAAATATGAAATATTTATCTGAGTAGAATAAGGTCAAAACGATCAAGGTTTGGTAAGTACAAGTTGAAATATCACTTTTGTAATGAAAGAGTCTTTAGTTCTTAAAAAGCAATAAGTGTCTCTTGCAAGCACAAAGTACCTGGTTTGCGTCTAAATTATCTGCATGGGACCTCAGAGGAGGAGATTCGTGGAAAATGGGGAGGTGTGCATCAATCAATCAATCAGTGCTTGTAAAGCGCAACTACGCACTTGTTAGGGTCTCATTTCGCTGTGGAGGAGGAAGTGTAGCGTTCACTGGTGAGGTGGTTCTTAAAAAAGCCATGTATATAGTTCCTTCGTGAAGCTAAGGAGGGAGGTGGTTTGTCTGATGTGGCGAGGAAGGGCGTTCCAGGCGGTGGCTGCGAGGCAGGAAAAGGAACATCCTCCTGTTCTGGTTTTCCAGATGCGGGGTACTTCTACAAGAGAAAGCTGGGCTGAGCATAGGGTCCTGTGGGGTATGTGGAGGTTGAGTCGCTGGTTCAGGTAGGCTGGTCCGGTGTTGTGGAGGGCTTTGTGTGCGTGGGTGAGGATCTTGAAGGTGATTCTTTTCTCTATGGGAAGCCAGTGTAGTGTATGCAGGTGTTGCGAGATGTGGCAGTGTCGAGGTAGGTCGAGGACCAGTCTGGCAGCGGCGTTCTGGATGTTTTGTAGTTTGCGGATGAGTTTCTTGTTGATTCCGGCATAGAGTGCGTTGCCATAGTCCAGTCTGCTGGTGATGAGGGAGTGTGTGAAGGGCTTTCTATGTTTGAGGGGGATCCATTTGAAGGACTTTCGTAGGAGGCGGAGGGTGCGGAAGCAGGTGGAGGTGACTGAGTTGATTTGATGGTTCATGCTGAGACTGGAGTCTAGGATGATCCCGAGGTTGGGGGCTTGGATGTTGGGGGTGGGAGGGTTTCCGAGGGTAGGTGGCCCCAGGAGTCATTCCACGTGCTGGGTTGAGGGCCCATGATGAGTACCTCTGTCTTGTTTGCGTTGAGTTGAAGGCAGCTGTTTCTCATCCAGTTGGTGACTGCTTTCATGCCTTCATGGAAGTTGTGTCTGGCTTTATGGGTTCGTTGGAGAGGGAGAGGATGAGTTGGGTATCGTCGGCATAGGAGATGATGTTTATTCCGTAGCTTCTGATGATGGTGGCTAGCGGGGCCATGTAGACGTTAAACAGCGTGGGGCTGAGGGAGGATCCCTGAGGAACTCCGCAGGTGGTGGGTGTGGGGTCTGCAGGAAGGGGGCGAGTCTCACTCGTTGAGTTCTGCCGGAGAGGAAGGATTGGATCCAGTCGAGGGCCTTGTCTCTGATGCTGGCTTCCTGGAGTCTTCGTATCAGGGTGTGATCGGAGACTCTGTCGAAGGCCGCTGAGAGGTTTAGCAGAATGAGTGCTGCCATCTCTCCCTTGTCCAGCAGGAATCAGATGTCGTCTGTTGCGGCCAGGAGGGCTGTTTTGGTGCTATGGTTTTTCCTGAATCCGGATTAGGAGATGTTGGCATGTTGTGGTCTTCTAAAAATGTGGCGAGCTGGTTGTTGACTGCTTTTTCAATGACATTTGAAGGAAAAGGGAGTAGGGTGATGGGCCTGAAGTTTTTGAGGTCAGTGGAGTGTGCCGAGGGTTTCTTGAGTGAGGGCGTTGATCTTGGCGTGTTTCCAGCCGTCTGGGAAGGTGGCGGCAGCTAGTGAGTGATTGATGGTGAGGCGGAGCTTGGCGGCAATGGTGTCTGCGGCTCTGTTGAAAATGTGGTGGGGGCATGGGTCTCTGGGGGCCTCTGAGTTTATGGACCTCATTGTTCTCAGAGTATCTTCGGTGCTGAGGGGGATCCAGGTGGTGATTGTTGTTTTTTTGGTGTCGGATTTTGGTAGGGGGGTTCTGCGCGTAGGTTGTCTTTGCTGAACCTGTCGTAGATAGTCTTGATTTTGTGGTGGAAGTAGGTGTTGAGCTTGGCACAGAGGTCCTGTCAGGGTGGGATATCCGTTGTTTCACTGTTGGGTTGGGCGAACTCCTTGATGATGCTGAAGAGTTGCTTGTTGTTGTGTGTGTGTGTGAGGAGATTCTGTCTTGTATAGCTTTCTTTCTGGTGTTTCTGATGAGTTGGTGTTGTGTGGTGGTGGCAGCTCTGAAGTTGCTATGGGCTTCTGTGGATTTGGTGTTTCTCCAGGTGGTGACAAGTGCGTCTAGATTCTTGGAGTTCTAGGGTGAACCAGCTGGCTTTTTTTGCGTGGGTGCTGTTCTTTTTGAGGGGGGCTATGATGTTGGCGCAGTCGGCGATCCATTTGTGGAAGGTGTGTGCTGCGGTGTTTGGGTCATCATTGTGTGCGATGGTGGGGGTGGCGCTAGCAAGGGCTGGGTGAGCTGATCATCAGTGATTATTGTCCAGTTTCTATGTGATGGTTGGTATTGGGGTCTGATGACGGTGAGTGTGTTGAAGGTGAAATGGATGCATCAGTGGTCTGTCCACGGGAGTTCTGAGATGTGACTGAAGGTAGCGGAGGTTCCTGTAGTGATGATGGGATCAAGAGTGTGTCCTCCTGAGTGTGTTGGCTCCGTCACGATCTATCGGAGCACTAAGTTGTGGAGGTTGTCTAGGAGGGATGCGGTGTTGGGGTCTCGTAGGTTGTCGAGGTGGAAGTTGAGGTCTCCCAGCAGGGTGTAGTTGGTGACTGTTATGGCTTGTGCGGAGATGTAGTCCGTGATGGAGTCAGCGAAGGGAGTATGTGGTCCGGGAGGGCGGTAGATGAGGGTTCCCCTGATGGTGGATGTCGGGCTGGTATGTAGTTTGTAAGTGGAGATGTTCCATCAGGCTTGTGGATTCTTCGGAGTCTTCGTAGTGTGTGTTCAGGCGGAGGTTGGACCTGTAGACGATGCCCATTTCCACCCCCCACCTATGGTGGCTGTGGCGGTCTTTCCGGATGATCTTGTATCCCTGGGGGATGGCGATGTCTGGGCCTGAAGTGGTGTTGGTCTAGGTCTCGGTGAGGAATGCGACGTCGGGGTGGTGCTATCAAGGAGGTCCCAGATTTCGGTAGCGGGTTTGTGGAGGGAGCAGATTTTGAGGAGAATGCACTTCAGAGATTTTGGGGTCGGTGTGTTGTTGCGGGTGGGTTGTGCTGAGTCCAAGGTCTTGGTGGTGGTTTGGGGGCAGCTGAAGGGTCCGTGGGTGTTAGCTGGTGATGCTTGCTTGCAGTTGTTGTTGCGTTCTGGGTTGAGTGCGATGAGTGCTGCTGACGTGTAGAGGCAGCGGGTGGCAGGACCAGGGGTCCTGGCGCTGGTCGGGTCGCGGATGGGTGCAGACAGGCTTGCACGAGCTGTGCGGCCGTGCAGCGGCCGCCGTTACGTATGCAGGGGGGGAGGAGAGGGGAGGTGGGAGCGGGAAACGGTGTGAAAAAGGGGGGCAGGGCAGCAGTGGCGGGGAGATTGAGAAAGAGGAGGGGCGGTGCCACGGAGGCAGCAGCTGTGGGGAGATTGTGAGAGAGGAGAGAGAGAGAAGAGAGTGATGAGGGAAACGAGTAAAAGATAGAGGAAAGCAGGAAGCGTAAGGCACAAGAACAGTAAACAAAGGAAAAATGAGGAAAAAAGAGAAAAGAGGCAGAGGGCAGCCCATCAGAAGAGCAGAGTTCTCCTACTAGGCACCAGGGATGAGGCACAGGCAGAAGCCTGTGGGTGGAGGAGCGCCTTGAACTTCTGACCGAGGTCAGAGTTCGAGTCAGATGGGCATCAGTTTCTCCGGGCGCACACAGACAATGCGTCGATATTTTTTCAAGCACCAAGGGCTTGACGTTGATTTCCGGCACGCAGACTTGGATCCTTTTTGGGTTGCGGGTTATTTGGATGCCCCAGGGATGAGGGGGAGAAATCCTGGGCGTGCAGGGCGAAGTCAAAGGAGCTGCGTCGATCCGGTGGGCGATGCGGGGTAATTTCTGTTGCACGGCAGGCGCTGCGTCGACTCCTCTCACTGAAAGTCAGGCTGTGTCGTTCCGGCTCGACTATGCAGCGATCCAGTGGGCCGTGTGTCGAAGTTCTAGTCACAACGCTGGTGTTGCGTCGATCGCCACTTGGGGAGCCAGGCTGCGTCGTTGCGGATCGGCAGTGCAGTGATTTTCTCACTGCAGGGCAGGCTGTGTGTCGATTTTCGCCGCATAAGGAGTTCTTTGCAGAGATGAAGTCTTTTTGGCCTTGAGACTTCAGAAAACAGGAGGCAAGCTAAATCCAAGCCCTTGGAGAGCACTTCTAAGGAGAGCCAGAGGCCACCAAGTCAGCAGGGCAACAGCAAGGCAGCAGTCCTTTGCAGAAAAGGAGTCAGGTGAGTCCTTTTGGCAGCCAGGCAGCTTCTCTTAGCAGGTTACAATTTCTGGTTCAGAGTTCCTTTCCCAGTAGGTATCTTGTCAAGAAGTGTCTGAGTTGGTAGGGTCAGGGACCCAGTTTATATACCCAAATGTGCCTTTGAAGTGGGGGAGACTTCAAAGAGTGGCTTAGAAGTGTACAAGGTCCCCTTTCAGTTCCATCCTGTCTGCCAGGGTCCCAGAAAGGGGGTTTAGCAGTCCATTGTGTGAGGGCAGGCCACTGTCTTTTCAAATGTAAGTGTCAGGCCCTCCACCCTCCCAGCTCAGGAAGACCCATTAAGTATGCAGATGTGGGCAGGTGTGGCTGAGCATTCTGTTTGGGGTTGTCGGAGTTAAATGCACAAGGAAGCTGTCAACCAGCCCAGCTAGACGTAGATTGGAGAAAGGCTGTAAGGCACAGAATTTGAGTGTAGAGAAATGCTCACTTTCTAAAAGTGGAATTTCTAGAATAGCAATATTAAATCCAACTCCACCAAAAAGCAGGATTTTCTATTACTATTCTGGCCATACTAAATATGACCTGTTTACCCCTTTCAGATCAGAATCTACCACTCAAACAGTATAAGAGGGTAGGCCTAATGCTATCCTATGAAAGGAACAGGCCTCACAGTAGTGGAAAAAGAATTTAGGAGTTTTACATTACCAGGACTTATAAACGACACAGGTAAATGTCCGGCCTTTTACCTACCTAGCACCCTGCTCTATGGGTTACCTAGGGCCTACCTTAGGGGTGACTTATATGTAGAAAAGGGACGTTTAAGGCTTGGCAAGTATTTTTAAATGCCAAGTCAAAGTGGCAGTGAAACTGCATGCACAGTGTAAGGAAATGCCTTCCTTGGCATGGTTACCCCCTGACTTTTTGCCTTTTGTTGATGCCAGTTATGATTGAAAGTGTGCTGGGACCCTTCTAACCAGGACCCAGCACCAGTGTTCTTTCCCTAAACTGTACCTTTGTTCCCACAATTGGCACAGCACTGGCACACAGATAAGTCACTTGTAAATGGTACCCCCGGTACCAGGGGCTGCAGCATGTCTTATGCCACCCTGATGACCCCTCACTCAGCACATGCACACTGCCAGCTTGTGTGTGCTGGTGGGGAGAAAATGACTAAGTCGACATGGCACCCCCCTCAGAGTACCATGCCCACCTCTCACTGCCTGTGGCAAAGGTAAGTCACTCCTCTAGCAGGCCTTACAGCCCTAAGGCAGGGTGCACTATACCACAGGTGAGGACATAAGTGCATGATCACTATGCCCCAACAGTGTCTAAGCAAACCTTAGACGTTGTAAGTGCAGGGTAGCCATAAAGATTATATGGTCTGGGAGTTTGTCAAATACGAACTCCACAGTTCCATAATGGCTCCACTGAAATCTGGGAAGTTTGGTATCAAACTTCTCAGCAAAATAAATTCACACTGATGCCAGTGTGGGATTTATTGTAAAATTCATCCAGAGGTCATCTTAGAGATGCCCCCTGAATACCAGTCCGACTCCTAGTGCTAGGCTGACCAGTTTCCGCCAGCCTGCCACAACCAGATGAGTTTCTGGCCACATGGGGTGAGTGCCTTTGTCACTCTTTGGCAAGGAACAAAGCCTGTACTGGGTGGAGGTGCTTCTCACCTCCCCCTTCAGGAACTGTAACACCTGGTGGTGAGCCTCAATATCTCATGCCTTTTGTTACAGCACCCCAGGTAGTGGAGATGCCCGCCCCTCCGGCCACTGCCCCCACTTTTGGCCGCAAGGCTGGAGGAGATAATGAGGAAAACAAGGCGGAGCCACCCACCAATCAGGATAGCCCCTAAGGTGCCCTGAGCTGAGGTGACTCCTGCCTTTAGAAATCCTCCATCTTGAGAGTGGAGGATTCCCCCAATAGGAATAGGGATGTGCCCCCCTCCCCTCAGGGAGGAGGCACAAAGAGGGTGTAGCCACCCTCCAGGACGGTAACCATTGGCTACTGCCCCCAGACCTAAACACAGCCCTAAATTTTGTATTTAGGGGCGATCCTGAACCCAGGAAATCAGATTTCTGCAACCTGAAGGAAGAAGAAAGACTGCTGGCCTGAAAGCCCCGCTGAGAAGATGGAGACGACAACTGACTTGCCCCCAGCCCTACCGGCCTGTTTCCAGACTCAAAGAACCTGCACAGCGACGCATCCGACAGGGACCAGCGGCCTCAGAGGACTCAGAGGACTGCCCTGAACCCGAAGGACCAAGAAACTCCAGAGAACAGCGGCACTGTTCAAAAACAGCAACAACTCTGCAACTTTTAAAGAACTCTCTCTTCCCGCCAGAAGCGTGAGACTTCTCACTCTGCACCGGACGCCCCGGCTCGAGCTCTAGAGAACAAACACCGCAGAGAGGACTCCCAGGCGGCTACGACGACGTGAGTAACCTGAGTGAACCCGCCTGCACCTCCACAGTGACGCCTGCAGAGAGGATCCAGAGGCTCCCCCTGACCACGACTGCCTGGTAACAAGGAACCCGACGCCTGAACCAAGCACTGCACCCGCAGCCTCCAGGACCGAGAGGAACCACCTTCCAGTGCAGAAGTGACCAGGAGGTGGCCCTCTTCCTAGCCCAGTCAGTGGGTGGCCCGAGGAGCCCCCCTGTGCCCTGCCTGCATCACCTAAGTGGCCCCCGGGTCCCTCCATTGCTTTCAATACCAAACCCAACACCTACTTTGCACACTGCACCCGGCCGCCCCTGTGCCGCTGAGCGTGTGTTTTGTGTGCTTGTTTGTATCCCCCCCAGTGCTCTACAAACCCCCCCTGATCTGCTCCCCAAGGACGCAGGTACTTACCTGCCAACAGACTGGAACCAGAGCACCCCTGTTCTCCATAGGCGCCTATGTGTTTTGGGCCCTCCTTTGACCTCTGCACCTGACCTGCCCTGTGTTGCTGGTGCGGTGACTTTGGGGTTGCCTTGAACCCCCAACGGTGGGCTGCCTAAGCCCAGGAGACTGACTGTGTAAGTGCTTTACTTACCTGAGAAACCTAACCAAACTTACCTCCCCCAGGAACTGTTGATTTTTGCACTGTGCCCACTTTTAAAATAGCTTATTGCCATTTTAACTAGACCTGTATGTACTACTGCTTTGAATCAAAGTTCTATACTTACCTGTGTGAAATACCTTGCATGTTATGTACTTACCTCAAATCTTGAATCTTGTGGTTCTAAAATAAACTAAGAAAATATATTTTTCTATATGAAAACCTATTGGCCTGGAGTTAAGTTTTTGAGTGTGTGTTCCTCATTTATTGCATGTGTGTGTACAACAAATGCTTAACACTACTCTCTGATAAGCCTACTGCTCAACCACACTACCACAAAATAGAGCATTAGTATTATCTAATTTTGCCACTATCAACCTCTAAGGGGAACCCTTGGACTCTGTGCACACTATCTCTCACTTTGAGATAGTATATACAGAGCCAACTTCCTACACACGCCTTGCAGTGGCAGGCCTGAGACATGGTTAAGGGCTACTTATGTGGGTGGCACAACCAGTGCTGCAGGACCACTAGCAGTATTTAATGTACATGCCGGGGGCACATGTAGTGCACTTTACTGGGTACTTACAAGTAAATTAAATAAGCCAATTGCGTATCAGAAAATGTCACCATGTTTTAAGGAGAGAGCATATGCATTTTAGCAGTGGTAAAGTGCACAGAGTCCTAAAGCGAGCAAAAATTAGGTCAGAAAAAGAAGGATGAAGGCAAACAGTTTGAGGGTGACCCTGCAGAAAAAGGCCATTTCCAACAAATAGCTTGTGATGAAAGTGGACGTAATAATTGGTACCCCTCACCAAAGTGCAACTGGGCATGAGCCACAAAGGGCCGTACTTAATCTGTGTCTAACGATACACACAAGTTAATGAAATTGTTGCTACACCACACTACTAGATTAAATTAATGAGGAAGATTTTACCTATGTTGCTCTACTTACGAGGCTCGTATTGCTAGAGGTATGCTCCACACTAGATGATAACAAATAATCCCGGCCCACTGTGGAAATAACTGGCAGCATGCTCATGTAAAAGTTCAGCTTAACGCATTGAGGGCCTCATTTACAAGGCTGTGTGTCACCATAGAGTCTGGACTGGACCAGCCTACCTCAACGAACGAGTGAACTTCCACGCACCCACTCGTCTCCTACGCTCTGCTGACCTCGCCCTCGCCACAGTCTCCCACATCCAACGCACCACCTCTGGAGGCAGATCCTTCTCCTACCTTGCCTCCAAGACCTGGAACTCCCTCCCCACCAACCTACGCAAGACCCAGGACCTCCTGACATTCAGACAAAACCTCAAGACATGGCTTTTTGAGCAGCAATCGGCACAACCCCGTATTACCCACCCCCCACAGCACCTTGAGACCCTATCGGGTGAGTAGCGCGCTTAATACATTTTTTGATTGATTGGTTGATTATGGCCCTGGGAGTGCATCAGTCACTTGGACCCATTTTCTGTATTATAGGAAATGCAGCAGGGTTGCGGGCCCTCAAAACATTCCCATTGAGCTAGTGCACACATAGGGGCAGATTTATGAAAAGTGGTGTTGCATATTGTGCAGCACCACTTTTCTAGCACCCCTTAGCGCCCCCTAGCGCCACCATGGTAGTGCCATATTTAAAATACGGCACACCATGGCGGTAGTTAGGGTGACTAGCATCATAATTGTTTACGCTAGTCCGGCGCTTTGCAGGATTAGCATCAAAAACTATACCGCTAATCCTGCAAAGCACCCAGAGGCCCATTGTAATCAATAGGAGCCTCTTTTTAATGCCTGCACTTAGCAAAAAAAAATGAGGCTAATGTGGTGTTGGAACGGCACGAGGCCAGCATAAAACTGGCCCACAGTGCCTACACAATGTGAAGTGGGTGATCCTTCATGTGCATGTGGGCATAGCTTCATGTAAAAGTGGGGAACTTCTTTTCCCGTGCACCTGTGTAATAATGGGGACCCTGACTGATGGAGAACGATCCTCGGGGATTCTACTGCACACAGTTTACTCTCTGACAGCGGTCACTGTATATTGACATGCAAGGTCCCTGTAACTCCTGCATGTGTGCAGTAACAAACTGCACCTTTCCTGCTGGTGGGTCCACGTCACCCCACAAAGGCAGGCTTATCTGGATGCTGTGACAGACTAGTGATTTGAACCACATCTCCGCCTTTCACTGCTGTGCTCTCTCTAGTGTATGCCATAACTTGATGTGTTGCTGCATGCACTGGAGAGAGCAATTTATATAATTGGGTGCACTGTTCCAATCTTTACCTTTACACCCAGTGGTGGTGTGCAGTTATACAAAGGGATGCTGTTTGGCTGCTCTTCATTCGGGTGTTTTTAGTCAACCGGTCAGAGCTCATGGTAAGTATTTCCATTCTTCTATGTAATAAACGTATTAAGATGTTGAAGTTCTATACTTATAAAGAATAGAGAGCAAACACGCGTTGTTAAAAGAATCCAATCTTAAGGGGCGCCTAATAATCTTTCTCCAGTTTACTTGTTATTCCCTCTTTCACTATATAGTAACAATAACAGAATGTCCCTGTCTCTTGGAACTATTCTGGTTCTGGTAAATAGAACATTAGATTTCCAAATGACTCCTCGCATGAGTATATCCCAATAAATAATTCTACATTCACTGGTTCTTTGTACCTGAGTAATCAAACAATGCTCAGGCTTACTGGTAACTCCATACTAATGAAGCAGTGTTCAATAAATGCGAATCATGAAATAAAACATGATCTGCACGTTGACCAATGATGTCTTCTTTTGTAGGGGCTTGTAGCGTCGTCATTCGCGGACCACTCCAAGTGCAGCAAACCCTCGGGTGAAAGGCCTATAACCCCTTCCGACCTTTCCCCGTGCCACCGGCCGGTGATTACGTCAGGAACAGGGTATAAATTAGGGCGTCCCGGAATAGACCGGGTCTTTGGGGACAAGTGATACTAGTATAAATACTGTTAGCAAGTTCCAACCTTAATGGCCTCGTTGTCTCAATCCCTTGGCCATCTCTGGCCAACAGGTGTAAACCCTTGGCCATGCATGTGTAAGGCGTGCAATTCGTATGCTACACGAGTATCTTTAGCTTGTAGATTGCCATGGTTGCTGAATAATACCTAATCTTACTCCTAACGTCTCCCTTCTAGGAACGGGGGAAGATAGAAGGTCCTTGATGATGAGGATACGGCAACTAAGATCGCCACCTCTGGATCAACAATCAGTGAGTAACTAGTAAGACTTCAGGAAAAGCATCTCTCCAGAATAGCCTTGATGACAGCATGGGCACGTCATAAATACCCAGCCATGCTGAGAGTGGCTTACTCTCTCACAGGATTGCTAGGTCTCACGAGAGTTACTGCCTCAAAATATGAATCACATAAAAAAAATGCATTGGCTCACCTATCGCCCATGCTCCAATCTAATGCAGCTCCTTCGAAAAGTGCACAAGGCAAAAGGAACCTGGCTTAAAAAGTGTGATTACAAATTCAACTAAAATACAGGGAGACGAGTCTAGTTATAACAGATTGAACATGGTTATGCCCTAATGATGTTGAGATGGTGGCACAGATATGGCAATATCTCTTGTTGTCCGATGGGCATTGTTGTCTGTGACTATAGTCTCCGGGAACACTACTTTAATAAATATCTTAGAAGAAAAAAAATTCGGTTCGAGCACTGACACTATCTACAGACTTTGCTTCAGAGAACCTTGAGTGATGGTCAACAAGTACAAAACCAAGAGGTTTATCCTAAATAAGTGAATTGAAAAGGTCAGAAATATCAACGGCCATTTTCTGCCACAGATGGTGTCGCCATTGGACGGGGCACAGGATGATATTGTTCCTGAGATTTCTGTCACTGGAGACCCATGGATCACAAATTCTTACACACATATTAAGACCCCTGTCGATCTATGACCTCTTGAAAAGGTTCTTAATTGGTTTTTAAGGTCCTGACATGTCCTTTGCTCCAAGTTCTTGTTCTTTGAGAAAATAATGACAGATCCCAGTGGGCTATTTGTCATGTCTCATAAGGAGTTCACCTTTCCACTCAGCCAAATGTAGGCTCGCAAAAGTACCTGTGAATCCATCCCAAAAATAATCCTCCTTTTACAAATGTTCCACTAACTGCTATTAACAATTTCCCACTTTTCAGTGCAAAACTGATTTTTACAATGTCATGTTCATAAGCAACAGCACCACTTTCTTTATACTATTCAGCCGTCTGGCTATCCGAAATGTAAAGTAGCCCTGAAAAACAATCTATGGTACAGTTTTCTTCCAAGTACAAATATCACCATGATATAGTATTCCTGTAACTTGGAGCTAAGTCGTAATACCGGTGCATGAAATTGAGCCCTGGACCAGGCGACCAATTGGCTATCCTCGTGCAAGCAGCGCAGTGTACATAATTATACGTGGCTAATACTGCTCATAACATTTTGGGCTCAAATTAAAGTTAGCCCCCTAGCTGTAATAATCTCTGCGTTTGTGCATACACGTTTTAAATGAGTTAAACAGTGTTTAATTGTTCCATGATATGGTATCTCCACTGCTCGTTTCATTCACTTTTCCACTTGTTAGTGTTCAGTCGAATTCTGTCCATCGGGGCTACGATGCAGAGCATGTATTATAAGCAGGCCCACTGGAATTATGTGATGGTGCAGCTGCAGCGATATTCGCATAATTATGGATCTGCAGCGTTTGACACATAATAAATCAACTGCAACATAATCTGCAGATTTTAACAAAAAAAAATAGTTTCTAGCTCAAACGGTTCAAAAGTTGCTAACTAGGCAGAGACAAGTGTTTGCCCTGCAGAGGAAGGCCCTTTGCAAAGCTGAACTGGTCACCTTTCTGTTGCTTATTGCTATAATTGCGGGTTAAACTGTTACTAATGATGTGCAACCAATGTCCATAAAGTGGTACCACATTTAAAAATGCCAGCATAATGAAGTTTGACATTACATGTGCTGCATTATGCCGCATAATTTGGCTTTCTTGCTGCATAATTCATCGATCCAGCTGCAGGAATTGTCCCTCTGCTGCCGCATAATTTCAGTGGCCCTAATTATATGTGATGGAAAATGGATGTGTAATTTGAAAGCAAAAATATCTTGCTTCAATGGGAAAAGCAGGCATTATATGCCTTTTTAAGCAACTTAATTGTACATAGTATTGGCAATAGTTGGCTACATAGACCCTCATTTTTGATGTACCTAGAGGTAGATGTGGGTAGCGTTCTTTACAAATAGTTCATTGAATTTGTCTCGAAGGTTTTTAGCTTTGTGTGGTGTGATTTACACAGGCAATTCACAAGTTTTGGTCTAACTGTTTTGTGGTGGAGGAGTAGAGTGGTAGTAGAGTAGCTTGCCCTTTCTGACCCGAGACTCGTGGAGACCCTTAATGAACACTTTGTATACAACTGAATCTCCAATCTCAATAGTGTGTATTTTTTTATATTACAGAAGGACTTAATGTTGGATTAGAACATTGGAACGTTGGCAGCTCCATTGAAAACAATGGAGTGCTCCGGGCTTTTACTGGCCGGTAAAAGCCCGCAGTGCCAACATTCCAATGTTCGCTTTGTTCACAGCAACAGCTGTGAACAAAGCCTCACGGAGCCCGAGGGGATTCCAATCCCCTCGGGCTCCGTGAGCAAATTGTTTTATTTAATAGAACATTCTGCCCTGAGTGGCAGAATGTTCTAATAGCCTTAGAACCTGCCGTAGCGGGCTCTACCGGCTATTAAAGGCCCTTTCCCTTGTTAAATGCCCTTGCCTTCGGCTCGGGCATTTAACGCGGGAGCGGGCCTTTAATAGCCGTTAGAGCCCGCTACGGCGGGATCTAAGGCTATATTAGATGACTGATTTGACTTGATTGGTTTTGCTCCGATACTGACAAGGAATTGAAATGGTTGTCTCTGGAAAAATGGGCACATTGAAGGACAGAAGAAACCGGAAAATCTGAGACCTGTACGAACTCTGCTCCACAGTAGTAAAGAAAAGAGATATTTGAAATAAATATGGCACCAAAAGACTGATGAAGAAATCAAGTAGGTAATATATAATAACTATTCTGAAAAGTGGCGATGCAGAGAATAAAAGGTTCCCATAGGGGTTCAGGCAATATGGATTTTAACAATCCAATGAAAGGTTCAGAAAGGTAAAACAACACTACAGGAAGCTATAGAGGTTATTGCACATGTGAAAACTGATAGAGAACATGTCAAAACAATTGGATTGGAATCGAATCAGGACTATCGGACACCAAGAAAGATGTTACGTTTTAAAATCACAGCTGACTTGGAAGGAAAGTGTTTTGAATAAAGAGTATAACATGTCCCAGTGTAAAGGTTTAATGAGTCAAAAGGCTCCCAAGGTTAGTGTACAAGTATAGGCGCAAGTACATCATGCCAGAAATAATGGCTTGTCTTTTAGTATAAGTAACTATCTTGTGCACTGGATTAAGAACATAGAAGTAGTGACTCGAACAAAGGGCCAGATGTAGCAAGGGGTTTTATCCATTCTGTGTCTATTGGAAAATGTGTTCGTACATATGGCCCGAAGTCACTTACAACATCTCAAATGCAATGAGATGCACACTTACCGGAACAATGACTCCCTCTTTCTCTGCTTTAACCACGCATGTGGTGAACTTCGCACATGCGTGGTTAAGGCAGAGAAAAAGGGAGAGTGCATCTTGAGAGGAAGCGGTCAGGTAAGTGGGGCTTGGCGGGTAGTTTTTAGGGGTGGGTGGTACGAGGTAGAGTTATATTTTTTTTAAGGGGCGGGGTGGGGGGTCGGGGTAGTTATTTTTTTTTAAGGGTCAGAGTAGTTGTTTTTTAGGGTGAATGGGGGGGTCGAGGTAGCTATGTTTTTAGGGTGGTGGTGGGGTATTTATTTTTTTAGGGTGAGTGGGGGGTTCAGGGTAGTTATCTTTTTAGGGTGGGTGGTGGGGATCAGGGTAGTTATATTTTTAGGGTGGGCTAGTTCTATATTTAGGGCAGGCTAGTTATATTTTTAGGGCGGGTCGGGTTAGTTATGTTTTTAGGGCAGGTGGGGGTTGGAGTACTTGTGTTTTTAGGGCGGGTGGGGGGTCGGGGTAGTTATGTTTTTAGGGCGGGTGGGAGGGTCGGGATAGTGATATTTTTAGAACAGGTGGGGAGGGGTCATGGTAGTAGTGTTTTAGGACAGGTGGTGGAGGTTGGGTAGAAGTGTTTTTAGGGGGTGGTGGGCGTCGGGGTACTTGTGTGTTTAGGGCAGGTGGGGGGTGGGGTAGATATCTATTTAGGGCGGGTGGGGGGTTGGGTAGTTATGTTTTTAGGGAGGTTGGGGGGGGGTGGCACGCTAGAAAGAACCACGCATGCCGTTCCCACACATGCCTTTACTAGGCATGCTTTTACAATGTAAAATCATTGTAAAGGCATGCGTGGAAACAATGCCTTTACAATGCCTGAACCGCGTGGTTCAGGCATGCATGGTTCATGCATGCATTGTGCCATCATACATCCATAATTAACTAGCCTGTGAACTGGGTTAAGAACATAGAAGTCTTGACTCGAATAAAGTCTCAGGAAGTTGGAGAAGGTGTCACTACAGATGCTGGGGATGCCCAAACAAGTATAATGTAGTGAGTGATAGGTCTATTGTTGCGGGCATGAATGAGGAATTAATTGGCCAGTATGAAATGCTATTGTGTTCTATGTAATCAGAGAATATACAACAGTCGGAATGATCTTCAATCCCTATAAAAGTGAAGGAGGTAGATCCTATTTTGACAAAAACTGTGAGGCAAGGGAATCGAACAAGATTCTCTTGTCCTTTTCTGATCGACTTGTCCTCTACACAAGAGGGTGAGGATTTTGTTTTGGTAACCGAAACAGGACAGGAGATCGAAACTCAAGGGGAAGAAATCACTTCGCCACATGAGAAAGAACTGCAAAGGGGTGTAGTGCTAATTAACATCAAATGGCTGCACTCACGAATAATACACCTGAATCTATCCCCTTTTTTGCTGGTGAGGCTTGTTAACGATATTGACCATACCTGAGATACAAATATGCCAATACTACAACAACTTGTGAAATTAAAGGCCTTGCATGAATTTCCAAATAATAGTGAGTCTGATATTCATGTACATCAACGAGAGGGTGAAGGTTATGTTTCCTGTCATGCAGATGCACAAACCATCGGATTGGAAGTAGAAGGGTACGCTTCTAACCACTCTCAAAATCCTAAAAAACTCAGTGACCAAGCAGGAGCGTTAGATGAAAGACACCCCCGCCCTGCTCCCCCAGACTATGCCTAAGTACAGGATAAAGCCAAGCCCAAACATGAGTCCCTAGTAGAATCAACTAAAAAGGACATTGTATATAAGGACTTTCAGGGAGCTATAGAAGCCCAAAAATATGAGAAAGAAGAGGAACATAAGGTACAGAAAAATGTTTTCTCAATCTTTGAAAAGAATAGTGGCTGAAAGAGATGCCAAAAACATAATTGCCTAAAAATGACTAAGAAATGTAAAAATCGAAGAATAATGAAAAAAGGTGCAAGAATCCTTAGGATTGCACCTCAGTTAGAAAAGGAGGATTACAGCCCACTGAAAAAAACAAAGTTGAAGTAAGCAAGAATGAACATTGACGGAGAGGTCTGTTCACAAACCAATATTAATGGGAAGACATGAGGAAAATAAAATCTTAGGCTCAACCACAAACATTCTGTTAAATGTAGCAACATTTGTGGATAAGTCAGATGATATATCATTGGAAGACATAGCCAAATTACTGAAAAAAACCTCCTATTTCGTGGGCCATCATTAAATCTCTACTAAAGCCTGTAATTCAGAATATCTTGGCGGATAAGTCCCTATGACAGAAACCCAGATGTCACGACAGTGGTGTATTCAGATACTTGGAAAAATGAGGAATCAAGATAGACATGAAATAGATGACAGAATAGTTTTTCTGGTGGATATATTTTCGGATAGGGGCCATGAATTGTTTTTAAATCGATTAAGAATGTTGACAATTTTTAGCCCTCTTCCAAAGCTATCAAAAATAACATCCAAAGATATACCCTTGGTCGCATTGTTCAAACAGCATACTCAGTTATAAAACCCGAACTGCATTGATACACTTTCATTTGAGAATAGTTGCAGATATGGTCTTAAGTTGCATGAATGATTTACAACATTCTGGTTATGATGCTTATGAAAATAATAAAAATATTGATTTCCATTTAATAAGAAATCAGAGGTATAGGGAAGATCTAGGTCGAATCATCCAGTTAGACAATGTACCTATTATGGTCAGAGACCAGACTGGTGAGAAACATGATTTTGGGGAAAGTAAGTGTATTTTTATAACAAAATCTGATCAAGGCAGACTAATATATAGGAATATCAATGGCAGTTCCCCCCTGAAAATAGATGATACAAATTGTATAGCAACAGCTATGAACTCAGAAAACCAGATCCCTAAACCATTACCCTGGAAAAAGGGATGATGAATTAGTATGTTGTATGTCTTGGAATATTGCTGGGTTAAGAAGGAATTGGCAGTCGTCTGTTAAGAAATTGAGAGATAGGGACATCACTGTTGTTACGAGTAGGAGGCTGGACTGGCTTGTAGTGAGTACCAAGGGGTACTTGCACCTTGCACCAGGCCCAGTTATCCCTTATTAGTGTATAGGGTGTCTAGCAGCTTAGGCTGATAGATAATGGTAGCTTAGCAGAGCAGCTTAGGCTGAACTAGGAGACGTGTGAAGCTACTACAGTACCACTTAGTGTCATATGCACAATATCATAAGAAAACACAATACACAGTTATACTAAAAATAAAGGTACTTTATTTTTATGACAATATGCCAAAGTATCTTAGAGTGTACCCTCAGTGAGAGGATAGGAAATATACACAAGATATATATACACAATAGCAAAAATATGCAGTATAGTCTTAGAAAACAGTGCAAACAATGTATAGTTACAATAGGATGCAATGGGGGAAACATAGGGATAGGGGCAACACAAACCATATACTCCAAAAGTGGAATGCGAACCACGAATGGACCCCAAACCTATGTGACCTTGTAGAGGGTCGCTGGGACTATCAGAAAATAGTGAGAGTTAGAAAAATAACCCTCCCCAAGACCCTGAAAAGTGAGTGCAAAGTGCACTAAAGTTCCCCTAAGGACAAAGTAGTCGTGTTAGAGGAATAATGCAGGAAAGACACAAACCAGCAATGCAACAACTGTGGATTTCCAATCTAGGGTACCTGTGGAACAAGGGGACCAAGTCCAAAAGTCACAAGCAAGTCGGAGATGGGCAGATGCCCAGGAAATGCCAGCTGCGGGTGCAAAGAAGCTTCGACTGGACAGAAGAAGCTGAGGTTTCTGCAGGAACGAAAAGGGCTAGAGACTTCCCCAAGGATCCCTCTTGCCTTGGAAAGTCGTGCAGAAGTGTTTTCCCGCCGAAAGAACGCCAACAAGCCTTGCTAGCTGCAAATCGTGCGTTTGGCGTTTTTGGACGCTGCTGGGGCCCAGGAGGGACCAGGAGGTCGCAAATTGGACCTGAAGAGAGAGGGGACGTCGAGCAAGACAAAGAGCCCTCACTGAAGCAGGTAGCACCCGGAGAAGTGCCAGAAACAGGCACTACAAGGATGCGTGAAACGGTGCTCGCCGAAGTTGCACAAAGGAGTCCCACGTCGCCGGAGACCAACTTAGAAAGTCGTGCAATGCAGGTTAGAGTGCCGTGGACCCAGGCTTGGCTGTGCACAAAGGATTTCTGCCGGAAGTGCACAGGGGCCGGAGTAGCTGCAAAGTCGCGGTTCCCAGCAATGCAGCCCAGCGAGGTGAGGCAAGGACTTACCTCCACCAAACTTGGGCTGAAGAGTCACTGGACTGTGGGGGTCACTTGGACAGAGTCGCTGGATTCGAGGGACCTCGCTCGTCGTGCTGAGAGGAGACCCAAGGGACCGGTGATGCAGCTTTTTGGTGCCTGCGGTTGCAGGGGTAAGATTCCGTCGACCCACGGGAGATTTCTTCGGAGCTTCTGGTGCAGAGAGGAGGCAGGCTACCCCCACAGCATGCACAAGCAGGAAAACAGTCGAGAAGGCGGCAGGATCAGCGTTACAGAGTTGCAGTAGTCGTCTTTGCTACTATGTTGCAGGTTTGCAGGCTTCCAGCGCGGTCAGCAGTCGATTCCTTATCAGAAGGTGAAGAGAGAGATGCAGAGGAACTCGGATGAGCTCTTGCATTCGTTATCTAAAGTTTCCCCAGAGACAGAGACCCTAAATAGCCAGAAAAGAGGGTTTGGCTACTTAGGAGAGAGGATAGGCTACTAACACCTGAAGGAGCCTATCAGCAGGAGTCTCTGACGTCACCTGGTGGCACTGGCCACTCAGAGCAGTCCAGTGTGCCAGCAGCACCTCTGTTTCCAAGATGGCAGAGGTCTGGAGCACACTGGAGGAGCTCTGGACACCTCCCAGGGGAGGTGCAGGTCAGGGGAGTGGTCACTCCCCTTTCCTTTGTCCAGTTTCGCGCCAGAGCAGGGGCTAAGGGGTCCCTGAACCGGTGTAGACTGGCTTATGCAGAATTGGGCACCTCTGTGCCCAACAAAGCATTTCCAGAGGCTGGGGGAGGCTACTCCTCCCCTGCCTTCACACCATTTTCCAAAGGGAGAGGGTGTCACACCCTCTCTCAGAGGAAGTTCTTTGTTCTGCCATCCTGGGCCAGGCCTGGCTGGACCCCAGGAGGGCAGATGCCTGTCTGAGGGGTTGGCAGCAGCAGCAGCTGCAGTGAAACCCCAGGAAGGGCAGTTTGGCAGTACCAGGGTCTGTGCTACAGACCACTGGGATCAAGGGATTGTGCCAACCATATTACACAAGGGAGAGCGGATGGGAGCAAGGGGAAAAAAACCAAACCGTACTCGACTCCCACATAAACACAATCACAAAAAAGGGGAGTACGGGGTTGTTTATAACGTAGGGGGGTCAGTAGTGTACTAATTGTGACGCTAGACCACTCGTAGTCCTCAACTAGAGGTGAAAATTGGGTGGGCTGTGTAGTGGTGTTCGGTCTGGGGGGAAGGAGAGGAGCTGGGGAAAAAACAAGGAAAGGAAAGTTTCCTTTACGGACTAGGTGGTCTCACACACTATATAGTGTCATGCTTCATCATATGACCACCTAGCCCCACCCAGGTAGGACAGTGCCACCTGGGCGGACTCGACCTCACTGTTAAAAGAACAGGAGGGAGTGCGTAAATTAATCTTATTCCTGGAAGTAGGGATCCAGCTATACTAGGGAAATAAAAACACCTACTCAGGTACCCGAGTAACTTTAATGGGGGTCCTGTGTGGTGTGGTTAAAAAGGATGGGGAACCAGTGTGAGAGCAATGACTCACAAGGTCACCTGTCTAAAATGGGGTAGCCGACATGTTTCTGCCCTTATGGTGGAGCTATGGAGAGTCTCTGGGCATTCATCAGGGCATTGGATCCCTGTAGTGATTCCTACTTAAACACTGTGAAAATAATCACATAGGGAAGGGAGGGCCTACCTTAACCAAGAAAATATCTGGGGAGGACCTAAAGAAAAAGGGATGAAAACAGACCAAAACATAGTGAATAATAAAACACAGCACACCACTCCACACATGTCAAAATTCATGCATGCTGCAGAAGTGCTGTTTGCAAAATTTTTAATCGCAATCGCATCGGGGTAGGTAATGCACGGTACGCATTTAGAGGGGAAGACAATTTCTTACCCTCACAGTTTAGGCTACTAGCCTCTGGTATCCTGGAGAGGGAGCGTCCCCTTATAGTCAGACTCTAAGGTTCCAGGGGAAAAAAGAGAGAAAGAGCAGAGGAAAAACCGATAATCATAAAGGTAGTTAAAGGAATGCAGGGGAGGGGAAGAGAGGAAAAAAGGAGAGTGAAAAGAAGGGAAAAAAAGGGGGAAGGAGTAGAGAGAGAGGGGATCCAATGACAGAGGAAAAGAGAGAAAAAAAATGGAAAATAGAGGCAAAGATTATAGGTCAAGATGGAGAGGAGGAGATAAAAAGGAGAAAGAACGAGAAGAAAAAGAAAAAAGAAAAAAGAAAAAAAGAGAATAGGAAAAAGGAAGAGAGGAAAAAGGGAAGAAAAAGGGAAGTGGGAAGATAAAATAAGAAAAATAAATCAAAATAAATTAAAAAGGGAACAGAGATGTCTTATCTGTGTCTCCCACGCTGCTTGACTCACTGCATCAAAGGTGGGCGCTCTCTGTGCGCCTATACCGACCTCTCGTTCAGGACCGCTTGGATACAATGGTCTGGTGGTGAGGGGTAGATATAGTGGCCTTAATTAGGACAACAGGCAGCTGGTGTGAATCACCGTCGCGGCCCAGGAGGGCGGGGCCGGAAGTCCGGAGTGATCCCTCCAAATATGGTCATAGCCCGAAGTGGCCCTTAATGGTTTTTAGAGTGCCGGGGGCCGGAACCTATCGAAATCCACTAGGACGTGCGCCGGGGGGGAAAACCTGTCCCCGTAGAAGGAAACGCCGGTAAGGGGGCGAGAGCGCGTCAGCCAGAACTCTGTTGCTGGCGGTGACGCTCGCCCCGCGAGTGCTGTAGGGAAATGTAGTTTCCCGGCAGCACCCGCGGCTGACCAGCGGTGGGAGCCGCCGGGAAACAGAGTTTTCGGGCGGCTGAGTGCGCTAAGGAGGCGCAAACTGAAAAGAGGGGGGGGGGAGGGGGGAGGAGGAAAGGGGGGGTGCGGGGGGAAAAAAGGAAGGAAGGGGAAGGGAGGAAGGGGAGGGGGGGGAACGGGGAGGGAACAAGGGCAGGGGGGGGAAGAGAAAAATGGAAATTAAATTAAAAATAAGAATGAAAATGAAACTAAAAATAAAAAATTTAAAAATATAAATAAAAATAAAGGATAAAAAATATATATAAAACATTTTTAACATAAAAAAATATTAAAAATGCAACTGAAAATAAGGAGGGGAGGGAGGTGGGGAACAGAAGAAAGGATGGGGGAGGGAACAGAGAAGGGGAGGAGAGAGGAACACACAAGAGATGAGAAAGAGAAAGAGAGAAAGGAGAGAGAAGAGAAGAGAAAGTCCGTGGGCAGAAACAATTCCTGGGCAGAAAAAATTCAAGTGGGTTCTAGGGTTGCAGAGAGAACCACGGTATCTCATCATTTAATCCAACCGTGTCTGTGTGCAACCTCCAAATCCAGCGTTGCTCAGCCCTAAAAAGTTTTTCAGACATGTTGGTGGTCGAGGGGGAAAATTGTTCCAGAACTGTCCATGACATGTCGTCTGGGGAATGATTTTTTTGTAAGAAATGGCTGGTAAGTTTAGTAGCATCTCGTTTGCACCTGATCGTGCTCCTGTGCTCACAGATTCTGATGCTAACTTTTCTTGTGGTCATCCCCACGTACTGATGTGGGCAAGGGCATTTGATTAGGTAGATTACGTTTTTGCTGTTACAATTGGTAAATGATTTTTGCACCCAAGGGGTTCTAAGGTTGAGGTTGATGGTGGTGGATTTTTGGGTAAAGGGGCAAACACTGCAGTTGCCGCATGGGTGGTGACCAGCAGGGGGGGCCATTTGCCAGAGTGTGGTCTGTGCGGGTCGCCGTTTCTCCTTTGGTCTGGTATGAACCACCATATCACGTATATTACTTCCTCTCTTATACGCGTGTAGTGGTGGATCAAAGGGTAAGCCACCTGAAGTCAGGATTTTCCAATTGTCTTTTATGATCTTTTGAATTTCATTAGATAAAGGATTAAATGTGGTCACACAAACGATCTTGTCCAAATTTGACTTCGGTGCGTGGGGCTGTAGCAGCTGGTCTCTATTATTATTGCGCGCTCTTTTTAAAGCCCTGCTCACTAGGTGTGGGGGATAGTCTTTGGTGTGTAACTTCACAGTTAATTTGTCTGCATGTTTGCGATAGTCAATCACTGAAGAGCAGTTTCGTCTTAACCGTAGGAACTGCCCAACCGGGAGGTTATCTCTTAGAGCTCGAGGGTGGAAGCTCTGATATTGTAACAGATTATTACAGTCCGTAGGTTTGTAGTATACCTCAGTGGCTAACCCTCCATCATGCTCATAGATAAGTAAATCTAGGAAAGGTAACTTGTTTTCGCCTATGTTCATTGTGAATGTGAGGAAAGGGTTTGCTCCGTTAAGCCAAACTGCAAACGCCTGGGCTTCTACCCTACTTCCCGTCCATATTAGCAGTACATCATCGATGTATCGCTTCCAGAGTTTGATCTGGTCACGGTAGGGGTTCTCCTCATTCAAGACAATTTGTCTTTCAAAATGGTCAACGTATAGACATGCTAGACTAGGGGCGAACGTGCTGCCCATTGATGTACCCTGTGTCTGTAAAAAGAAACTATCCTCAAATTTAAAGTAGTTTCTGGTGAGAGCGAGATGTGCTAAGTCCAGGATAAAACCCGGAGGGGTTTGGGATTCATTCATGTGAGTTTCCAGCAGATCACTTATCACTTCCAAGGTCGCCTCTTGCGGAATATTGGTGTATAGTGACTCCACGTCGAGGGTAATCAGGAGCTCCTTGGTTTTGTCAAAGGTTATAGAATCCAGTAGGAGGAGGACATGGGTGGTGTCCTTCAGATAGGTCGGGATTCTTTTAACTAGTGGTTGTAGAAAGAAATCCACGAATTTTGACAAAGGCTCTAGTGCTGAGCCTAGACCGGAAACTATGGGTCGTCCGGGGGGGGGAATCTTTTCTTTGTGTACTTTTGGTAAAATATAAAAGTATGGGATTGTCGGATTGGTCTGTATCAGGAATGATGCCTCATGATCTGTAATCCAGTTGTTTTCTTTCCCTTTAGATACTAGGAAAGCGATTTCTTCTTGGACATCAGTAGTAGGATCACGGGCCAAACGTTTATAGTGTCTGGTATTCCCTAGTAGTCACTCACACTCGTCTCTGTACATTTGTTGTGGGAGAATCACTGTGGCTCCACCCTTATCTGCTGGTTTTATAATGATGGTGGGGTCAGCTGTGAGGCCCTTCAGTGACTCTATTTCGATTTGGCTCATATTGTGGAATATTTTGTTGGGTGCTTCAGTGAGACCATTGATTTTTAGGGATACAGATTTTTCGAAAGCCAGTACCTCCGGGGGCATTTGCCCTGCCGGGGGACAGAAAGTAGACTTGGGACGTAGTCCCGTGTTCTGTGTGGGAGTGTCATATTCCTTCCCAAGGAAGAAGGTCTTTAGGCGGATCTTACGGAACAGGCCCGCTAGTTCTGTTCTAGTTCTGAATAAGTCAACCTTCGGGGTAGGTACAAAGTTCAAACCTTTGTTTAATGCTAGAGTTTCGGTTTGGCTCAAACTCCGGTTGCTTAGATTGATGATGTTGCTTGTCTTTTCAGGGGCCAGTTTCACTTTGTCTTGCTGGTCCCTGGGACGGAATCCCTGTGTAGTGGATTTTCCAAAGTATCCTCTTTTGGGCGCCACTGTACCTCTTTTCTCCTCCCCCTGTCCCTCCCGTGACCTCTGTCTAAAAAAGGCGGTGGGGGTTCGGAGAAGGACCATTGGGCTGGGTGTTGCAGGTAGGGTGCTTGATATTGTTGAGGAGGGCCATATTGATTTGGCCAACCCCATTGTTGGTTAAAATAAGGCGGGTAAACGGGAGGTACCGGTGGAAAGTTCCATCCTCCTCGACGTTGCCCACGCCGCCCACGGCGATGTCGTATGTTTCCTGAAGAGTTACTGTCACTGTCTGAGCTGATATTGCCCCCGGATGAGGTGTCAGAAGTGTTGGTGGAATTCTTTGCTACATAATCAGGTTTAGTGTAGGGATATATCCTTTCCAGGGAAAAACGATTCAGATCTTTTTGGAATTTGGCTATTTTTTGCTGGGTTAGGTATTCTTTATATTCATTCATGTTTTTGTTTACCTCCTCCAGTTTCTTTTTGAAGGAGAGAATACTCACACCTGACTTCAGGTTGTTCTCACTGGTTTTTATCTGGACCAGTAGGGTTTCAGAAAGCCTAGTGGCTGTTTTTATAATTAATATCAGCCAATCTCGAGTGCATTTCCATGCTATAAGTGACCAATCTTTACGAAACTCAAAGTCGTCAAGGAATATGCGGGGCTCATTAGTGACGAGTAGTCCGTTTGGTGCAGAGTTACTACGGAGGTATTCCGTGAGAACAGCTCCATGTAGTATAGTCTTAACTTGGGAGCGTTTTAATTCCACTAGGGTGTCCCAGTCCCCCAGTTGGGACAAACTTTTTGACAAAGCCGTGTCCCCAAGAAGTGAAGGGGCTGCGAGGATAGCTGATACTTCCTCGTCATTGAAGGAGAGACCATCTGCCATGGTGTGGGTGGGGGAAGAGAAGGGAGGAGGGAAAAAGGATCTAATTGTAGAAGACAGACACGGGAACCGAAGTTCTAAGGGACGCAGAAGAGGTAAGGGTGCTCACTGGGAGACAGCAAGCTACAACTCTCACAATCGAGAGATAAGGATAAGAAAGCTCTCGCAGCCGGGCGGCTGCTCTACTATCACATTACACAAGGGAGAGCGGATGGGAGCAAGGGGAAAAAAACCAAACCGTACTCGACTCCCACATAAACACAATCACAAAAAAGGGGAGTACGGGGTTGTTTATAACGTAGGGGGGTCAGTAGTGTACTAATTGTGACGCTAGACCACTCGTAGTCCTCAACTAGAGGTGAAAATTGGGTGGGCTGTGTAGTGGTGTTCGGTCTGGGGGGAAGGAGAGGAGCTGGGGAAAAAACAAGGAAAGGAAAGTTTCCTTTACGGACTAGGTGGTCTCACACACTATATAGTGTCATGCTTCATCATATGACCACCTAGCCCCACCCAGGTAGGACAGTGCCACCTGGGCGGACTCGACCTCACTGTTAAAAGAACAGGAGGGAGTGCGTAAATTAATCTTATTCCTGGAAGTAGGGATCCAGCTATACTAGGGAAATAAAAACACCTACTCAGGTACCCGAGTAACTTTAATGGGGGTCCTGTGTGGTGTGGTTAAAAAGGATGGGGAACCAGTGTGAGAGCAATGACTCACAAGGTCACCTGTCTAAAATGGGGTAGCCGACATGTTTCTGCCCTTATGGTGGAGCTATGGAGAGTCTCTGGGCATTCATCAGGGCATTGGATCCCTGTAGTGATTCCTACTTAAACACTGTGAAAATAATCACATAGGGAAGGGAGGGCCTATCTTAACCAAGAAAATATCTGGGGAGGACCTAAAGAAAAAGGGATGAAAACAGACCAAAACATAGTGAATAATGAAACACAGCACACCACTCCACACGTGTCAAAATTCATGCATGCTGCAGAAGTGCTGGTTGCAAAATTTTTAATCGCAATCGCATCGGGGTAGGTAATGCACGGTACGCATTTAGAGGGGAAGACAATTTCTTACCCTCACAGTTTAGGCTACTAGCCTCTGGTATCCTGGAGAGGGAGCGTCCCCTTATAGTCAGACTCTAAGGTTCCAGGGGAAAAAAGAGAGAAAGAGCAGAGGAAAAACCGATAATCATAAAGGTAGTTAAAGGAATGCAGGGGAGGGGAAGAGAGGAAAAAAGGAGAGTGAAAAGAAGGGAAAAAAAGAGGGAAGGAGTAGAGAGAGAGGGGATCCAATGACAGAGGAAAAGAGAGAAAAAAAATGGAAAATAGAGGCAAAGATTATAGGTCAAGATGGAGAGGAGGAGATAAAAAGGAGAAAGAACGAGAAGAAAAAAGAAAAAAGAAAAAAGAAAAAAAGAGAATAGGAAAAAGGAAGAGAGGAAAAAGGGAAGAAAAAGGGAAGTGGGAAGATAAAATAAGAAAAATAAATCAAAATAAATTAAAAAGGGAACAGAGATGTCTTATCTGTGTCTCCCACGCTGCTTGACTCACTGCATCAAAGGTGGGCGCTCTCTGTGCGCCTATACCAACCTCTCGTTCAGGACCGCTTGGATACAATGGTCTGGTGGTGAGGGGTAGATATAGTGGCCTTAATTAGGACAACAGGCAGCTGGTGTGAATCACCGTCGCGGCCCAGGAGGGCGGGGCCGGAAGTCCGGAGTGATCCCTCCAAATATGGTCATAGCCCGAAGTGGCCCTTAATGGTTTTTAGAGTGCCGGGGGCCGGAACCTATCGAAATCCACTAGGACGTGCGCCGGGGGGGAAAACCTGTCCCCGTAGAAGGAAACGCCGGTAAGGGGGCGAGAGAGCGTCAGCCAGAACTCTGTTGCTGGCGGTGACGCTCGCCCCGCGAGTGCTGTAGGGAAATGTAGTTTCCCGGCAGCACCCGCGGCTGACCAGCGGTGGGAGCCGCCGGGAAACAGAGTTTTCGGGCGGCTGAGTGCGCTAAGGAGGCGCAAACTGAAAAGAGGGGGGGGGGAGGGGGGAGGAGGAAAGGGGGGGTGCGGGGGGAAAAAAGGAAGGAAGGGGAAGGGAGGAAGGGGAGGGGGGGAACGGGGAGGGAACAAGGGCAGGGGGGGAAGAGAAAAATGGAAATGAAATTAAAAATAAGAATGAAAATGAAACTAAAAATAAAAAATTTAAAAATATAAATAAAAATAAAGGATAAAAAATATATATAAAAAATTTTTTACATAAAAAAATATTAAAAATGCAACTGAAAATAAGGAGGGGAGGGAGGTGGGGAACAGAAGAAAGGATGGGGGAGGGAACAGAGAAGGGGAGGAGAGAGGAACACACAAGAGATGAGAAAGAGAAAGAGAGAAAGGAGAGAGAAGAGAAGAGAAAGTCCGTGGGCAGAAAAAATTCCTGGGCAGAAAAAATTCAAGTGGGTTCTAGGGTTGCAGAGAGAACCACGGTATCTCATCATTTAATCCAACCGTGTCTGTGTGCAACCTCCAAATCCAGCGTTGCTCAGCCCTAAAAAGTTTTTCAGACATGTTGGTGGTCGAGGGGGAAAATTGTTCCAGAACTGTCCATGACATGTCGTCTGGGGAATGATTTTTTTGTAAGAAATGGCTGGTAAGTTTAGTAGCATCTCGTTTGCACCTGATCGTGCTCCTGTGCTCACAGATTCTGATGCTAACTTTTCTTGTGGTCATCCCCACGTACTGAAGTGGGCAAGGGCATTTGATTAGGTAGATTACGTTTTTGCTGTTACAATTGGTAAATGATTTTTGCACCCAAGGGGTTCTAAGGTTGAGGTTGATGGTGGTGGATTTTTGGGTAAAGGGGCAAACACTGCAGTTGCCGCATGGGTGGTGACCAGCAGGGGGGGCCATTTGCCAGAGTGTGGTCTGTGCGGGTCGCCGTTTCTCCTTTGGTCTGGTATGGACCACCATATCACGTATATTACTTCCTCTCTTATACGCGTGTAGTGGTGGATCAAAGGGTAAGCCACCTGAAGTCAGGATTTTCCAATTGTCTTTTATGATCTTTTGAATTTCATTAGATAAAGGATTAAATGTGGTCACACAAACGATCTTGTCCAAATTTGACTTCGGTGCGTGGGGCTGTAGCAGCTGGTCTCTATTATTATTGCGCGCTCTTTTTAAAGCCCTGCTCACTAGGTGTGGGGGATAGTCTTTGGTGTGTAACTTCACAGTTAATTTGTCTGCATGTTTGCGATAGTCAATCACTGAAGAGCAGTTTCGTCTTAACCGTAGGAACTGCCCAACCGGGAGGTTATCTCTTAGAGCTCGAGGGTGGAAGCTCTGATATTGTAACAGATTATTACAGTCCGTAGGTTTGTAGTATACCTCAGTGGCTAACCCTCCATCATGCTCATAGATAAGTAAATCTAGGAAAGGTAACTTGTTTTCGCCTATGTTCATTGTGAATGTGAGGAAAGGGTTTGCTCCGTTAAGCCAAACTGCAAACGCCTGGGCTTCTACCCTACTTCCCGTCCATATTAGCAGTACATCATCGATGTATCGCTTCCAGAGTTTGATCTGGTCACGGTAGGGGTTCTCCTCATTCAAGACAATTTGTCTTTCAAAATGGTCAACGTATAGACATGCTAGACTAGGGGCGAACGTGCTGCCCATTGATGTACCCTGTGTCTGTAAAAAGAAACTATCCTCAAATTTAAAGTAGTTTCTGGTGAGAGCGAGATGTGCTAAGTCCAGGATAAAACCCGGAGGGGTTTGGGATTCATTCATGTGAGTTTCCAGCAGATCACTTATCACTTCCAAGGTCGCCTCTTGCGGAATATTGGTGTATAGTGACTCCACGTCGAGGGTAATCAGGAGCTCCTTGGTTTTGTCAAAGGTTATAGAATCCAGTAGGAGGAGGACATGGGTGGTGTCCTTCAGATAGGTCGGGATTCTTTTAACTAGTGGTTGTAGAAAGAAATCCACGAATTTTGACAAAGGCTCTAGTGCTGAGCCTGGACCGGAAACTATGGGTCGTCCGGGGGGGGGGAATCTTTTCTTTGTGTACTTTTGGTAAAATATAAAAGTATGGGATTGTCGGATTGGTCTGTATCAGGAATGATGCCTCATGATCTGTAATCCAGTTGTTTTCTTTCCCTTTAGATACTAGGAAAGCGATTTCTTCTTGGACATCAGTAGTAGGATCACGTGCCAAACGTTTATAGTGTCTGGTATTCCCTAGTAGTCGCTCACACTCGTCTCTGTACATTTGTTGTGGGAGAATCACTGTGGCTCCACCCTTATCTGCTGGTTTTATAATGATGGTGGGGTCAGCTGTGAGGCCCTTCAGTGACTCTATTTCGATTTGGCTCATATTGTGGAATATTTTGTTGGGTGCTTCAGTGAGACCATTGATTTTTAGGGATACAGATTTTTCGAAAGCCAGTACCTCCGGGGGCATTTGCCCTGCCGGGGGACAGAAAGTAGACTTGGGACGTAGTCCCATGTTCTGTGTGGGAGTGTCATATTCCTTCCCAAGGAAGAAGGTCTTTAGGCGGATCTTACGGAACAGGCCCGCTAGTTCTGTTCTAGTTCTGAATAAGTCAACCTTCGGGGTAGGTACAAAGTTCAAACCTTTGTTTAATGCTAGAGTTTCGGTTTGGCTCAAACTCCGGTTGCTTAGATTGATGATGTTGCTTGTCTTTTCAGGGGCCAGTTTCACTTTGTCTTGCTGGTCCCTGGGACGGAATCCCTGTGTAGTGGATTTTCCAAAGCATCCTCTTTTGGGCGCCACTGTACCTCTTTTCTCCTCCCCCTGTCCCTCCCGTGACCTCTGTCTAAAAAAGGCGGTGGGGGTTCGGAGAAGGACCATTGGGCTGGGTGTTGCAGGTAGGGTGCTTGATATTGTTGAGGAGGGCCATATTGATTTGGCCAACCCCATTGTTGGTTAAAATAAGGCGGGTAAACGGGAGGTACCGGTGGAAAGTTCCATCCTCCTCGACGTTGCCCACGCCGCCCACGGCGATGTCGTATGTTTCCTGAAGAGTTACTGTCACTGTCTGAGCTGATATTGCCCCCGGATGAGGTGTCAGAAGTGTTGGTGGAATTCTTTGCTACATAATCAGGTTTAGTGTAGGGATATATCCTTTCCAGGGAAAAACGATTCAGATCTTTTTGGAATTTGGCTATTTTTTGCTGGGTTAGGTATTCTTTATATTCATTCATGTTTTTGTTTACCTCCTCCAGTTTCTTTTTGAAGGAGAGAATACTCACACCTGACTTCAGGTTGTTCTCACTGGTTTTTATCTGGACCAGTAGGGTTTCAGAAAGCCTAGTGGCTGTTTTTATAATTAATATCAGCCAATCTCGAGTGCATTTCCATGCTATAAGTGACCAATCTTTACGAAACTCAAAGTCGTCAAGGAATATGCGGGGCTCATTAGTGACGAGTAGTCCGTTTGGTGCAGAGTTACTACGGAGGTATTCCGTGAGAACAGCTCCATGTAGTATAGTCTTAACTTGGGAGCGTTTTAATTCCACTAGGGTGTCCCAGTCCCCCAGTTGGGACAAACTTTTTGACAAAGCCGTGTCCCCAAGAAGTGAAGGGGCTGCGAGGATAGCTGATACTTCCTCGTCATTGAAGGAGAGACCATCTGCCATGGTGTGGGTGGGGGAAGAGAAGGGAGGAGGGAAAAAGGATCTAATTGTAGAAGACAGACACGGGAACCGAAGTTCTAAGGGACGCAGAAGAGGTAAGGGTGCTCACTGGGAGACAGCAAGCTACAACTCTCACAATCGAGAGATAAGGATAAGAAAGCTCTCGCAGCCGGGCGGCTGCTCTACTATCACATTACACAAGGGAGAGCGGATGGGAGCAAGGGGAAAAAAACCAAACCGTACTCGACTCCCACATAAACACAATCACAAAAAAGGGGAGTACGGGGTTGTTTATAACGTAGGGGGGTCAGTAGTGTACTAATTGTGACGCTAGACCACTCGTAGTCCTCAACTAGAGGTGAAAATTGGGTGGCCTGTGTAGTGGTGTTCGGTCTGGGGGGAAGGAGAGGAGCTGGGGAAAAAACAAGGAAAGGAAAGTTTCCTTTACGGACTAGGTGGTCTCACACACTATATAGTGTCATGCTTCATCATATGACCACCTAGCCCCACCCAGGTAGGACAGTGCCACCTGGGCGGACTCGACCTCACTGTTAAAAGAACAGGAGGGAGTGCGTAAATTAATCTTATTCCTGGAAGTAGGGATCCAGCTATACTAGGGAAATAAAAACACCTACTCAGGTACCCGAGTAACTTTAATGGGGGTCCTGTGTGGTGTGGTTAAAAAGGATGGGGAACCAGTGTGAGAGCAATGACTCACAAGGTCACCTGTCTAAAATGGGGTAGCCGACATGTTTCTGCCCTTATGGTGGAGCTATGGAGAGTCTCTGGGCATTCATCAGGGCATTGGATCCCTGTAGTGATTCCTACTTAAACACTGTGAAAATAATCACATAGGGAAGGGAGGGCCTACCTTAACCAAGAAAATATCTGGGGAGGACCTAAAGAAAAAGGGATGAAAACAGACCAAAACATAGTGAATAATAAAACACAGCACACCACTCCACACGTGTCAAAATTCATGCATGCTGCAGAAGTGCTGGTTGCAAAATTTTTAATCGCAATCGCATCGGGGTAGGTAATGCACGGTACGCATTTAGAGGGGAAGACAATTTCTTACCCTCACAGTTTAGGCTACTAGCCTCTGGTATCCTGGAGAGGGAGCGTCCCCTTATAGTCAGACTCTAAGGTTCCAGGGGAAAAAAGAGAGAAAGAGCAGAGGAAAAACCGATAATCATAAAGGTAGTTAAAGGAATGCAGGGGAAGAGAGGAAAAAAGGAGAGTGAAAAGAAGGGAAAAAAAGGGGGAAGGAGTAGAGAGAGAGGGGATCCAATGACAGAGGAAAAGAGAGAAAAAAAATGGAAAATAGAGGCAAAGATTATAGGTCAAGATGGAGAGGAGGAGATAAAAAGGAGAAAGAACGAGAAGAAAAAGAAAAAAGAAAAAAGAAAAAAAGAGAATAGGAAAAAGGAAGAGAGGAAAAAGGGAAGAAAAAGGGAAGTGGGAAGATAAAATAAGAAAAATAAATCAAAATAAATTAAAAAGGGAACAGAGATGTCTTATCTGTGTCTCCCACGCTGCTTGACTCACTGCATCAAAGGTGGGCGCTCTCTGTGCGCCTATACCGACCTCTCGTTCAGGACCGCTTGGATACAATGGTCTGGTGGTGAGGGGTAGATATAGTGGCCTTAATTAGGACAACAGGCAGCTGGTGTGAATCACCGTCGCGGCCCAGGAGGGCGGGGCCGGAAGTCCGGAGTGATCCCTCCAAATATGGTCATAGCCCGAAGTGGCCCTTAATGGTTTTTAGAGTGCCGGGGGCCGGAACCTATCGAAATCCACTAGGACGTGCGCCGGGGGGGAAAACCTGTCCCCGTAGAAGGAAACGCCGGTAAGGGGGCGAGAGCGCGTCAGCCAGAACTCTGTTGCTGGCGGTGACGCTCGCCCCGCGAGTGCTGTAGGGAAATGTAGTTTCCCGGCAGCACCCGCGGCTGACCAGCGGTGGGAGCCGCCGGGAAACAGAGTTTTCGGGCGGCTGAGTGCGCTAAGGAGGCGCAAACTGAAAAGAGGGGGGGGGGAGGGGGGAGGAGGAAAGGGGGGGTGTGGGGGGAAAAAAGGAAGGAAGGGGAAGGGAGGAAGGGGAGGGGGGGAACGGGGAGGGAACAAGGGCAGGGGGGGGAAGAGAAAAATGGAAATGAAATTAAAAATAAGAATGAAAATGAAACTAAAAATAAAAAATTTAAAAATATAAATAAAAATAAAGGATAAAAAATATATATAAAACATTTTTAACATAAAAAAATATTAAAAATGCAACTGAAAATAAGGAGGGGAGGGAGGTGGGGAACAGAAGAAAGGATGGGGGAGGGAACAGAGAAGGGGAGGAGAGAGGAACACACAAGAGATGAGAAAGAGAAAGAGAGAAAGGAGAGAGAAGAGAAGAGAAAGTCCGTGGGCAGAAAAAATTCCTGGGCAGAAAAAATTCAAGTGGGTTCTAGGGTTGCAGAGAGAACCACGGTATCTCATCATTTAATCCAACCGTGTCTGTGTGCAACCTCCAAATCCAGCGTTGCTCAGCCCTAAAAAGTTTTTCAGACATGTTGGTGGTCGAGGGGGAAAATTGTTCCAGAACTGTCCATGACATGTCGTCTGGGGAATGATTTTTTTGTAAGAAATGGCTGGTAAGTTTAGTAGCATCTCGTTTGCACCTGATCGTGCTCCTGTGCTCACAGATTCTGATGCTAACTTTTCTTGTGGTCATCCCCACGTACTGAAGTGGGCAAGGGCATTTGATTAGGTAGATTACGTTTTTGCTGTTACAATTGGTAAATGATTTTTGCACCCAAGGGGTTCTAAGGTTGAGGTTGATGGTGGTGGATTTTTGGGTAAAGGGGCAAACACTGCAGTTGCCGCATGGGTGGTGACCAGCAGGGGGGGCCATTTGCCAGAGTGTGGTCTGTGCGGGTCGCCGTTTCTCCTTTGGTCTGGTATGGACCACCATATCACGTATATTACTTCCTCTCTTATACGCGTGTAGTGGTGGATCAAAGGGTAAGCCACCTGAAGTCAGGATTTTCCAATTGTCTTTTATGATCTTTTGAATTTCATTAGATAAAGGATTAAATGTGGTCACACAAACGATCTTGTCCAAATTTGACTTCGGTGCGTGGGGCTGTAGCAGCTGGTCTCTATTATTATTGCGCGCTCTTTTTAAAGCCCTGCTCACTAGGTGTGGGGGATAGTCTTTGGTGTGTAACTTCACAGTTAATTTGTCTGCATGTTTGCGATAGTCAATCACTGAAGAGCAGTTTCGTCTTAACCGTAGGAACTGCCCAACCGGGAGGTTATCTCTTAGAGCTCGAGGGTGGAAGCTCTGATATTGTAACAGATTATTACAGTCCGTAGGTTTGTAGTATACCTCAGTGGCTAACCCTCCATCATGCTCATAGATAAGTAAATCTAGGAAAGGTAACTTGTTTTCGCCTATGTTCATTGTGAATGTGAGGAAAGGGTTTGCTCCGTTAAGCCAAACTGCAAACGCCTGGGCTTCTACCCTACTTCCCGTCCATATTAGCAGTACATCATCGATGTATCGCTTCCAGAGTTTGATCTGGTCACGGTAGGGGTTCTCCTCATTCAAGACAATTTGTCTTTCAAAATGGTCAACGTATAGACATGCTAGACTAGGGGCGAACGTGCTGCCCATTGATGTACCCTGTGTCTGTAAAAAGAAACTATCCTCAAATTTAAAGTAGTTTCTGGTGAGAGCGAGATGTGCTAAGTCCAGGATAAAACCCGGAGGGGTTTGGGATTCATTCATGTGAGTTTCCAGCAGATCACTTATCACTTCCAAGGTCGCCTCTTGCGGAATATTGGTGTATAGTGACTCCACGTCGAGGGTAATCAGGAGCTCCTTGGTTTTGTCAAAGGTTATAGAATCCAGTAGGAGGAGGACATGGGTGGTGTCCTTCAGATAGGTCGGGATTCTTTTAACTAGTGGTTGTAGAAAGAAATCCACGAATTTTGACAAAGGCTCTAGTGCTGAGCCTAGACCGGAAACTATGGGTCGTCCGGGGGGGGGGGGAATCTTTTCTTTGTGTACTTTTGGTAAAATATAAAAGTATGGGATTGTCGGATTGGTCTGTATCAGGAATGATGCCTCATGATCTGTAATCCAGTTGTTTTCTTTCCCTTTAGATACTAGGAAAGCGATTTCTTCTTGGACATCAGTAGTAGGATCACGTGCCAAACGTTTATAGTGTCTGGTATTCCCTAGTAGTCGCTCACACTCGTCTCTGTACATTTGTTGTGGGAGAATCACTGTGGCTCCACCCTTATCTGCTGGTTTTATAATGATGGTGGGGTCAGCTGTGAGGCCCTTCAGTGACTCTATTTCGATTTGGCTCATATTGTGGAATATTTTGTTGGGTGCTTCAGTGAGACCATTGATTTTTAGGGATACAGATTTTTCGAAAGCCAGTACCTCCGGGGGCATTTGCCCTGCCGGGGGACAGAAAGTAGACTTGGGACGTAGTCCTGTGTTCTGTGTGGGAGTGTCATATTCCTTCCCAAGGAAGAAGGTCTTTAGGCGGATCTTACGGAACAGGCCCGCTAGTTCTGTTCTAGTTCTGAATAAGTCAACCTTCGGGGTAGGTACAAAGTTCAAACCTTTGTTTAATGCTAGAGTTTCGGTTTGGCTCAAACTCCGGTTGCTTAGATTGATGATGTTGTTTGTCTTTTCAGGGGCCAGTTTCACTTTGTCTTGCTGGTCCCTGGGACGGAATCCCTGTGTAGTGGATTTTCCAAAGCATCCTCTTTTGGGCGCCACTGTACCTCTTTTCTCCTCCCCCTGTCCCTCCCGTGACCTCTGTCTAAAAAAGGCGGTGGGGGTTCGGAGAAGGACCATTGGGCTGGGTGTTGCAGGTAGGGTGCTTGATATTGTTGAGGAGGGCCATATTGATTTGGCCAACCCCATTGTTGGTTAAAATAAGGCGGGTAAACGGGAGGTACCGGTGGAAAGTTCCATCCTCCTCGACGTTGCCCACGCCGCCCACGGCGATGTCGTATGTTTCCTGAAGAGTTACTGTCACTGTCTGAGCTGATATTGCCCCCGGATGAGGTGTCAGAAGTGTTGGTGGAATTCTTTGCTACATAATCAGGTTTAGTGTAGGGATATATCCTTTCCAGGGAAAAACGATTCAGATCTTTTTGGAATTTGGCTATTTTTTGCTGGGTTAGGTATTCTTTATATTCATTCATGTTTTTGTTTACCTCCTCCAGTTTCTTTTTGAAGGAGAGAATACTCACACCTGACTTCAGGTTGTTCTCACTGGTTTTTATCTGGACCAGTAGGGTTTCAGAAAGCCTAGTGGCTGTTTTTATAATTAATATCAGCCAATCTCGAGTGCATTTCCATGCTATAAGTGACCAATCTTTACGAAACTCAAAGTCGTCAAGGAATATGCGGGGCTCATTAGTGACGAGTAGTCCGTTTGGTGCAGAGTTACTACGGAGGTATTCCGTGAGAACAGCTCCATGTAGTATAGTCTTAACTTGGGAGCGTTTTAATTCCACTAGGGTGTCCCAGTCCCCCAGTTGGGACAAACTTTTTGACAAAGCTGTGTCCCCAAGAAGTGAAGGGGCTGCGAGGATAGCTGATACTTCCTCGTCATTGAAGGAGAGACCATCTGCCATGGTGTGGGTGGGGGAAGAGAAGGGAGGAGGGAAAAAGGATCTAATTGTAGAAGACAGACACGGGAACCGAAGTTCTAAGGGACGCAGAAGAGGTAAGGGTGCTCACTGGGAGACAGCAAGCTACAACTCTCACAATCGAGAGATAAGGATAAGAAAGCTCTCGCAGCCGGGCGGCTGCTCTACTATCACATTACACAAGGGAAAGCGGATGGGAGCAAGGGGAAAAAAACCAAACCGTACTCGACTCCCACATAAACACAATCACAAAAAAGGGGAGTACGGGGTTGTTTATAACGTAGGGGGGTCAGTAGTGTACTAATTGTGACGCTAGACCACTCGTAGTCCTCAACTAGAGGTGAAAATTGGGTGGGCTGTGTAGTGGTGTTCGGTCTGGGGGGGAAGGAGAGGAGCTGGGGAAAAAACAAGGAAAGGAAAGTTTCCTTTACGGACTAGGTGGTCTCACACACTATATAGTGTCATGCTTCATCATATGACCACCTAGCCCCACCCAGGTAGGACAGTGCCACCTGGGCGGACTCGACCTCACTGTTAAAAGAACAGGAGGGAGTGCGTAAATTAATCTTATTCCTGGAAGTAGGGATCCAGCTATACTAGGGAAATAAAAACACCTACTCAGGTACCCGAGTAACTTTAATGGGGGTCCTGTGTGGTGTGGTTAAAAAGGATGGGGAACCAGTGTGAGAGCAATGACTCACAAGGTCACCTGTCTAAAATGGGGTAGCCGACATGTTTCTGCCCTTATGGTGGAGCTATGGAGAGTCTCTGGGCATTCATCAGGGCATTGGATCCCTGTAGTGATTCCTACTTAAACACTGTGAAAATAATCACATAGGGAAGGGAGGGCCTACCTTAACCAAGAAAATATCTGGGGAGGACCTAAAGAAAAAGGGATGAAAACAGACCAAAACATAGTGAATAATAAAACACAGCACACCACTCCACACGTGTCAAAATTCATGCATGCTGCAGAAGTGCTGGTTGCAAAATTTTTAATCGCAATCGCATCGGGGTAGGTAATGCACGGTACGCATTTAGAGGGGAAGACAATTTCTTACCCTCACAGTTTAGGCTACTAGCCTCTGGTATCCTGGAGAGGGAGCGTCCCCTTATAGTCAGACTCTAAGGTTCCAGGGGAAAAAAGAGAGAAAGAGCAGAGGAAAAACCGATAATCATAAAGGTAGTTAAAGGAATGCAGGGGAGGGGAAGAGAGGAAAAAAGGAGAGTGAAAAGAAGGGAAAAAAAGGGGGAAGGAGTAGAGAGAGAGGGGATCCAATGACAGAGGAAAAGAGAGAAAAAAAATGGAAAATAGAGGCAAAGATTATAGGTCAAGATGGAGAGGAGGAGATAAAAAGGAGAAAGAACGAGAAGAAAAAGAAAAAAGAAAAAAGAAAAAAAGAGAATAGGAAAAAGGAAGAGAGGAAAAAGGGAAGAAAAAGGGAAGTGGGAAGATAAAATAAGAAAAATAAATCAAAATAAATTAAAAAGGGAACAGAGATGTCTTATCTGTGTCTCCCACGCTGCTTGACTCACTGCATCAAAGGTGGGCGCTCTCTGTGCGCCTATACCGACCTCTCGTTCAGGACCGCTTGGATACAATGGTCTGGTGGTGAGGGGTAGATATAGTGGCCTTAAATAGGACAACAGGCAGCTGGTGTGAATCACCGTTGCGGCCCAGGAGGGCGGGGCCGGAAGTCCGGAGTGATCCCTCCAAATATGGTCATAGCCCGAAGTGGCCCTTAATGGTTTTTAGAGTGCCGGGGGCCGGAACCTATCGAAATCCACTAGGACGTGCGCCGGGGGGGAAAAACTGTCCCCGTAGAAGGAAACGCCGGTAAGGGGGCGAGAGCGCGTCAGCCAGAACTCTGTTGCTGGCGGTGACGCTCGCCCCGCGAGTGCTGTAGGGAAATGTAGTTTCCCGGCAGCACCCGCGGCTGACCAGCGGTGGGAGCCGCCGGGAAACAGAGTTTTCGGGCGGCTGAGTGCGCTAAGGAGGCGCAAACTGAAAAGAGGGGGGGGGGGAGGGGGGAGGAGGAAAGGGGGGGTGCAGGGGGAAAAAAGGAAGGAAGGGGAAGGGAGGAAGGGGAGGGGGGGAACGGGGAGGGAACAAGGGCAGGGGGGGGAAGAGAAAAATGGAAATGAAATTAAAAATAAGAATGAAAATGAAACTAAAAATAAAAAATTTAAAAATATAAATAAAAATAAAGGATAAAAAATATATATAAATTTTTTTTAACATAAAAAAATATTACAAATGCAACTGAAAATAAGGAGGGGAGGGAGGTGGGGAACAGAAGAAAGGATGGGGGAGGGAACAGAGAAGGGGAGGAGAGAGGAACACACAAGAGATGAGAAAGAGAAAGAGAGAAAGGAGAGAGAAGAGAAGAGAAAGTCCGTGGGCAGAAAAAATTCCTGGGCAGAAAAAATTCAAGTGGGTTCTAGGGTTGCAGAGAGAACCACGGTATCTCATCATTTAATCCAACCGTGTCTGTGTGCAACCTCCAAATCCAGCGTTGCTCAGCCCTAAAAAGTTTTTCAGACATGTTGGTGGTCGAGGGGGAAAATTGTTCCAGAACTGTCCATGACATGTCGTCTGGGGAATGATTTTTTTGTAAGAAATGGCTGGTAAGTTTAGTAACATCTCGTTTGCACCTGATCGTGCTCCTGTGCTCACAGATTCTGATGCTAACTTTTCTTGTGGTCATCCCCACGTACTGAAGTGGGCAAGGGCATTTGATTAGGTAGATTACGTTTTTGCTGTTACAATTGGTAAATGATTTTTGCACCCAAGGGGTTCTAAGGTTGAGGTTGATGGTGGTGGATTTTTGGGTAAAGGGGCAAACACTGCAGTTGCCGCATGGGTGGTGACCAGCAGGGGGGGCCATTTGCCAGAGTGTGGTCTGTGCGGGTCGCCGTTTCTCCTTTGGTCTGGTATGGACCACCATATCACGTATATTACTTCCTCTCTTATACGCGTGTAGTGGTGGATCAAAGGGTAAGCCACCTGAAGTCAGGATTTTCCAATTGTCTTTTATGATCTTTTGAATTTCATTAGATAAAGGATTAAATGTGGTCACACAAACGATCTTGTCCAAATTTGACTTCGGTGCGTGGGGCTGTAGCAGCTGGTCTCTATTATTATTGCGCGCTCTTTTTAAAGCCCTGCTCACTAGGTGTGGGGGATAGTCTTTGGTGTGTAACTTCACAGTTAATTTGTCTGCATGTTTGCGATAGTCAATCACTGAAGAGCAGTTTCGTCTTAACCGTAGGAACTGCCCAACCGGGAGGTTATCTCTTAGAGCTCGAGGGTGGAAGCTCTGATATTGTAACAGATTATTACAGTCCGTAGGTTTGTAGTATACCTCAGTGGCTAACCCTCCATCATGCTCATAGATAAGTAAATCTAGGAAAGGTAACTTGTTTTCGCCTATGTTCATTGTGAATGTGAGGAAAGGGTTTGCTCCGTTAAGCCAAACTGCAAACGCCTGGGCTTCTACCCTACTTCCCGTCCATATTAGCAGTACATCATCGATGTATCGCTTCCAGAGTTTGATCTGGTCACGGTAGGGGTTCTCCTCATTCAAGACAATTTGTCTTTCAAAATGGTCAACGTATAGACATGCTAGACTAGGGGCGAACGTGCTGCCCATTGATGTACCCTGTGTCTGTAAAAAGAAACTATCCTCAAATTTAAAGTAGTTTCTGGTGAGAGCGAGATGTGCTAAGTCCAGGATAAAACCCGGAGGGGTTTGGGATTCATTCATGTGAGTTTCCAGCAGATCACTTATCACTTCCAAGGTCGCCTCTTGCGGAATATTGGTGTATAGTGACTCCACGTCGAGGGTAATCAGGAGCTCCTTGGTTTTGTCAAAGGTTATAGAATCCAGTAGGAGGAGGACATGGGTGGTGTCCTTCAGATAGGTCGGGATTCTTTTAACTAGTGGTTGTAGAAAGAAATCCACGAATTTTGACAAAGGCTCTAGTGCTGAGCCTAGACCGGAAACTATGGGTCGTCCGGGGGGGGGAATCTTTTCTTTGTGTACTTTTGGTAAAATATAAAAGTATGGGATTGTCGGATTGGTCTGTATCAGGAATGATGCCTCATGATCTGTAATCCAGTTGTTTTCTTTCCCTTTAGATACTAGGAAAGCGATTTCTTCTTGGACATCAGTAGTAGGATCACGTGCCAAACGTTTATAGTGTCTGGTATTCCCTAGTAGTCGCTCACACTCGTCTCTGTACATTTGTTGTGGGAGAATCACTGTGGCTCCACCCTTATCTGCTGGTTTTATAATGATGGTGGGGTCAGCTGTGAGGCCCTTCAGTGACTCTATTTCGATTTGGCTCATATTGTGGAATATTTTGTTGGGTGCTTCAGTGAGACCATTGATTTTTAGGGATACAGATTTTTCGAAAGCCAGTACCTCCGGGGGCATTTGCCCTGCCGGGGGACAGAAAGTAGACTTGGGACGTAGTCCCGTGTTCTGTGTGGGAGTGTCATATTCCTTCCCAAGGAAGAAGGTCTTTAGGCGGATCTTACGGAACAGGCCCGCTAGTTCTGTTCTAGTTCTGAATAAGTCAACCTTCGGGGTAGGTACAAAGTTCAAACCTTTGTTTAATGCTAGAGTTTCGGTTTGGCTCAAACTCCGGTTGCTTAGATTGATGATGTTGCTTGTCTTTTCAGGGGCCAGTTTCACTTTGTCTTGCTGGTCCCTGGGACGGAATCCCTGTGTAGTGGATTTTCCAAAGCATCCTCTTTTGGGCGCCACTGTACCTCTTTTCTCCTCCCCCTGTCCCTCCCGTGACCTCTGTCTAAAAAAGGCGGTGGGGGTTCGGAGAAGGACCATTGGGCTGGGTGTTGCAGGTAGGGTGCTTGATATTGTTGAGGAGGGCCATATTGATTTGGCCAACCCCATTGTTGGTTAAAATAAGGCGGGTAAACGGGAGGTACCGGTGGAAAGTTCCATCCTCCTCGACGTTGCCCACGCCGCCCACGGCGATGTCGTATGTTTCCTGAAGAGTTACTGTCACTGTCTGAGCTGATATTGCCCCCGGATGAGGTGTCAGAAGTGTTGGGGGAATTCTTTGCTACATAATCAGGTTTAGTGTAGGGATATATCCTTTCCAGGGAAAAACGATTCAGATCTTTTTGGAATTTGGCTATTTTTTGCTGGGTTAGGTATTCTTTATATTCATTCATGTTTTTGTTTACCTCCTCCAGTTTCTTTTTGAAGGAGAGAATACTCACACCTGACTTCAGGTTGTTCTCACTGGTTTTTATCTGGACCAGTAGGGTTTCAGAAAGCCTAGTGGCTGTTTTTATAATTAATATCAGCCAATCTCGAGTGCATTTCCATGCTATAAGTGACCAATCTTTACGAAACTCAAAGTCGTCAAGGAATATGCGGGGCTCATTAGTGACGAGTAGTCCGTTTGGTGCAGAGTTACTACGGAGGTATTCCGTGAGAACAGCTCCATGTAGTATAGTCTTAACTTGGGAGCGTTTTAATTCCACTAGGGTGTCCCAGTCCCCCAGTTGGGACAAACTTTTTGACAAAGCCGTGTCCCCAAGAAGTGAAGGGGCTGCGAGGATAGCTGATACTTCCTCGTCATTGAAGGAGAGACCATCTGCCATGGTGTGGGTGGGGGAAGAGAAGGGAGGAGGGAAAAAGGATCTAATTGTAGAAGACAGACACGGGAACCGAAGTTCTAAGGGACGCAGAAGAGGTAAGGGTGCTCACTGGGAGACAGCAAGCTACAACTCTCACAATCGAGAGATAAGGATAAGAAAGCTCTCGCAGCCGGGCGGCTGCTCTACTATCACATTACACAAGGGAGAGCGGATGGGAGCAAGGGGAAAAAAACCAAACCGTACTCGACTCCCACATAAACACAATCACAAAAAAGGGGAGTACGGGGTTGTTTATAACGTAGGGGGGTCAGTAGTGTACTAATTGTGACGCTAGACCACTCGTAGTCCTCAACTAGAGGTGAAAATTGGGTGGGCTGTGTAGTGGTGTTCGGTCTGGGGGGAAGGAGAGGAGCTGGGGAAAAAAACAAGGAAAGGAAAGTTTCCTTTACGGACTAGGTGGTCTCACACACTATATAGTGTCATGCTTTATCATATGACCACCTAGCCCCACCCAGGTAGGACAGTGCCACCTGGGCGGACTTGACCTCACTGTTAAAAGAACAGGAGGGAGTGCGTAAATTAATCTTATTCCTGGAAGTAGGGATCCAGCTATACTAGGGAAATAAAAACACCTACTCAGGTACCCGAGTAACTTTAATGGGGGTCCTGTGTGGTGTGGTTAAAAAGGATGGGGAACCAGTGTGAGAGCAATGACTCACAAGGTCACCTGTCTAAAATGGGGTAGCCGACATGTTTCTGCCCTTATGGTGGAGCTATGGAGAGTCTCTGGGCATTCATCAGGGCATTGGATCCCTGTAGTGATTCCTACTTAAACACTGTGAAAATAATCACATAGGGAAGGGAGGGCCTACCTTAACCAAGAAAATATCTGGGGAGGACCTAAAGAAAAAGGGATGAAAACAGACCAAAACATAGTGAATAATAAAACACAGCACACCACTCCACACGTGTCAAAATTCATGCATGCTGCAGAAGTGCTGGTTGCAAAATTTTTAATCGCAATCGCATCGGGGTAGGTAATGCACGGTACGCATTTAGAGGGGAAGACAATTTCTTACCCTCACAGTTTAGGCTACTAGCCTCTGGTATCCTGGAGAGGGAGCGTCCCCTTATAGTCAGACTCTAAGGTTCCAGGGGAAAAAAGAGAGAAAGAGCAGAGGAAAAACCGATAATCATAAAGGTAGTTAAAGGAATGCAGGGGAGGGGAAGAGAGGAAAAAAGGAGAGTGAAAAGAAGGGAAAAAAAGGGGGAAGGAGTAGAGAGAGAGGGGATCCAATGACAGAGGAAAAGAGAGAAAAAAAATGGAAAATAGAGGCAAAGATTATAGGTCAAGATGGAGAGGAGGAGATAAAAAGGAGAAAGAACGAAAAGAAAAAAGAAAAAAGAAAAAAAGAGAATAGGAAAAAGGAAGAGAGGAAAAAGGGAAGAAAAAGGGAAGTGGGAAGATAAAATAAGAAAAATAAATCAAAATAAATTAAAAAGGGAACAGAGATGTCTTATCTGTGTCTCCCACGCTGCTTGACTCACTGCATCAAAGGTGGGCGCTCTCTGTGCGCCTATACCGACCTCTCGTTCAGGACCGCTTGGATACAATGGTCTGGTGGTGAGGGGTAGATATAGTGGCCTTAATTAGGACAACAGGCAGCTGGTGTGAATCACCGTCGCGGCCCAGGAGGGCGGGGCCGGAAGTCCGGAGTGATCCCTCCAAATATGGTCATAGCCCGAAGTGGCCCTTAATGGTTTTTAGAGTTTTTAGAGACCATTAAGGGCCACTTCGGGCTATGACCATATTTGGAGGGATCACTCCGGACTTCCGGCCCCGCCCTCCTGGGCCGCGACGGTGATTCACCAGCTGCCTGTTGTCCTAATTAAGGCCACTATATCTACCCCTCACCACCAGACCATTGTATCCAAGCGGTCCTGAACGAGAGGTCGGTATAGGCGCACAGAGAGCGCCCACCTTTGATGCAGTGAGTCAAGCAGCGTGGGAGACACAGATAAGACATCTCTGTTCCCTTTTTAATTTATTTTGATTTATTTTTCTTATTTTATCTTCCCACTTCCCTTTTTCTTCCCTTTTTCCTCTCTTCCTTTTTCCTATTCTCTTTTTTTCTTTTTTCTTTTTTCTTTTTTCTTTTTCTTCTCGTTCTTTCTCCTTTTTATCTCCTCCTCTCCATCTTGACCTATAATCTTTGCCTCTATTTTCCATTTTTTTTTCTCTCTTTTCCTCTGTCATTGGATCCCCTCTCTCTCTACTCCTTCCCCCTTTTTTTCCCTTCTTTTCACTCTCCTTTTTTCCTCTCTTCCCCTCCCCTGCATTCCTTTAACTACCTTTATGATTATCGGTTTTTCATCTGCTCTTTCTCTCTTTTTTCCCCTGGAACCTTAGAGTCTGACTATAAGGGGACGCTCCCTCTCCAGGATACCAGAGGCTAGTAGCCTAAACTGTGAGGGTAAGAAATTGTCTTCCCCTCTAAATGCGTACCGTGCATTACCTACCCCGATGCGATTGCGATTAAAAATTTTGCAACCAGCACTTCTGCAGCATGCATGAATTTTGACACGTGTGGAGTGGTGTGCTGTGTTTTATTATTCACTATGTTTTGGTCTGTTTTCATCCCTTTTTCTTTAGGTCCTCCCCAGATATTTTCTTGGTTAAGGTAGGCCCTCCCTTCCCTATGTGATTATTTTCACAGTGTTTAAGTAGGAATCACTACAGGGATCCAATGCCCTGATGAATGCCCAGAGACTCTCCATAGCTCCACCATAAGGGCAGAAACATGTCGGCTACCCCATTTTAGACAGGTGACCTTGTGAGTCATTGCTCTCACACTGGTTCCCCATCCTTTTTAACCACACCACACAGGACCCCCATTAAAGTTACTCGGGTACCTGAGTAGGTGTTTTTATTTCCCTAGTATAGCTGGATCCCTACTTCCAGGAATAAGATTAATTTACGCACTCCCTCAAGTCTTTTAACAGTGAGGTCGAGTCCGCCAAGGTGGCACTGTCCTACCTGGGTGGGGCTAGGTGGTCATATGATGAAGCATGACACTATATAGTGTGTGAGACCACCTAGTCCGTAAAGGAAACTTTCCTTTCCTTGTTTTTTCCCCAGCTCCTCTCCTTCCCCCCAGACCGAACACCACTACACAGCCCACCCAATTTTCACCTCTAGTTGAGGACTACGAGTGGTCTAGCGTCACAATTAGTACACTACTGACCCCCCTACGTTATAAACAACCCCGTACTCCCCTTTTTTGTGATTGTGTTTATGTGGGAGTCGAGTACGGTTTGGTTTTTTTCCCCTTGCTCCCATCCGCTCTCCCTTGTGTAATGTGATAGTAGAGCAGCCGCCCGGCTGCGAGAGCTTTCTTATCCTTATCTCTCGATTGTGAGAGTTGTAGCTTGCTGTCTCCCAGTGAGCACCCTTACCTCTTCTGCGTCCCTTAGAACTTCGGTTCCCGTGTCTGTCTTCTACAATTAGATCCTTTTTCCCTCCTCCCTTCTCTTCCCCCACCCACACCATGGCAGATGGTCTCTCCTTCAATGACGAGGAAGTATCAGCTATCCTCGCAGCCCCTTCACTTCTTGGGGACACGGCTTTGTCAAAAAGTTTGTCCCAACTGGGGGACTGGGACACCCTAGTGGAATTAAAACGCTCCCAAGTTAAGACTATACTACATGGAGCTGTTCTCACGGAATACCTCCGTAGTAACTCTGCACCAAACGGACTACTCGTCACTAATGAGCCCCGCATATTCCTTGACGACTTTGAGTTTCGTAAAGATTGGTCACTTATAGCATGGAAATGCACTCGAGATTGGCTGATATTAATTATAAAAACAGCCACTAGGCTTTCTGAAACCCTACTGGTCCAGATAAAAACCAGTGAGAACAACCTGAAGTCAGGTGTGAGTATTCTCTCCTTCAAAAAGAAACTGGAGGAGGTAAACAAAAACATGAATGAATATAAAGAATACCTAACCCAGCAAAAAATAGCCAAATTCCAAAAAGATCTGAATCGTTTTTCCCTGGAAAGGATATATCCCTACACTAAACCTGATTATGTAGCAAAGAATTCCACCAACACTTCTGACACCTCATCCGGGGGCAATATCAGCTCAGACAGTGACAGTAACTCTTCAGGAAACATACGACATCGCCGTGGGCGGCGTGGGCAACGTCGAGGAGGATGGAACTTTCCACCGGTACCTCCCGTTTACCCGCCTTATTTTAACCAACAATGGGGTTGGCCAAATCAATATGGCCCTCCTCAACAATATCAAGCACCCTACCTGCAACACCCAGCCCAATGGTCCTTCTCCGAACCCCCACCGCCTTTTTTAGACAGAGGTCACGGGAGGGACAGGGGGAGGAGAAAAGAGGTACAGTGGCGCCCAAAAGAGGATGCTTTGGAAAATCCACTACACAGGGATTCCGTCCCAGGGACCAGCAAGACAAAGTGAAACTGGCCCCTGAAAAGACAAGCAACATCATCAATCTAAGCAACCGGAGTTTGAGCCAAACCGAAACTCTAGCATTAAACAAAGGTTTGAACTTTGTACCTACCCCGAAGGTTGACTTATTCAGAACTAGAACAGAACTAGCGGGCCTGTTCCGTAAGATCCGCCTAAAGACCTTCTTCCTTGGGAAGGAATATGACACTCCCACACAGAACACAGGACTACGTCCCAAGTCTACTTTCTGTCCCCCGGCAGGGCAAATGCCCCCGGAGGTACTGGCTTTCGAAAAATCTGTATCCCTAAAAATCAATGGTCTCACTGAAGCACCCAACAAAATATTCCACAATATGAGCCAAATCGAAATAGAGTCACTGAAGGGCCTCACAGCTGACCCCACCATCATTATAAAACCAGCAGATAAGGGTGGAGCCACAGTGATTCTCCCACAACAAATGTACAGAGACGAGTGTGAGCGACTACTAGGGAATACCAGACACTATAAACGTTTGGCACGTGATCCTACTACTGATGTCCAAGAAGAAATCGCTTTCCTAGTATCTAAAGGGAAAGAAAACAACTGGATTACAGATCATGAGGCATCATTCCTGATACAGACCAATCCGACAATCCCATACTTTTATATTTTACCAAAAGTACACAAAGAAAAGATTCCCCCCCCCGGACGACCCATAGTTTCCGGTCTAGGCTCAGCACTAGAGCCTTTGTCAAAATTCGTGGATTTCTTTCTACAACCACTAGTTAAAAGAATCCCGACCTATCTGAAGGACGCCACCCATGTCCTCCTCCTACTGGATTCTATAACCTTTGACAAAACCAAGGAGCTCCTGATTACCCTCGACGTGGAGTCACTATACACCAATATTCCGCAAGAGGCGACCTTGGAAGTGATAAGTGATCTGCTGGAAACTCACATGAATGAATCCCAAACCCCTCCGGGTTTTATCCTGGACTTAGCACATCTCGCTCTCACCAGAAACTACTTTAAATTTGAGGATAGTTTCTTTTTACAGACACAGGGTACATCAATGGGCAGCACGTTCGCCCCTAGTCTAGCATGTCTATACGTTGACCATTTTGAAAGACAAATTGTCTTGAATGAGGAGAACCCCTACCGTGACCAGATCAAACTCTGGAAGCGATACATCGATGATGTACTGCTAATATGGACGGGAAGTAGGGTTGAAGCCCAGGCGTTTGCAGTTTGGCTTAACGGAGCAACCCCTTTTCTCACATTCACAATGAACATAGGCGAAAACAAGTTACCTTTCCTAGATTTACTTATCTATGAGCATGATGGAGGGTTAGCCACTGAGGTATACTACAAACCTACGGACTGTAATAATCTGTTACAATATCAGAGCTTCCACCCTCGAGCTCTAAGAGATAACCTCCCGGTTGGGCAGTTCCTACGATTAAGACGAAACTGCTCTTCAGTGATTGACTATCGCAAACATGCAGACAAATTAACTGTGAAGTTACACACCAAAGACTATCCCCCACACCTAGTGAGCAGGGCTTTAAAAAGAGCGCGCAATAATAATAGAGACCAGCTGCTACAGCCCCACGCACCGAAGTCAAATTTGGACAAGATCGTTTGTGTGACCACATTTAATCCTTTATCTAATGAAATTCAAAAGATCATAAAAGACAATTGGAAAATCCTGACTTCAGGTGGCTTACCCTTTGATCCACCACTACACGCGTATAAGAGAGGAAGTAATATACGTGATATGGTGGTCCATACCAGACCAAAGGAGAAACGGCGACCCGCACAGACCACACTCTGGCAAATGGCCCCCCCTGCTGGTCACCACCCATGCGGCAACTGCAGTGTTTGCCCCTTTACCCAAAAATCCACCACCATCAACCTCAACCTTAGAACCCCTTGGGTGCAAAAATCATTTACCAATTGTAACAGCAAAAACGTAATCTACCTAATCAAATGCCCTTGCCCACTTCAGTACGTGGGGATGACCACAAGAAAAGTTAGCATCAGAATCTGTGAGCACAGGAGCACGATCAGGTGCAAACGAGATGCTACTAAACTTACCAGCCATTTCTTACAAAAAAATCATTCCCCAGACGACATGTCATGGACAGTTCTGGAACAATTTTCCCCCTCGACCACCAACATGTCTGAAAAACTTTTTAGGGCTGAGCAACGCTGGATTTGGAGGTTGCACACAGACACGGTTGGATTAAATGATGAGATACCGTGGTTCTCTCTGCAACCCTAGAACCCACTTGAATTTTTTCTGCCCAGGAATTGTTTCTGCCCACGGACTTTCTCTTCTCTTCTCTCTCCTTTCTCTCTTTCTCTTTCTCATCTCTTGTGTGTTCCTCTCTCCTCCCCTTCTCTGTTCCCTCCCCCATCCTTTCTTCTGTTCCCCACCTCCCTCCCCTCCTTATTTTCAGTTGCATTTTTAATATTTTTTTATGTTCAAAATTTTTTATATATATTTTTTATCCTTTATTTTTATTTATATTTTTACATTTTTTATTTTTAGTTTCATTTTCATTCTTATTTTTAATTTCATTTCCATTTTTCTCTTCCCCCCCCTGCCCTTGTTCCCTCCCCGTTCCCCCCCTCCCCTTCCTCCCTTCCCCTTCCTTCCTTTTTTCCCCCCCCACCCCCCCTTTCCTCCTCCCCCCTCCCCCCCCCCCTCTTTTCAGTTTGCGCCTCCTTAGCGCACTCAGCCGCCCGAAAACTCTGTTTCCCGGCGGCTCCCACCGCTGGTCAGCCGCGGGTGCTGCCGGGAAACTACATTTCCCTACAGCACTCGCGGGGCGAGCGTCACCGCCAGAAACAGAGTTCTGGCTGACGCGCTCTCGCCCCCTTACCGGCGTTTCCTTCTACGGGGACAGGTTTTCCCCCCCGGCGCACGTCCTAGTGGATTTCGATAGGTTCCGGCCCCCGGCACTCTAAAAACCATTAAGGGCCACTTCGGGCTATGACCATATTTGGAGGGATCACTCCGGACTTCCGGCCCCGCCCTCCTGGGCCGCGACGGTGATTCACACCAGCTGCCTGTTGTCCTCATTAAGGCCACTATATCTACCCCTCACCACCAGACCATTGTATCCAAGCGGTCCTGAACGAGAGGTCGGTATAGGCGCACAGAGAGCGCCCACCTTTGATGCAGTGAGACAAGCAGCGTGGGAGACACAGATAAGACATCTCTGTTCCCTTTTTAATTTATTTTGATTTATTTTTCTTATTTTATCTTCCCACTTCCCTTTTTCTTCCCTTTTTCCTCTCTTCCTTTTTCCTATTCTCTTTTTTTCTTTTTTCTTTTTTCTTTTTTCTTTTTCTTCTCGTTCTTTCTCCTTTTTATCTCCTCCTCTCCATCTTGACCTATAATCTTTGCCTCTATTTTCCATTTTTTTTTTTTTTTTTTCTCTCTTTTCCTCTGTCATTGGATCCCCTCTCTCTCTACTCCTTCCCCCTTTTTTTCCCTTCTTTTCACTCTCCTTTTTTCCTCTCTTCCCCTCCCCTGCATTCCTTTAACTACCTTTATGATTATCGGTTTTTCCTCTGCTCTTTCTCTCTTTTTTCCCCTGGAACCTTAGAGTCTGACTATAAGGGGACGCTCCCTCTCCAGGATACCAGAGGCTAGTAGCCTAAACTGTGAGGGTAAGAAATTGTCTTCCCCTCTAAATGCGTACCGTGCATTACCTACCCCGATGCGATTGCGATTAAAAATTTTGCAACCAGCACTTCTGCAGCATGCATGAATTTTGACACGTGTGGAGTGGTGTGCTGTGTTTTATTATTCACTATGTTTTGGTCTGTTTTCATCCCTTTTTCTTTAGGTCCTCCCCAGATATTTTCTTGGTTAAGGTAGGCCCTCCCTTCCCTATGTGATTATTTTCACAGTGTTTAAGTAGGAATCACTACAGGGATCCAATGCCCTGATGAATGCCCAGAGACTCTCCATAGCTCCACCATAAGGGCAGAAACATGTCGGCTACCCCATTTTAGACAGGTGACCTTGTGAGTCATTGCTCTCACACTGGTTCCCCATCCTTTTTAACCACACCACACAGGACCCCCATTAAAGTTACTCGGGACCTGAGTAGGTGTTTTTATTTCCCTAGTATAGCTGGATCCCTACTTCCAGGAATAAGATTAATTTACGCACTCCCTCCTGTTCTTTTAACAGTGAGGTCGAGTCCGCCCAGGTGGCACTGTCCTACCTGGGTGGGGCTAGGTGGTCATATGATGAAGCATGACACTATATAGTGTGTGAGACCACCTAGTCCGTAAAGGAAACTTTCCTTTCCTTGTTTTTTCCCCAGCTCCTCTCCTTCCCCCCAGACCGAACACCACTACACAGCCCACCCAATTTTCACCTCTAGTTGAGGACTACGAGTGGTCTAGCGTCACAATTAGTACACTACTGACCCCCCTACGTTATAAACAACCCCGTACTCCCCTTTTTTGTGATTGTGTTTATGTGGGAGTCGAGTACGGTTTGGTTTTTTTCCCCTTGCTCCCATCCGCTCTCCCTTGTGTAATGTGATAGTAGAGCAGCCGCCCGGCTGCGAGAGCTTTCTTATCCTTATCTCTCGATTGTGAGAGTTGTAGCTTGCTGTCTCCCAGTGAGCACCCTTACCTCTTCTGCGTCCCTTAGAACTTCGGTTCCCGTGTCTGTCTTCTACAATTAGATCCTTTTTCCCTCCTCCCTTCTCTTCCCCCACCCACACCATGGCAGATGGTCTCTCCTTCAATGACGAGGAAGTATCAGCTATCCTCGCAGCCCCTTCACTTCTTGGGGACACGGCTTTGTCAAAAAGTTTGTCCCAACTGGGGGACTGGGACACCCTAGTGGAATTAAAACGCTCCCAAGTTAAGACTATACTACATGGAGCTGTTCTCACGGAATACCTCCGTAGTAACTCTGCACCAAACGGACTACTCGTCACTAATGAGCCCCGCATATTCCTTGACGACTTTGAGTTTCGTAAAGATTGGTCACTTATAGCATGGAAATGCACTCGAGATTGGCTGATATTAATTATAAAAACAGCCACTAGGCTTTCTGAAACCCTACTGGTCCAGATAAAAACCAGTGAGAACAACCTGAAGTCAGGTGTGAGTATTCTCTCCTTCAAAAAGAAACTGGAGGAGGTAAACAAAAACATGAATGAATATAAAGAATACCTAACCCAGCAAAAAATAGCCAAATTCCAAAAAGATCTGAATCGTTTTTCCCTGGAAAGGATATATCCCTACACTAAACCTGATTATGTAGCAAAGAATTCCCCCAACACTTCTGACACCTCATCCGGGGGCAATATCAGCTCAGACAGTGACAGTAACTCTTCAGGAAACATACGACATCGCCGTGGGCGGCGTGGGCAACGTCGAGGAGGATGGAACTTTCCACCGGTACCTCCCGTTTACCCGCCTTATTTTAACCAACAATGGGGTTGGCCAAATCAATATGGCCCTCCTCAACAATATCAAGCACCCTACCTGCAACACCCAGCCCAATGGTCCTTCTCCGAACCCCCACCGCCTTTTTTAGACAGAGGTCACGGGAGGGACAGGGGGAGGAGAAAAGAGGTACAGTGGCGCCCAAAAGAGGATGCTTTGGAAAATCCACTACACAGGGATTCCGTCCCAGGGACCAGCAAGACAAAGTGAAACTGGCCCCTGAAAAGACAAGCAACATCATCAATCTAAGCAACCGGAGTTTGAGCCAAACCGAAACTCTAGCATTAAACAAAGGTTTGAACTTTGTACCTACCCCGAAGGTTGACTTATTCAGAACTAGAACAGAACTAGCGGGCCTGTTCCGTAAGATCCGCCTAAAGACCTTCTTCCTTGGGAAGGAATATGACACTCCCACACAGAACACGGGACTACGTCCCAAGTCTACTTTCTGTCCCCCGGCAGGGCAAATGCCCCCGGAGGTACTGGCTTTCGAAAAATCTGTATCCCTAAAAATCAATGGTCTCACTGAAGCACCCAACAAAATATTCCACAATATGAGCCAAATCGAAATAGAGTCACTGAAGGGCCTCACAGCTGACCCCACCATCATTATAAAACCAGCAGATAAGGGTGGAGCCACAGTGATTCTCCCACAACAAATGTACAGAGACGAGTGTGAGCGACTACTAGGGAATACCAGACACTATAAACGTTTGGCACGTGATCCTACTACTGATGTCCAAGAAGAAATCGCTTTCCTAGTATCTAAAGGGAAAGAAAACAACTGGATTACAGATCATGAGGCATCATTCCTGATACAGACCAATCCGACAATCCCATACTTTTATATTTTACCAAAAGTACACAAAGAAAAGATTCCCCCCCCCGGACGACCCATAGTTTCCGGTCTAGGCTCAGCACTAGAGCCTTTGTCAAAATTCGTGGATTTCTTTCTACAACCACTAGTTAAAAGAATCCCGACCTATCTGAAGGACACCACCCATGTCCTCCTCCTACTGGATTCTATAACCTTTGACAAAACCAAGGAGCTCCTGATTACCCTCGACGTGGAGTCACTATACACCAATATTCCGCAAGAGGCGACCTTGGAAGTGATAAGTGATCTGCTGGAAACTCACATGAATGAATCCCAAACCCCTCCGGGTTTTATCCTGGACTTAGCACATCTCGCTCTCACCAGAAACTACTTTAAATTTGAGGATAGTTTCTTTTTACAGACACAGGGTACATCAATGGGCAGCACGTTCGCCCCTAGTCTAGCATGTCTATACGTTGACCATTTTGAAAGACAAATTGTCTTGAATGAGGAGAACCCCTACCGTGACCAGATCAAACTCTGGAAGCGATACATCGATGATGTACTGCTAATATGGACGGGAAGTAGGGTAGAAGCCCAGGCGTTTGCAGTTTGGCTTAACGGAGCAAACCCTTTCCTCACATTCACAATGAACATAGGCGAAAACAAGTTACCTTTCCTAGATTTACTTATCTATGAGCATGATGGAGGGTTAGCCACTGAGGTATACTACAAACCTACGGACTGTAATAATCTGTTACAATATCAGAGCTTCCACCCTCGAGCTCTAAGAGATAACCTCCCGGTTGGGCAGTTCCTACGGTTAAGACGAAACTGCTCTTCAGTGATTGACTATCGCAAACATGCAGACAAATTAACTGTGAAGTTACACACCAAAGACTATCCCCCACACCTAGTGAGCAGGGCTTTAAAAAGAGCGCGCAATAATAATAGAGACCAGCTGCTACAGCCCCACGCACCGAAGTCAAATTTGGACAAGATCGTTTGTGTGACCACATTTAATCCTTTATCTAATGAAATTCAAAAGATCATAAAAGACAATTGGAAAATCCTGACTTCAGGTGGCTTACCCTTTGATCCACCACTACACGCGTATAAGAGAGGAAGTAATATACGTGATATGGTGGTCCATACCAGACCAAAGGAGAAACGGCGACCCGCACAGACCACACTCTGGCAAATGGCCCCCCCTGCTGGTCACCACCCATGCGGCAACTGCAGTGTTTGCCCCTTTACCCAAAAATCCACCACCATCAACCTCAACCTTAGAACCCCTTGGGTGCAAAAATCATTTACCAATTGTAACAGCAAAAACGTAATCTACCTAATCAAATGCCCTTGCCCACTTCAGTACGTGGGGATGACCACAAGAAAAGTTAGCATCAGAATCTGTGAGCACAGGAGCACGATCAGGTGCAAACGAGATGCTACTAAACTTACCAGCCATTTCTTACAAAAAAATCATTCCCCAGACGACATGTCATGGACAGTTCTGGAACAATTTTCCCCCTCGACCACCAACATGTCTGAAAAACTTTTTAGGGCTGAGCAACGCTGGATTTGGAGGTTGCACACAGACACGGTTGGATTAAATGATGAGATACCGTGGTTCTCTCTGCAACCCTAGAACCCACTTGAATTTTTTCTGCCCAGGAATTTTTTCTGCCCACGGACTTTCTCTTCTCTTCTCTCTCCTTTCTCTCTTTCTCTTTCTCATCTCTTGTGTGTTCCTCTCTCCTCCCCTTCTCTGTTCCCTCCCCCATCCTTTCTTCTGTTCCCCACCTCCCTCCCCTCCTTATTTTCAGTTGCATTTTTAATATTTTTTTATGTTAAAAAATTTTTATATATATTTTTTATCCTTTATTTTTATTTATATTTTTAAATTTTTTATTTTTAGTTTCATTTTCATTCTTATTTTTAATTTCATTTCCATTTTTCTCTTCCCCCCCCTGCCCTTGTTCCCTCCCCGTTCCCCCCCTCCCCTTCCTCCCTTCCCCTTCCTTCCTTTTTTCCCCCCGCACCCCCCCTTTCCTCCTCCCCCCTCCCCCCCCCCCTCTTTTCAGTTTGCGCCTCCTTAGCGCACTCAGCCGCCCGAAAACTCTGTTTCCCGGCGGCTCCCACCGCTGGTCAGCCGCGGGTGCTGCCGGGAAACTACATTTCCCTACAGCACTCGCGGGGCGAGCGTCACCGCCAGCAACAGAGTTCTGGCTGACGCGCTCTCGCCCCCTTACCGGCGTTTCCTTCTACGGGGACAGGTTTTCCCCCCCGGCGCACGTCCTAGTGGATTTCGATAGGTTCCGGCCCCCGGCACTCTAAAAACCATTAAGGGCCACTTCGGGCTATGACCATATTTGGAGGGATCACTCCGGACTTCCGGCCCCGCCCTCCTGGGCCGCGACGGTGATTCACACCAGCTGCCTGTTGTCCTAATTAAGGCCACTATATCTACCCCTCACCACCAGACCATTGTATCCAAGCGGTCCTGAACGAGAGGTCGGTATAGGCGCACAGAGAGCGCCCACCTTTGATGCAGTGAGTCAAGCAGCGTGGGAGACACAGATAAGACATCTCTGTTCCCTTTTTAATTTATTTTGATTTATTTTATCTTCCCACTTCCCTTTTTCTTCCCTTTTTCCTCTCTTCCTTTTTCCTATTCTCTTTTTTTCTTTTTTCTTTTTTCTTTTTTCTTTTTCTTCTCGTTCTTTCTCCTTTTTATCTCCTCCTCTCCATCTTGACCTATAATCTTTGCCTCTATTTTCCATTTTTTTTCTCTCTTTTCCTCTGTCATTGGATCCCCTCTCTCTCTACTCCTTCCCCCTTTTTTTCACTTCTTTTCACTCTCCTTTTTTCCTCTCTTCCCCTCCCCTGCATTCCTTTAACTACCTTTATGATTATCGGTTTTTCCTCTGCTCTTTCTCTCTTTTTTCCCCTGGAACCTTAGAGTCTGACTATAAGGGGACGCTCCCTCTCCAGGATACCAGAGGCTAGTAGCCTAAACTGTGAGGGTAAGAAATTGTCTTCCCCTCTAAATGCGTACCGTGCATTACCTACCCCGATGCGATTGCGATTAAAAATTTTGCAACCAGCACTTCTGCAGCATGCATGAATTTTGACACGTGTGGAGTGGTGTGCTGTGTTTTATTATTCACTATGTTTTGGTCTGTTTTCATCCCTTTTTCTTTAGGTCCTCCCCAGATATTTTCTTGGTTAAGGTAGGCCCTCCCTTCCCTATGTGATTATTTTCACAGTGTTTAAGTAGGAATCACTACAGGGATCCAATGCCCTGATGAATGCCCAGAGACTCTCCATAGCTCCACCATAAGGGCAGAAACATGTCGGCTACCCCATTTTAGACAGGTGACCTTGTGAGTCATTGCTCTCACACTGGTTCCCCATCCTTTTTAACCACACCACACAGGACCCCCATTAAAGTTACTCGGGTACCTGAGTAGGTGTTTTTATTTCCCTAGTATAGCTGGATCCCTACTTCCAGGAATAAGATTAATTTACGCACTCCCTCCTGTTCTTTTAACAGTGAGGTCGAGTCCGCCCAGGTGGCACTGTCCTACCTGGGTGGGGCTAGGTGGTCATATGATGAAGCATGACACTATATAGTGTGTGAGACCACCTAGTCCGTAAAGGAAACTTTCCTTTCCTTGTTTTTTCCCCAGCTCCTCTCCTTCCCCCCAGACCGAACACCACTACACAGCCCACCCAATTTTCACCTCTAGTTGAGGACTACGAGTGGTCTAGCGTCACAATTAGTACACTACTGACCCCCCTACGTTATAAACAACCCCGTACTCCCCTTTTTTGTGATTGTGCCAACCATGCCAGGATGGCATAGAGGGGGCAATTCCATGATCATAGATATGTTACATGGCCATTTTCGGAGTTACCATTGTGAAGCTACATATAGGTAGTGACCTATATGTAGTGCACGCGTGTAATGGTGTCCCCGCACTCACAAAGTTCAGTGAATTGGCTCTGAACAATGTGGGGGCACCTTGGCTAGTGCCAGGGTGCCCACACACTAAGTAACTTTGCACCTAACCTTTACCAGGTAAAGGTTAGACATGTAGGTGACTTATAAGTTACTTAAGTGCAGTGTAAAATGGCTGTGAAATAACGTGGACGTTATTTCACTCAGGCTGCAGTGGCAGGCCTGTGTAAGAATTGTCAGAGCTCCCTATGGGTGGCAAAAGAAATGCTGCAGCCCATAGGGATCTCCTGGAACCCCAATACCCTGGGTACCTCAGTACCATATACTAGGGAATTATAAGGGTGTTCCAGTAAGCCAATGTAAATTGGTTAAATTGGTCACTAGCCTGTTAGTGACAATTTGAAAGTAATGAGAGAGCATAACCACTGAGGTTCTGGTTAGCAGAGCCTCAGTGAGACAGTTAGGCACCACACAGGGAACATATACATGCACACCTATGAGCACTGGGGCCCTGTGTGACAGGGTCCCAGTGACACATATATATAGGCCACAAACCTGTGAGCACTGGGGTCCTGACCAGCAGGATCCCAGTGACACATAACAAACATACTGAAAACATAGTGTTTTCACTATGAGCACTGAGGCCTGGCTATCAGGATCCCAGTGAGACAGTGAAAACAGTGACAAACACCCTGACATACACTCACAAACAGGCCAAAAGTGGGGGTAACAAGGCTAGAAAGAGGCTACCTTCTCACATTACGTTACAGGAAACTTGGGAATCAAATCATGTCTTGATGAATAATTTTATTACCTATAATGTTAATGCTGTGAAAGTGCAATACGGTAGGGCATCTGGTGGTCTTCTAGCATCAGTATCCATGGAGAGGGGTATAAGAACTAAGAAATTTTGTTATGAATGTAAAGATTTTTTTACAGTTTTAATAGCAATTGTTAATCGGAAGATCCCTTGGAAACTCAGTGGAGCTAATGATTTTATAATTATAAATGCATACTTACCGCTGAACAAGCCTCAGGATAGGCATGCCCAACTATTTATTCTTCTTTTAGATAAGATACATATAACATATCCACAGTGCACAATTTTGCCATTTGATGACTTCATTGCAAAAAATCTCTAATTCTGACCTGCATGATGAATTTCAAGCAGAAAGGGAAGCAAGTTTAAATACTCCAACTCAATTACTACCATATAAAACTAGAGATTCCAAAGGGAGAATAATGGCTAATATCTTAAATGAATTTAGTTTGAAATGTATTCATGTTAGATGTAAAGGGGATCAACCGAATAAGATTATGTTTGAAAATGGCAAAATGCCCTCCTTGATTGATAATGCAATAACATCTATGGACAAGTTCTGTTCTGTTCATTAGTTCTGTTCAAAACAGGTCAACGCAGTCACCTCCTCCTGCTACAACACTCTCCGCATGCTCCACAGGATCTACAAGTGGATCCCAACAGACACTAGAAAAACAGTGACGCAGGCCCTCGTCAGCAGCAGGCTAGACTACGGCAACGCACTCTACACAGGCATCCCTACAAAACAACTACAGCGCCTCCAACGCATCCAAAATGCCTCCGCCCGACTGATCCTCAACGTACCCCGCCGCAACCACATCACACCCCACCTGAGAGACCTCCACTGGCTCCCCATTGAAAAGAGGATCACTTTCAAGCTCCTCACCCACGCACACAAAGGACTCCACAACACCGGACCTGCCTACCTCAACAACAGACTCAGCTTCTACACCCCCACCCGCCAGCTCCGCTCCTCAGACCTCGCACTTGCCACCGTCCCCCGCATCCACTGAAAGACATCCGGCGGCAGATCCTTCTCCTACCTCGCCGCCAAGACATGGAACACTCTCCCAATCAACCTACGACGGACCCAGGACCTACTCGCCTTCAGAAGACTCCTCAAGACCTGGCTCTTCGACCAGTAGCAGTTTACCCCCCCCTCTCAGCACCTTGAAACCCTAACGGGTATGTAGTGCACTCTATAAATAGATTGATTGATTGATTTGATGACTTGGTTATAGGGGAATCAGCTGGGAGTGACCATAGACCTCTCCTATTATTAACATTTGTCTGGGTGAGTGAAGAAAGAGATATTTGGTGGAATTCAGCTCATATTTGGTGTAAGAATGACCGAAGAATAATACGGTCACTGAAAATGAATACTTAAGTAAAGCAAATGGTTCAGAATCTTCTGACCCTACACTGCAGAACGGCAGCTAATAAAATAATGATGGAATATGAAAAACCGATAAATGTTGCCAACCCCTTTTTCAGCTCAGTGGGTATGAGACCACAATTCCCATTTCCCACTTTAGACTGCTACCCAACCATTTCTCCCTTTTTCCTCAATCCCTTTTGTCCTAATGTCTGGCTCGATCTGGCGCAGCTATCTTTGCCTCCACTTCTGCTTCGTCTCATAGTTGGTGATTGGTCATTTTTCTCCTGTGTTTATCAGTAGAAAAGCTAGACAGTTTCGATGACCTACAAGAACGACAAATCCTTGAGGTGCTAGACAATATAGAAGGAGAATGAGTACTCCTAACAGTGATCAGCAGTAGAAAGACTGGCTTCTGTTTCAGCATTATGGAACACCTACTCTTCCTTCAGTGCTTATCTTATTGATAGTTTCGTAGGTGCATCATGCCACTTTCAAGTTCCCTTACAGCAGAAAATTACACTGCGAGGCCTGCCCACAAAACCAGAAAATTGAGTTTGCCACTTCCAGTCAGTGAGCACACCTGTTTGCTCCGATCGGACCTTTATGCTTGACTTGTGAAACACCGTAGAAGGACCACTGCTTATAAGGGGTAGGCTTTTTAACAGGCGGGGGAGCTGTTGACATACCTCTCTAAATGTTCTATTCATGTTCAATTGTAAATGAAATCCGATACTTTTTGTAAGTTGATTATATTCTTTAATACAACATGTCATCACTAATCACCTTGACTTAGGGAAGTTGAAAGAGCAAATTTTCTCCTTGAATGTTGAAGTAGGACCCCCTAACATTAACTTGCCAATCAAGAGGCTTCCATCTTCTAGAAACTATAAAGTGTATAATGAAGGCTCCCATTTCTTTTAATTTTGTCTATTCTGTAGCTCCTCTTTGTGGCTTATAGACAAAACTGGAGTTTGAGTTTGCCTATATTGTTCCTCCCCAAAATAAGTGATGTTGGCAAAGAAAAATGCCTTTAAAGTTTGCAAGATTCATCTGTTGATGTAGCTTATGTTTTATGTAGAGTACGTTCCAAGGTGGTATACTTTATGCACTATCAAAGTGCATAGTTTAGGAATTTAAAGAAGAAGTTAGCTAGATTAACATCATTGCACTAATGGCATGGTCTAAAGTAATAATTTTTAGTTCTGGTGTGAGCTAATAACTTTTGATTTATAAAAAACATATATATATATATGGGCTGGGCGAGATATATATATATATAAATACATACATACATACATACATACACACACACACCTCCGAGGCAGACTGAGAGCCTACTGTGCATGTGTTCTTGGCCAGCCTGAGACGGTGTGAACGCTGAATTTACTACTAATGAATTTTATGTATTTTGGGTTAGGAATTTGCATAGAATTTGATTAATATAGAAAATAATGCGCGACTTGGAAAATGTGCCCACTTGAGTGGCCATCATTAAACTGCGAAGTGTCTTTATTACATGCTTATTAATGTTAATTGAAATGCCTGCAATAGGAGAAATGTAGCAGTGTGTTATCTTAATGATTTTACATTATGTATTTGCTTTATTAATTATAAGCCTTAAGTTAGTGAGGTGTGGGCCTCGTCTGCACAGCCTCATATGAAACGCCAATGTTTAATAAAATCGTGGGAATGTATGACAAAAAAAATCAATTAATGTATTGTTTTCACTGCGTTGACCAAACAGCAGATGTGTATAACTTTCTCATGAGAACTGCTTGCTAGAATATCTTGTATTAGTAATTGTTACACTGTATAGTTTGATATGTGAGACAGCGATGTTCCCAGGAGCTTACAATAGATGCACTGACTGGAGTACAGGTGGATACAAAATTTTACCTGACGAGTCTAACATGGGAAAGACAGTTTAGTTATATCTTAGATTTGGAGATTAATCCTTATTGGACTAATTGTAAACCTAAGATTCCTTGACCAATGACAATGTGGGAGGTGATTTTGATTTAGCCCGACTGCACAGAAAGGAGCATGCCTATTCCTATTTTGATTCCCTCCTTAGAGAGACGCTTATTCTATTCTTTCTGAGGAGCTGAACAGTTCCTGAGGACTTGTTTCCTAACTTTGATTTATTGCTTAAACTTTAATGCTGAATGCTAATCCTTTAGACAGTTGCTTCTTAAATGGTTCAGTGATTGCTCATAGACCCCTGTGTCTAAACCATTCCCTTTCACTGTCCTTTTGCTGAAGAAGACCAGACTGATGTCCAACTGACATAGATAATTGCAGCTTGCTGATCTGTATGAGAAGAGATATAACAAAATGCTATTGTTCTCGTTGTTAGTTTGTTCTTTGTTTCTAGATACCATCCGCTATTTTGATAGAGCCATAACTAGATGTTTTTCTAAAATTATGTTGACAAAATTGTTTTGCATGAAGTCCAAAAATGCTATTCTAATCAGAGGGTTAGTATGGGAAACCATGAAATATAACCAGTCGCTATTAACAAATAATTGATGTTGCTCAGTTGCTGAACGTAGATGTATGCTATTTCTAGTGTACAGTTATTCTTGCTATTGATTTGTAGAATAACTATTGAATGTTTAGTGATCAATGCATTAGATAAATTGAGGTTTTTTAGAAGATTTGGTTAACCAATGTTGTTTTTATAAGTTTAAGAGTTTGTTTTGAGAATAATTGACGTGACATTAGCTTTGTAAATATAGGGAAATAAACTTTCTAACTTTTACATAAAGGTGTGGTTGGTTATTCATGGCCAAATGGGTCATAGTGTGTGAAGATTACAGACTCCAAAGAATATTTGATGATGTTTATTAATCATGATGATGTTTTGGAATTGTATTTGAGACTGATGACGGAATCACTCTAAGTGTAGTCAAAAGGTCCATTGAACCTCTAACACATCCCCTTATGAATTAAACATTAAAAGATCAAGGCTCATATTTATACTTTTTTAGCGCCGCATTTGTGTCTTTTACAATTGTATTTTGTAAGTTTGTGCCGATTTTGCATCAAAAAAGTATGCAAATGTGGCACTAAAAAAGTATAAATATGGGCCCAAATAAGGACAAAAGCGCTAACAACGGCTGGCCAAACCTACATGCCCACTGAGAGGAGGGCACAGTGCAATCCCCTCACTGCTCGTCACCCCCGTGGCCCCGCCCCTTTAACAAATGAAACAATAATAAACATGGTTCACTATAGTTTCATTTGTTAAAGGTTTCGCAGCTTCTTCTGCTTGTGTGGGGGAGGAGGGGGGGTGACGCTCCTCCGCCCTAACGGAGGAGCCGCTCCTGACGTAACTGTATTTCAGCCAATAGCTGACTTCACCAAGAACTACGGCATGCTGCCCTTTCACAAGGAGCACATCCACACACAAAGGAGTTCCCTTCAGTGTCAGGGAGCCCTATGGTAACGTGTGCTTTTTTGAGCCCAAAAATAATTTTAGCATTTAGTCAATATTTTTTTGATTGACAATCGAGCGACAGCATCCAAAGCAATAAAATGTTTCAAAAGCCAGACAAAAAAAAGGAATTGCCAGAAGACTGGCAGACAATGCCAGATCTATTAACTTTGTCAGTGCTTGTTTACAATGTAGAGGCAAGCAATTGCATACAATTGCACAAGAAGCCCAACGCCACCAATTATGTTACTCATCCACCGTTTCGTATGGTTTTAAAAGCTTTTCTTTTTAAAATAACCGAAAAGGAGCATGCAGCGCTTCATAAACCTTCAGATTAAATTTAAAGAACAATATTTATATACATTTGCAATAATTTTATTCCTCCGTGTACTCAGAAAACATATATTGTATGATACAGTGTTATTATATGAGCCTCAGTTTTACAGTGTTGGAAAGAATGATATCTGGGCACCTCGACCATCCGCCTTTTCACATGACTTTCCTTCCTGTTAATCTACAAAATATTATGCTGGTGGACAGCAATTCCCCTACAACCTAATAATATAATTTGACTTGTACCCTGAAAAGAATGTTTTCTGATTCACATTCGCCCAGTCGCTGTCATTTTGACCTTTTGTCCCTGGGTGTCTTAGAACTAATTACAGTAAAAACCACCTTTCAACCAGACAGAACTCTGTTTCTTGTGTTGGTTGATTCCACGTCTGCAGGTCACCCACGCTTTTACTTGAAAACTACAAAACACCAGGTAGGCATTTACGCCTGCGATCTCCCTCCCTACAGTACTCTAGAGTGTCAGGTATGTTATAGGCACACAGTCTTTCATGCTATCACCAAAGTTAAGCCCTTTCCCATTCTGTCGAAGGCAGTTGTGTTTTGTTTCCAAGGCGATGCGTTTCATGGAAACACTGACGGCGAGATAGGCAGTGAGAGAACACGGAGCTCTGTGAGAAAATAAATGTCGGGGGCACCTGCGTATGTGCTGGTGATTGTGAGAATAGAGACAGATGTAATAGCGTGCTATGAAGGGACCCGCGGAGAGAGAGACGCAGTCTAGTCTCTCCGCGGGGGGATTCGGGACGGGGGAAGTGGCGCACTAGGCGCCTGATTGGATAAGGGTAAGTGGGGGTGGGGGTTAGAGTAGGTTTATAAGGGGGTGGAGGGTGGGGTCGGGCCTCTTTGCGCGCCGACTTAGGAGGGGGAAGGTTTTAATTAAGTGACCACCCACCCACCCAGCTTAGGAAGACAGGGGGAGGAAAGGTTTTATTCAGGTAGGGTAGCTAGGTCAGGTAGGTTGGGGTCAACAGTCATTTAGGACAGGTGAGTCGTGAAGAGGTAGCAGGAGATGGGGGAGGGTGGAGAGCCAGGTGCGGGTTTGTCCACCCTTCCAGGGGGAAAACAAGGAGGTGAAACATCCGAGCAGGGAGGGGTAGGCTACAGGCAAGGAAGGCATGGGCGGAATAGGGGAGCATATACGGCAGGAAAATTGAAGGGAGACATTTGTGGAGAAAATGAAGGAGAGGGAGTTCTAAAAGTTAAAGTTTGCTTTAAAAGATATACAGTTAATGTTTTGAAGTATTGTTGTGTTAAATCCTGTTCTAATAAATGACCTTTTACACCAACAAGAGTGTCACGTATGTATGTCCCGAGAAACAATGGAGGGACCGATATTACGGCACTTACTATGTAAATTTCGAATAAGTATTTGTTAAAAGTCCAGGAAGCAGTTGGCCTAGATAAAGAAGAGAGATCCACGTAAGCTTAATCCGACTTGGTTCAAATCCAGAATGATTTTAATTCATTTTCTACTAGTACTTCTTCTTTTCTTATTTTTCCCGTCTAGTACCTGACATCGCCCTTGGTGTAGGAGAGTAGTAGTATTGATAAGGGCAACTTGGCAGGCCCTTCTTTCTTTGCAGACACAAGGACTGCCAAGAAGAAGGATGTCAGAATGGAGCCTGTCTGAGCGCCACTGTGACAGCCCCGCTCTGTTGTAACACTGTGCTGTGTTGATGCTAACGTATTCAACCCTTGCTCAAATGCACTGAAGCTTCAGCTTCCCAGGTGTTGCAAGCGCCATGTAATACTGTGACTGACAGTGTATTGTTTATCCTGGCCCTGCTGCTATTCAACATTCACACTGTGTATCTGATGGCAGAGTCTGCCCGACACTGGGGCAGACACGGCTCCTCCGCTAGGGTGGAGGAGCGCCACCCCCAGCAGCAGCTACCAAGCCTCTACAATAAAATGATAATAAACTGTGTTTATTATCGTTTTATTGTAGAAGGCGCGGGGCCATGGGCTGTGACGAGCACAGAGGGGGAGTGCTCAGCACTTTCCTCAGTGTGCATGTATGTTTGGCTGGCCAAGCATATATGCGCACTAAGCCTGTCCAACCCAGCAGTGCGATGCCTGGTTGCAGACAGCAGGGAGACGCTCCCAGTCTGCTTGGGAGGGCCCTAGCTGAGTACTCTGACCAATCTGAATGTTGCTGTCATGCTGCCAACAGCATGACCGCAGCGTTCAGATTGGCCGTTGGGCAGGCTGGGAGCCTGTGCCTGCAGCAAAGGAAGGAGGAGCGGGTAGTGGTGGCCACCGCGATTCAGGTAAGTTTTGTTTTTTTAAATTAATTTTTCTGCCCCCCCGTGCCGCCCTGCCACGCACCGCAAGCCGCTCCTGCACTGGGGCCCAGATTTACAAAAGTGTCACTCAACGCAGCACAGCAGCCGAAAATGCTGCACTGTGTTGCATGACAGGGAGAGAGCAGGAGAAATCTACAGCGATATGTGCTCTCCTCTCCCTACCACTGGTGCAGAATTTTTCTGCCGAGCACCACGCACACACCTTTGCATCATAGTGCAAGGGTGTGTGTATGTGAGCCTGGCATAAGTTTTTTTTACTGGAAGTATTCCCTTCCCATACAAAACACTATGCCTAGACAACTTTTAAAACTTTTCCTGCTTTGTATGTGTGCTGTACAGTGCAGCACACATGCAAAATCGGAAAAGAAAGGCGAAACTGAAACATTTCTCTTTTTAATGCCTGCTTTCAATTGGCATTCATTTTTGCTGTATAACCCTGTCTACTATTGTTAGGAGACAATGCTTTGCGTCAAAAACAGTGAATGGTAACATGGAAACGCGCATGTCCTACCTTTACCCATGTAATGCTCCTTTGATGCAGAGCAACTCAAAGCAGCGTTTCACACTGATTTGCATTACTTTTTCTTACAAACCAGCACAAATACCAATTTACATTGGTTTGTAAATGCCCAAAAAGAGTCTTGGTATGTTGAGCTCATATACAGGTGGCTATTTCAGTGGTTCAGTTAGAATTGTGGCAGCAGTGGAAATATGTTTTTTTTTTTTTTTTTAAATATCTTGAAGAATCTGTGTGCAATCATGAATGCATCTGCTTCTGAATATGTGTGCATGCATAGGTTTTGTGCTCAGCGCTCAAACAATGGCACTGGCATAATGGTGGTAAGTGCTAATCAGTGCACTCAGACCCAACTCCTGTTTTATTTGTGTCTAAACAATTAATATTGTCTTAACACTACCACATGCACACACTCAGTTGAGAGTAAAGGCAGTAGTTTATTCAACAATTCAATCTGCACGACCCCTTCGCAGTCGACCTGTCAAAGTTTTAATCATGAGTGATGATCATAATGAAGTGTCTTTTTGTCCTTCTAGGGTGTGGGTCCCACGCCCTGTTGTGGGTAGGCTCAAGTCATTACCATGTTCTATTGTGCGACAGATAGGCCTGGGTTGCTTTTCCTGTACCTGATGCTGGGGACCCTCCCCATAACTCATACTGCTAGTTTGCCTTACCGTCAGGCAACTCAAGGTGAGTGACTTCTGTCTACCACCCTGCCATGGCCATTGATGAGTAGCCTCTTCACCCAGATCCTGAGTGTGGAGCTTACCGCAACGGCGGCCCTTAGACTACTGTCCTAGGGGAGGCTTGCCCAATGTCTTTTCTTTTTTTATTTGCATCCTGGTAGTCACAAAAGCCACTACTATGTTTCCCATATACATTTCCTGACCTTTGACAGGTAAGTGTACCCTGTACCATGCAAGGTATTCTGACAGACCCAGGTATCCCAACAATGCTTCACAAACTCAAAACACAACCTCCTACAGAATTTGCTTACTGCAATGTTTACTTTACACCTTGAGCTTTCAACAGCGCTGTTTAAGTCTGCCCCCTCCTTGTCATCCTTGGAACTAACTCGGACCATACAATGGTCGTTCTTCCTATCTGCCTTGACACTTAGACCAGGTCCTGCCTAATCCTGCTCAGCACCTCCCTCCTCCCGAGTGTCGCCAAGTCATTGCCTCCTAGATGGATGGCCAGTATGTACAGGGGTAAAGCTTCCGTTACTGCCACCTTGATCATCTGGATAAGCTGCTGCCACTTCATACCTGGAACTCCAGGTATTCTGCACACTGGTAATCACACCATGGAAGCTCTGGTTCATCTACCTTTGTGCCCTGGCTATGTACGAGGGCCAATCAGCCAGACACTGTTTGGTCTGACCCGAACGTCTCCTCTTGTAAGATAGTCACAAAATACTATATAATTGCTTTGCAATCGGCTGGCTGGAGGGAGTAGGGAGGGAGGGAGGCGAGGGAGGGAGGCAGTCCCAGTTTCATTTACACTAACTGAGGTCTTATATAAGACTGCCATCTGCCCAGTGCCATATTTCCCTCTTTCTGTATATCCTTCTGACTGCTGTGGTTGCAGCCCCAATACAAAATGAATGTGACATGAAGTGCCATGCCGGCAAACCTTCCCCCATCAGCACTTTACACATCACTGCCATGAATGGAATCTTATGCGATGCGCCCCTCTACATGCACAAACAGTGGTTGCCTGCCCTCAGGGCGAATTCCCACATACCGCCTTAAAAGGCAGACTACGCATTCCCTATGGTCCGTGAGGCACATTAATGTCACCTTCGACCACTTCCCTATCAGTTCCATTTTAGACTACCTGAAAGTCATGTCTGTTGCCCCTTCTCTCAGCTCATTTTCATCAATTTCGATCTTTTGCTGGTGCACCAATTCACGTACTCTAAGTGCCCCCAAATAATGCAATGGTGAAGGCTGGTTTGAACATTTGGACCTGAACTCCCAAGGCCGTTTCCCTCTCTGCTGCTGTGAACAACAATCCCAGCTTGTCAAAATCTATTGGGAGATATTTATCTCTCTTCACTCCCTCCATGCACCCACAGTCTCATGGACGCTTTTATTTAATGCGAACCAGTGGGATGGTGACTCACTTCAAGATTTGGAAAATGGGCTGCTGCAGTGAGGTGGGTCTATGCCCATGATTTGGACTTCCCTCGTGCATGAGCACATCCTGTGAAGAGTTAAACTGCTGCAATTCTACTTTGGCATTCTCAAAGTCACCCATGCCTGTTACCCTCTTGAAACTCTCTGTAAAATTGTAGTATTTCTTTGCTGTTTTCGGCTCCAGTGTAAGCTCTATCAACAGAGACAAGTCTGGTCTGCCAAGTTCTAAAGCTTTTCTAGAAATGGGGCTATCAACAGTTCTGCCTCAGGGGCCAGACTTCTGAATTTGTCCATCTGGAAGCGAGAAGGAGCATCAGTTTGAGAGTTGTCAACCCCTGGTATATGCTTTGTCCTCATCTCCAGGTTACATTCCAAATGCAGCCCATTAAAAACCACATCAGCGTCAGCGATAAGACATTTTGCTGAGCCACAATGGATTATCTGTTGTACTGTTGTGCTCTATTGTCTAACCATAAGGCTAATTTCAGGTTGCTCAGGCATTGGGAGCATATGCACATTGCTACCACAATAGGGAGCAACTCTAGGAGTACAATGTTCCTGTTAAGACCTTTCACCGTCCACTGTGCGGGCCATTCTAAGATCATGTCTCACCCCACTGTCAGCCTCGTATGATGGTACTTCTTATCTGTATTGTTTGTGAGCTGTGCTAGCCTCCTAGCAAATCTCCTGTATGCTGGAATAACCTTTGTAGCAAAATTAACATGCCCATTAATGCCTGGACTTCACATATGGTAGTTTTCTGTACACCGCTCATCTTGTCTATGTCGTTTTGTAGCACCACTACATAGTTTTAGGGTATCCTGCATGTGTGGTTGAATGAGTCCAGCTCTATTACTAGGAAAATCAATCAATGTTGGTCCCATTGCTTTACCTTGTGCCCGCGGAACCTACAGGGAGGCTGTCAGTTTGTTGAATGCATCTAACAGGCTGGTACATTGCTAAGATGTAGGTCCCTAACAAACAGGAAATCTTCTATGTAGTGCAGTTTGTCCCCTTCAAAGTGATGCTTGTGGAAAACACATTCCAGGAAAGTGCTGAAGCTCTCAAGGTATGTACATGATATTGCACAGCCCATTGGCATGTATTTGTCTAAGTATTATTACTGTTCGAACTGGAAATGTAGCAGACGGAAGCTGTTGGGGTGAATGGGCAGTAATCTGAATGCTAACTCAATGTTTTCCTTCGCCATCAGCATACCCTTCCCTTTTGACATGACCAGTTATATGGCATTTTCAATAGATGTGTAGAAACTGTCCATAACTCTTGGCTGATTCTTTCATTTACTGGCTTACCTCTGGAAAAGAAACATAGTGAAACAACTCGTATTGGTCTAGGCTTTTTTGGGTACCACCACCAGCAGGGATATTGCCAGATTTGCGAGATGGGCAGTGTTTGAATGGAATTCAGCGCACCTCAACAAGCATGCCTTCTGTATCTTTTGATGAACAACTTGCAGATGCTCCTCTGCTGGTGGTCCTCGTGCCCATTTCTCCCTCAAATTGGATTTGTAAAGTCTTCTTTAGCTCCTTTAAGCAACAACAGAGCATCTAATTTGTTGTGATAAGTGTTTACATTGCATTGCTATCTGTTCTTTTCCCTCTGTTCTTTTCCACTGTTGCATTCCGTAGCCGGCTGTCCCCACCACATGTGGCACATACTTGTTCATTTGCATGCTGAGCCCCAGGAGCACTCATTCTGCTCTACTTTCCAGCATGTAGCTGGAGTGCCCCTTCCTCTTGTCTGGTTCTTCCACCCAGTAAAAGGCCATTTCTTGTTGTAGATTTTGGGCTTGTCCTACCAAGCCAGACTGATGAAAGGAATGTTTGTGTTTAACTCCTTCGCCTCTGGCTGGCATCATTTTGTGAATGTAATCTGAAACATTTACATGTACCATTCCCTGTTTGGCGATGTCTGCAACTACAGCCAAAGCCCCTTATTGTATTGTAACCAAGCCTCACCGGGGAATCATCTCTGTGCCTCATGTACTCTAGCCTAAAAAAAAAAAAAAAAAGTCAGTTGCAAATTGTGGAAACCTTTCTACAATAATGCACGGCATGATCCTAAATGCATCCAAACTGTTGTTGATGTTCTTCTCCTTTGTAAATTGGGTTCTCCCTTTTCTCTAAATCGTTCTTATCACTGGTCAAAGCCTTTTAGGTGTAGCTCCAACTGTGAGTATATACATATATCAATGAACTATTTCCACCAAAGGCCCTCTCTCCCCGCCAAAAGGATGAAGCTAGCTAAGCCTATGTTTGCGACTATGGGCATCTGTACTGAGAAAGTCCTGATGTAAGAGCCAACCTGTTGACCATAAAATTATGGACTGCCCCCATTCCACTCTGGCTGAAGTTGGCTCCACACACTAGTAATGGGACAGTTGAATTAGTCTGTGACATTGGTGCTGCATGCAACTGTGTGTGCATGCCCATAAACATGAGGTGTTTTGTTGTACACTCATCATCTAAGTGAACCCTCTGTGTTTAACATCATGCTTGGATGAGTGGCTGTGTTCGTGGACTTCCCTCACTCGGCTCTGTTAACCCAGAATTGGTTGTATTTAATAATTGTAAGGGGGTGGATGGTTGGCTCTGTCCCCTCCTGGATCCCCACCAGTGTTAACCCTTGACCTAGGCTTTCAGTATGTCTGCTGGAGTGTTTGGTTTTGTCTCAAGTGATCAGTGCAGCTATGTGTAGCTGGGTGAATCATGGACAGTAATCAAATAAAAAGAACCCCTAAAGCATACCCTTCACTTAATTAGGGATAGGCAGAGGAATGTTTGTCACCCTATGAATGACATAGTTTGGGCCATATAAACAAACTACTTAAACCCTAATAGCTTGTTTATTGAAATAACTGTTTCCCTTCACTGGTGCTCAGCCCACGCTGTCTCTTTCTTTGAGGCATTGCTTCTCCTAGTGCCCTGCACTGTTCCTGTTCCCAGTTACGAGGGGGGAGGTAGAATTAACCTGGGGGATTTTGCACCTGGGCTCGACTATTGATCTTCACTCACCGACTTTCCTGCTTGATTTGCTGATGTTGCTGGCTTTGCCCCTTTTGCATTAGAGGCCTGGCCCACAAGACTTGTGCTGTGTCATCAACAGCTGCTGGTGGTTCCCGAATACGACACTGCTTCCTCTCATCTTCTCCTGTAATGATTTTCTATACCTAACACGATGCTGTAGCACTCATGTGGAACGATTACATCAGCTTGGCCTGCAAGACTCAAGTCACGTCGTCAACTGCTACCGGTGGTCCCTGCATACTTCACTGCTGCTTCTGATCTTCTGTGTCTTCAAAGCTGCTTACAGCTGGATCTGGGTCAAATATAAATAGCTTGTTGATTGAAAGAATTGTTTCCCTTCACTGGTGCTCAGCCTACACTGTCTCTTTTGTTTTGGGCACTGCTTCTCCTAGTGCCCTGCACTGTTCCTTTACCCTGTTATGAGGTTGGGAGGCATTAGTCTGGTCTGCTCCTGCAGTGATTTCTATACTTCTCACGATGGTGCAGCACTCATATGAAATGGTTACTTCGGTGTGTCCCGCAAGACTCAGGTCACGTCATTAACTGCTATTGGTGGTCCCTGCCTGCTTCACTGCTGCTTCCAATCTTCTGTGGCTGTCTCTGATGCTGCTTCCAGCTTGATCTGGGTCATGTCGCTGGCCCCAAGTTGTGTCTTTAGAAGTTGTTCACTTTCTGGTTACTACAGCCACCTTTTTGTTCAAAAAAGGACCAGGGTTGCACCGCCTACAGGCCACTGGCTGTTCCCTGTGATGTTCTCCTGTCCTCTCTTCATGTAGATGCCAGCATCAGGTCCTTTCACCGTCACAGAACTGCTGGCTGATGGACTTCTGAGGCCTGCAATGATACACTAATGTTTCTTCTTTGACTGCAGTGCTGCTCCTTCCCTCCTGTGGTCCTGCTGCACCGCTGATGACAAAACTTTGCCACCTTGTTACGGATGCCCAGTAAGTAGCCCCAGGTCCACTTAAATCTGCCTTCCACAGCGTCGCAATGGCCTATTCTGTTGGCACCACTGTTTGGCATTAGTTATTGCTTTGTGTGTCTCAATCGTAATTCACTCTAGAGATGGCAATGTTGTATGAATATGAAAACAAATTTATATTTCATAACTTATGCAGCAACAACATCACTAAATGGTATCACTACATAGACAATGTATTTTGCATCTGGACAGGTACAAATGAAGATCTCAGAGAATTCACCAATTGGCTCACTGCAATAGCATATCAAATTTAATATGAGTTGTGAAGAGAAGATCAACTACCTGGGAGTTACAATAATATGCGATGAAGGATGTATTGCTACCAACCTGTATAATAAAACTTCAGACAAAAATAGCCAGCTACAATACAATAGCTTTCAACTAAAAAGCGTGAGAGATATCCTTCCACATACAGAATTTCTGCGGAAACACCAAAATGATTCCACTAAAGGGGAATACTTTAGAAATGCAGAGAGAAACTAATAGTATGAGGCTACTCAAAGCATCTAGTGAAACATGCATGCAAACAAGGCTATTTCATACCATGGAAGGTATTACTGGATAAAAGGAACAAGAAAAATCAGGAAACTTTTGTCTGCATCAACTAATTAATACAAAAGATTGATCAATCAGCACTGCTATAAGCTTTCAGGCCTTATTAAACCACTATCTCAACCAATATTTGCACTTACGAAAAAGAAGAGCATGAGAGATCATCTTATAAGAACCTACACAGACACCCAAAAAGGGAAACAGAAACACCCATCCAACAATATGGAATCTTGATTCTATATTTGGACACAACAAATGTGGTGAATGCTCTACATGTGCCAAAATGATAGAGGGTTTGATACTTTGCTCTAAAAACAAAAAAGCCATTCGAAACCTTCTCGAACTACAAAACCAGGTACAATCTTGCCAAAAACTATATAGTGGAAAAACAAATCAGGAAATCCGAAAAAGAATTAGACAGCACATGCCTCATATACCATGCAAGGTAGCACAGGCACCCATGGTGTTCTATGAAATATAAGCATGGAAAGAATGAACGTAAATGGACTGTAAAAGAGATGGTGAGAACAGGACAACAGAAAGTCCATTTTAATTATATATCTATATAAAGGAACACCCAACAGGAATGAGAACTGAGGTAGTAACACTATAATATCCACAAGGAATTCCACAGATATATAGTAATATAACATACATTTTAACATAAATTCCCAAACGAAAAATTGGAGCTACACTTCCAAGAGAATGAATATGTTTCAATAGAAAACAACATGCAGTTATTAAATCTGCCAAAAAACAATATGAACAAATTAAGCAAGAAACTAAAACAACACACATTCTGCTGTGCACTTTTCACTGTTTTCTAGTTGGGCAGGTGCCATGTACTCTGCTACGCACTTTTCACTGTTTTCTAGTTGGGAAGGTGCTTTGCACTTTGTTTAGGCAAGCTATGCACTTTAGTTTGAGTGCACTATTTCAAGATCAGTTTAACTAAGTATAAATGATTGGAATTTCTATTTGAGCAAACATGTGGTACTGAGGCTTCTCCTTCCTGCTGACTGCAAAGTTACCTGTTATGCTTGCTTGTTTTAATATGTTCAACTGCACTGCCATCTAATTGAAGGCATTCATCTCCTGCCAGAGACAGTCTTCTAATTGAGAGGAAATATGCCATAATCTCTAGGAATGCTCCAGTGCTGAATGTGTTTGCTTACTTCACTTTCTGTTTCCCGCCCCAGTCTCCTCCTGGAGACAGCATCCTAACTGACAGGAGACACTCAGTAATCTTCTAGAAGTGTCCAGATTAACACTTTCATGACAGGCTATAATTACTGCTTTCAAGCACAGCCCACTTCTTGGCTTTGCCGATCTGTCAGAAGAGAGAGCTTTGTGTCTCCTGTCAGCGCCGCCTTTGGGTTCAAAGCTCTACTACCTTTGACAAGAGTATGCTAGACACCTTCACTTGGAAACTGGGGTTCAGCAACCCCTCTTTGAACTCTGTCTCTTCGTGATAGCATCCAACAGTCCTGAACTCTGGAACCTTGTCAATCAACCGGCGATGCTGTGGCCCCGTTGCCTTGACTATGACAAACTTTTTGCTGCTTAACAATCCAGCTATACCAGTTCATTACACGGACCTCAGGTTAATGCACTAACTGGGTGCTTCCAGTTATGGTATCCCTTTTTCTTCAAGGACACCTTAGAAATGTTAGTTTAAATAAGAAAGCCATGGCTAAAGGAAGCAGAATAGTTGTGTGAAGTAACACAACATTAAGGACAGATAAGCATTTCATAATCATCTGAGCAGAGGTCAAAGGATACGCGCTAAAGATCCACAGCAGGGGTCAGTGCTCAAGGGCCCTTTACATGGACTCAAATTTCTTATAGTAAGTTTTGTTTAGTATGTTACATTATGGACTCACACCTCAGGCTGATTGGTAAGAATTCAGGTATGGTTATTGGAAATTATTGTGTTCCTGTTGAAAAATATTTCTCCTGATGGATGGAGTGCACCTCCCCACTAGGACATAAGGTATCCTGCTCACAAGGATTAACACTCCCCTCTGCCCCCCTTTCATGGGAGCTCCTGGTACACCAGAACCATCACTTTCTTTCTCTCTCTCTCTCTCTCTAACCATACTTTCCCCATGGTTAGTCACTGGTATCAGTCAATTCTTTTGATGGAAAGGATTAAACTCAAGGTTAGGTGGTGGAAGACCTGAGAATTCAGGTGTGCACGCCTTAGTGTGCCACAACCTATAGAGACTCAAGGCAACATAGAGTATACAGTTTATTTAAGGTATGTTACATTTTTCTAACCTCACTGTGTAGCATAAAATCACTTTCTGTTCATCATGAAGACACTAATGACTGTTACTCAATCTCCTATACTTAGGTCCTCCATCTTGACATGTATGAACAAACTCAAAGAGACTAATATTTAAGCAGTAAGTGAACACCATACCCTTCTCTCTTGAAAATAGACTGTATTTCTTTGAAAAACAAGGGCTGCAGACCACAAAGTACTTATTTGCAATTTATTTCCCACAATGGCAAGACCAAGACCACCTGCTCACCCCACATATACATGGAAACTATTCATGAAAGTGAACACTACATCACCAGTTCCCCCTTCTAAGGAGAACACTTTAGGCACGCAGGTTCAAGATGCATCAACTCATCCAAGGGAAAAATATACATTTTGTTTAAACCCTGCAAAGCAGAATAGATACAGGGTCCTGACCCTTCATATATATCATTAGCAGTGGACAGGAATCCTGTCATGGCTGATGTAGTTCTGGTGGTGTCCAATAAAACCCAGTAACTTTAAGAAGTTACAATGTGTTTGGCAATCAACAACTCTTTCAGATAAACATTTGTGCTTTCTCCATTCTAGTGTTCCATCTAGCTTCCCCCAACATGTGGAAATTGTACCATCTGTGGTAGTACTTAAATGTAGATTCATAAGGAATAAATCAATTGAGAATGAATGAGCCTCATTTATATGTTGGTGGTCTTGCCATTTTTCTGTCACGGCGATGGACTAAATACCTCTATAAGTCACGATCTGAACGCTTCTTACAGCTGTAATCTGCCAGTCTCTGGGCATCACCTGGTTTCTTGCTTGTTCTGGACAGTGTTGTAATTCCTGTGCCTGTCACTGTACGATATGAAGCATAGACTGTGTAGTTTCCAAGACATCTTCAGGTGGTCCTTCCATGGTTCAGAGCAACGCAGAATCTTTAGGCGTTGGAATCTGTCACGATCTGAACGCTTCTTACCACTGTAATGTGCCAGTCTCGGGGCACCACCTGGTTTCTTGATTTTTCTGAATTGGCCAAGGTAAGTGTGACCCTTTCCAGTAGCCACGGTGCTGCTGATAGTATAACAACAAGCAGGCCGTAACCTCCAGGAATCCCAGAGGAAAAAACCCAATCTAGGGGAAAAACCTCAGATCAAGGAACTCCTGAAAAAGATGTAAAGAAAAAAGAGAAGCGCAAGAAAAGTCTGGAACAACAAAACTGCATGCAAGGAAGAAAAGGAGATATCCAAAATCACAGGATACGGGAGTGAGGAGCACCACCAGGACGGAAGTGTTTGTAACACAAGGAACAGAAGACCACCTGTGCTCTGTACTGACAAACAGGAAGTGAAATGCAGGAAGTATTGAAGACACCATCTTGGACTGGGAAAAGCCACATTAATGTGAATAGGAAAATAGCCATAGGATAAAAGTAGTGAGCAAAGCATACAGGGAAGGAAACACAGACTCCTGGGAAGAAGAAGATATGGCCAAGGAGGAAAAAACAAAAGGAAGAAAAAAGAAGAAAAGAAGAAAAACAGTAAAGAATAGGTAAGCAAAATTATGAGGGCAAAGAGCGGGTGCAGCGTGAACCAGAGCCCAAATGAAGACTTCCGGATCGCGCTGCGGCCCAGAAAGCAGGTCGCAGCCCGAAAAGCAGCCCGCAGCAAAAACGGCCGTCTGAGATGCCGACCGCCGATCTGACCACGGCCCGCTAGTGGGGCGCCGCCGGTCTCTGCGGCGTCACACCATCACCCTGGAGGAGGACCTGACCACCAAATTTATAAATGACCGCCAAGCTGGCAGTCATTTATAAAGCATTGGCAGGAATTACCATCACGGCAATTCCTGTTAATGCAATCCGCTGTTTGGTGCAGGGCTGTCTCAGCATGACAAAACCCTACACCAACAGTATTATTTTTTTGATTTTCAAAATGTTGAACATAAAAATAAAGTAATAGTCATGGGAGTCATTTCCCATGACTGGGAGCATTATTTGGTTTTTACTGTCCTTCACTGCTAGGGTTTGGCTTGTGGTGACGGACAGTAAAAAAAGATGGCTACATGTCCACCCATCCTGATTTGATCGTAGTAGTCGTCGCCATAGCCAAACCGACGGTCTGCCCACAGTTAAATCAGGAGGGAGGTCCTTCATTTTGGTGGCATCTATACTCCATTGCCATTGAGATAGAGTATACATATAGGCAAGATGTAAATAAGGCCCTAAGTGACTAACACCATAATGTATGTTTTTTCAACAGAGATAATGAAAGTCCCCTGTGTCTCTGAATGAGCCGCCCAACCTTCCAGCATTCCTCTTTACACCGAGCTGGTCCGTCTTCTTTAGGATTGACAATAGAGAACATTTTTTCTTTATTAAATCGGTCATTGAGGAGGAATTTTGGAAGACTTGCAATTATGCTGCTTATTGTTAATGAAAAATAAATATACAACCCTGTATTAATCTGTATAATGCAGACGAAAAAATGGTGCAACTAACTATTACTAGACATCTTTCTTGCAGTGATACCATGTTGTGGTGCTGACAAGTGTCTAAAAACGCAAAGACATTTTTTTTCTTCAATGGAATCATTGGTTAAAAGCAAATTTGCAACTTCTTGATTTAAAAGAAAAATTAAAGCACAGCATACCGTATGTTTCGTTCATGTTTCCGAATGGAAAACCTTCTGTTGCAAGACGTCACACAAGCTGCATGAAATCTATGAGCCAGGCGCAGCAGTTGAAGTGCTGAGTGTGATACAGAACTATATATTTTTTACCTTTCTTTTCACTGGAATCTGAATGCTGTCTTTGTCCTGTCTGCAAAGTTTTATTTGAACATGCACCTTGCTGTAACTTAAATATTTGCATTGGGATGATGCGATTTTAGGGGTCATTTATTAAGCCAGGAGAGTTTAAGGTAAAAGATGTGCTCTAGAATCGTGGTCAGTTTTTTTTTTATTTTACAGTGGTTCTGCATTATTAATCATTATTAAAGTGGTTTTAGGTTTGAACTTCAACCAAGAGACCATTCTTACCCAGTTTAAATAGAGCTGTAGAAAACGATCATGATGTAGACCTAAAAATATTCTTCATGTTCTAACTGGACCCTTCCACAGAGAGCTGAGAGCCCTTCCCCAAGGTTCTTCATCACCAGTGTTGTAAATACTCCAGGAAAAGCGCCCCAGTTGTGGCATCCATGTATTCTTGCATCACTTCTTCCACCTTGTCATGCAGTCCAAGGAAATGTCAGAAGGGGTCATGCTTACTCCTCCTAAGATGGGAGAGTCCTTGGATTTTTTAAGAAACTGGACCCCTGTTGGCATTACTCACCATGTGTTCAGAAACATTGCATTTCTGGAGTCCAATTCGAGAGTAGATCTTTAGTTTGTCAGAAATGCACACTTTCAACCTGCATCACCAGAGCCCAGTCCATTATAACAATGTATCCCCACAAGTTGAATGTGACTAATAACAAAGAACGGAAAGATACTTCTCGGCCATGAAGCGCCTGCTCCTAGTCCACGCTCTGGCACTCCATTGTTAGCTCGAACGGGGCCACAGGAATATCTAACTTCAACTCTTAAGCACTGCCAATGGGACAGGTAGGCTCATGACTGCACTCCTTGCAACACTGTTAACAGCAATTGTATACAATAAGCAGTGTTAAAAAAACATAAATGGATATCAGACCATCCACCAAACATTTTGGCATATTCTCTTGATGTAAGTAGATTTATGCATAGAAGCAGCAAGACCGTGTGCACAAGTGAAGAAATATGGCAAGATGTTTATTTGTATGGTTTGATCACAACACATTATCACCGTTCTCTCTTTTAAATTGTGTCTCAGCACTGAAAGATATGGCACTGAGGGGGTTATTCTAACTTTGGAGGAGGTGTTAATCCGTCCCAAAAGTGACGGAAAAGTGACGGATTTACCACCAGCCGTATTACGAGTCCATTATATCCTATGGAACTCGTAATACGGCTGGTGGTATATCCGTCACTTTACCGTCACTTTTGGGACGGATTAACACTCCTCCAAAGTTAGAATAACGCCCTGAGTGTTGTATCTCTCTTCCCCTACATTCTTTAATGACTTGTAACTTGCATCTGGAAATCCTACATTTTAAAATGTCTCTTGTACCCATCAGTCTTTCACGGGTACTGCAAAAAACATTTGGAGCCCCCTTCGTCCTTTAATAAGAATCCGGCTGGTACCCCTGCACCTCAGCAAACTGCTGCTCATGCATCTCTTCCATTTCTGTCTGAAGTAATATGTTGCATGAGACCCCCCGCTGTATTCTTATTCTCAAAGTTACAGTCGCTCACTGTGTCAGATATTTCACTTTAAATTCTCGACCCTTTTCAGTTTTTTTTTTTTTTTTTTTTTTTACTCTGCGGTCTGGTCTTTTTTTTCGTGAAAATCACACCGCTGACTCTTTGGTGCAGCTGCGCTGTAGAACAAATATTTAAAAAAACAAAACAAAAGCTCAGATTGACGTTGCATATGGTTAGTCTACTATTATCAAACATACTCCTGTTTTATCTTGTGGAGAACAATCTATATCATTGATAGCAAACATTTATGTAGGGTATTCTGTGCTACTGCTGAGGTTTCTTCTATATGTACTTATATAAGTAACTTGAAAGTGCTTTGATCAGCAAAAGTTAAATAAACTTTATAAAGCAAAAAAGAAATGTTGTTTGCAGTTCTAGTTCTTGCCACCATAAGGCGCTGGTCACCCATGCTCTAATGTAGAAAAATATATGCACTGCGAGTACAAGCCACTGAAAATCTTTTCCTTCCATTCTCTCTACAAGGCTTTATCTACTTCTTCCCAAGTTATCTTATTTATCAGGGATCAAAACTGTTTTATTGCCCATTTTTTTTTTAACCCGTAGGTATATAAGGATAGCTAACTGGAGCACACTTACTTTGATAATGGGTCCTATTTAAGGTTAGTGTTTCAGGCTCACATCTGCACAAAGTATAAGCTAATGTGGAAAAAAAACCTCTTGTACTTATGAGCGCTGCAACAGGGATCACTTTTTTAGATATGTTATGGGACATTCGAAAAGAAGGCGCTCTGAATCCGTGGGTTACACCAGACCTTCCATACAGAAGCGGCATGGGCCTCTTCTAGCACTTTAGGCATAAAAGCCAATTAATGGGGGAGTCTATACCAGTCCTGTTGCACCGTCAGTTACTAAACTCACGAGGCTGTGATTAGCACTGCTCTGTCGTTTACGTGTCCCGGCAGTCGTTCTTTGGTTTGTTCCAACAATAAGCCAAAGGGGATGTTTAGTGTCGGTAGGCCCAAGATGTGGGAGCAGGTGCCTTGCCACAAAAAGAAAGAGCCACCATCCAACATGTACACTTCTGATTGAACCAATATAGTCTAATAATAATTTGTTTCTTTATATAGCGCGTCAGACGGCATTTCTGCCATTTCTAAGCAATGTAAATAAGAGGTTTTACTTTACCCAAGTTTAGTGGTCTTCAAATTACCGATGGCAGGCTGTCGTCGTACATTCGAACTTCAGACTCGCAGATTAATGCATATTTCAGCAGAGAACATTGAAATCGCTGAGATATCCTGCCAGCTATTTATGCACGGTTATTCACTTCAACATGAATAGATGTCATGATCTCAAGCACAGCATTCACCTGTTCTCACAATAGTTACTCTACAACCATATATGGGATTTGCAAATTGGCATGGGGGATGTCTTCTGAATCGGTCTTGCAAACTAAGTCAAAGTTCCTCTTTCAGGCGCATAGGATAAATACAATTACTAAATCAAAATGCTCCGCTGTGAAGTGCACAGAAACCAACCTATTCGTTAGACACGATAGCCTGACTATCCGATGTAACCCACAGCAGTTCACTCGAAGAGATATTTTAGACTATTCTTGAAGCTTGACGATATGTTTTGATTTAAACTAAAGTGAGTTGCACTCGCCGTTGAAGTTGTCAGATGCGTGGGCAGCTTCGTAGTCCCTCTTTCCTTTCAGCAGCCCAGCACTCCCTTTACACGCTTAGCGTGGCCAGCAACATACCAGTCTATTAGCACAGGCATTCATGTTTTTAACTGTTGATCTCAGCAGGCATGTGACGTGTTTAAATGGGGAAGAACACTAACCTTGTGGTGAGTATTAAAGCAGCAGACTGCGGTTTCCGGTTCCCGCTGGCCTGCAGTGAATTGCTGGGTAACCTTGAACCGGTCACCTGCGCCCCTGGTCTTAGTTTACCCAGCAGCCATTGGCTAATAATGACACCCGGTTGTATAGTCTTCAGGGCAGAGATACTATTGTGCTGGGATTCTTTGCAGTGAGTAAACCCAATGTTCTTTGTACATAAAAGGATTAGCAACAACATCCCAAGCTGGGGGAGCCCAAACTGCGAATTCGAACCCGCACCTCTCCCCTCCCCACAAAGAATGCACTGACTGCCCGAGGCTGGCCTAATGGCTTTTGGTGGCCTGGTCAGGTCCTGACACGTTCTAGGTCGTTGCTCCTTTTACACTGGATAGCTCTGCTGAATGAGGTGGCAGGGATTGGAAAGCATGCAGTGGCGTAGCTTTCGTTGGTGCAGCAAGTGCAGTGGTACCGATGCCCAGAGGCCTGAGGGACCAACTGAACATTAGTTGTTGCCGAATTTCACAATTCAAACAGTGGCCAAGAGGCTAATTCCCTTCCTTGAGGTAGGGCCCACGAGACACTGGCTACGCCGCTGAAAGGTTGTTTTCTTGAATGTTGGGAGCAGGGGTGAGCAGCAACATTTCTGTTCATTTTATTTAATAATTCTCTTGAACACCTTCGTGTGACTGAGCACTTTCCAATACAAGGTAAGTTAAAAAAAACAAAAAAAAACAGTATTCGCTTTCCAACGCTACAGTGATGTTCCAAAATATTGTCAGTACAAGAACCAGAGAGATATGTAAATATTTATTTTGGTGCAAGGCCGTACTTCAATCAGACACGCAGAAGGTAGAGTACAATAGTATTAAGCAGTAATTAAGAAATATACATATCACGGTGACAAGTTTACCACATAGTTAAAATTCCAGCCGGCATCTCCCACCCACTTTCACGGCATTAAGCGTTACCAGTCGTGGAGTTGGAGAAATGATGCCGGATTCACCAGATCCAGTTCTTTGTGTAGCCCCCACTTCTGGACCTGAACGTGCATGTTTTCCTCCTGCTTTGAAGAGGAAAATACTGTGCAAGCACCAAATGAAGTTTCCCCCGTGCCTTCACAAGGTAAAAACTGTAATGGGGCTACAGCCTATCTCCCCAAGATTACCTCTCTGACTGACTTGTAGTTGGCCCACAGTGTAAATAAAAGCGCTATGCATTACAGTTTATGAGGGCTACAAAGGACAGAAAGTAATCTCAACATAGTACAACCAAATTTAGTAGGTCACATCAAAGCTTATGAGTGGGTGAGGCATAGACATAAATAAGGTAACGCCTTGCAGGCCCGAATCCCGTTGTGCACAGGTAGACAGCACATAAACGGCACACTGTCAGGCCAAATACACAAGTGAACATTATTAACAGAATGAAGTGTCCATATAGCATCTAAGCACAATATAAAGAATCAAAACATACATTCTCACCTCTGCTGCCTGTTCCTAACCCTTTTGTGAGCTACCTGTCAGGCGACCTTTCAGAATTATGGAAAACATTCTAACGCTATATTGATATAGGACCATGATGCATATAAGTGAGCCCCGATTATAAATGGTTTGGAAAATTCTGACCCGTGTGTGAACCCTTGCTTCTCCGCGCTACAGAATGTGGAGTTGGTTAAGGATGGACACATTGACGCTGCAAAACTTATATGTACTGAGAACATAGAATAGAAAGCTTTCTTTGACAAAGAGTTTTCCTGTCATTCCTGGGTCTATATATTCAAGGCACAATGCAAAAACTGAAAGTTTAGCCATACATCACCTCAACTCAAAATACCCTTAACCAGACTCCAATATAAAACCAGTCATCACAACAACACTGATATGCACATCTCCCAAGCATCCACCTCACATTACTAAATTACACAGCACAACACAATTTCACACTTCTTCTTCAGTGAGCAACACATGCAACCCAACAAGGACATCACACTGCAACATATTGGCTGAGATTCATATTGGTTCATGATTTTAGGGTTGATGTTGTGATTGCTACTAGGGTTGGGATTCATATTGGTTTGTGATTTTAGGGTTGGTGTTGTGATTGCTACTAGGGTTGGGATTCCCTTTGGTTCATGATTTTACATTTGATGTTGTGGTTGGTACTAGGGTTGGAATTTCCAATTTGTTCGTGGTTTTAGGGTTTGTGTTATGATTGCTTGTCCTGGTGTATGACTGGTGAATAGGGCTGGGTCTCCCATTGGTTGTGGGGCTCAAGGTTATAAATCTGATTGCTTAGGTTTAGAACTAGGTTTCTATTGGCCAATAGGGCTATTTAGACCTAGGGCTCAGGGTGTCTCAGCCCTGGCATCGAGGATAAGGGTAAAGAGAACAAGGGCAGTTGCCTGTTTGGGCCTGTTTGGGACTGGCTGGGCCTCAGGCCAGAAATGCTGCACAAATTACCATTTACCAGAAAGGACCTTGCTCCCTACACATCCATCAACATGCAAACACATTATCAGCAAAGACATCCAACTCTTGCATCACATACTGACCCCATACAGATTGCAATGTATCATAAACCAACACAAAACCCCTCATGCCACACCTCTACACATATCCACCACACCTACAATGGTAAGACACCTTCATTCTCACACCGAACACTACTCTGTCCATTCCCACTAATAAAACCTGCCATCTCCCACACAACACAAACCACATTGTACATTACTTTCAGCCATCCAGATACACACTCCCTGTTCATGCAAACCAACAGCACTATCCTCTGTTTGCTCCTGCCAGCCCCCCTTTTATAGTGACAATACCTAAACCCAGCCTTCAAAGACATCCTCTACAAACACCCTCCCACCCTCTTCACCAATTACACACAACCATACAATCTTTACACTCCACTCCACCACACATATTACCTCTTCCAGTGATCAAAACTAACAGAAACATCCCTGATCCACATCCATTCCCTCTTACACATCTCATACACTATTTTACAAAACACATCAACACCCCCTGTAATATTCTAATACCACTCACCAGCATTAACTCACATACAAATCCTTCACAGAAAACCACTACATCAATGTATCCTCTCACTATTCCACAAAAACAAAACAGACCACACTCATAACCACATCAAAACACCACAAACTTTCATAATACTTTCCGTCACACCCACTCATGACTCCACAAATAATACAAATCCTGCCCAATCTTTACTCTTACATTCTCACTCTTCAAAAACATCTATTACAAGCACCCCAACACAACAACATTCATTCACCCGCCTCTCATACATTGCACAATTTAGAGCCTTACATTATGATCCACCTGCTCCTCCACCACCCCTATCCCATACTCCTTCCACACTAAATGGACACAACTAAAATAAACAGCATGCCACTCCTAACAACTTTGCATCCCCTCGTCTATTACACAATAAGGCTACTCTACAAAAAAAACTACACTCTCAGCCACCAAGTCCACCACCAACACACACAGACAAAATGCTTTTTATGCCTGCTGGAAGAGGAACACTATATTGAAAAACAGGACTATTTTGACCCTCACACAGTTAGCACAACTAACAGCAAACCTCCTATAAGCTCAAAATATACTGCTCACCTTTCTCCAAAACAAAACAACAACGCCACAAACACACATTTTCTAAACTGCCTGCTCAAAAATGCTTGATCACTCTAAAAAACACAAGCAGCCCATCTACGACCTGCTCATGAACACACAACCTGACTTACTATTTGTAATGGAATCATGGTTGGGAGATGACATGGCCCCAGTGTTGCATTAAGCCATTCCTCCAGGCTATCAAACCATCACACAAAAACGTATGGGCAAGAGAGGAGGTGGACTAGCTATTATATTCAATCAAGCAATAAATATCAGTACAACAGACAACATTACCATACCCGGTTGTGAGGCTCTCCTCACCAGATGCAACCCTATACTAATCTCCTCCTGTAACCTTCTCCTCCTTTACAGACCTCCACCTTACAACTCAACATTCCCAGACACGTTTCTAGATACAGTCTCAAACCTTCTAACATAATACTCAAACCTATGCATTCTTGGGGACCTGAGCATTTGGTTTGACAAACCTAGTATGCCCCATCCAAACGCTATCACCAGTGGCCTAATCACATTGAACCTATATCAGATTGTACTCAATCTCACACACATCGCAGGAGAAATCCTAAATGTTATTTTTGCAAAGCCAGAACTATTTACCATTCAAAGCATCACACCAATCACATTGTCAGACCATAATTTGATAACTTTCCAACGTAAAACATCACAAATCAACACACCCCATAGCAACTTACATACATGCATCTATCGACCATGGAGCAAACTCAGTTTTGAAGACTTAGAAACACAACTAACAGCCACAACAGATCTAGATACAATTAATTCTGTTCCAAAACTTTATGAGTGGCTTCAGGAAGCTTTCAATATCCTAATGCCACTCAGAAAAACTAAACAGGACAAAAGAAAACCAACACCTTGGAGAAACACAACTTAAAAAGATAAAGCAAAAAAAACAGGAAGTTGCAACGGACCTGGCTCAAAACAAACATTCGAGACAAACTTCAGCTCCACAAACTTAACAGAATATACAAATCATCAATCAAAAAAGTTAAAAAAAGGTACTAGTCAGACAGAATTCAAAATGCTAAATCTGCAACTAAAGAATTTTTTAAAATTCTCAAAGAATTTCAAAAACGTAAATGCGAGGAAAGACGTCATCCCAATACTCATGATTTCACAAACAAACTGACAACTCATTACACAACCAAGGCAGACACATTGGACTCCTATTTAAAACAGAAGAAAACCATCAGCACCAACCCCTTTCCTAAAATCCCCTCCAAGAATAAACCAACCCAGCCTCTGCACTAGGTGAAATTATAGATTTGGTCAAAGCAAGAAGGCCTTCTGGTTGCCCTTCTGACCCTTGTCTACCACACATCTTGAAGAACATTCTTTTATCTACTTCTGCTGCCACACTGGTAAGAAGAATCATCAATAACTGATTAAATGCAGGAACCTTTCATGAAGGCCTGAAAAAGGCAGACATGCATCTGTTATTAAAGAAAACAAACCTAAACCCACAGGACCCCAACAACTACATACTAATCACAAATGGACCTTTCCTGGGCAAACTGATAGAAAGAGCAGCATTCACCCAGATGTCACAATTCATTGAAGACAATTCCATACTTTCAGACTACCAAACTGGATTCTGCCCAGGAAGAGGCACTAAATCGGCACTCATAGCAATCTGGGATGATTTTAAAAACACCTTTGACCGCAATGGAGTTGCTACACTACTTCTTCTGGAACTCTCAGCTGAGTTTGATGCTGTTGATCATGACACACTAATTCAAAAACTCCACGAAGCTGGCATGCCTTCAAACAGAACTAATATTTAATCTCCCCCTTCTCGTCCAAACCCTACATCACAAAAGCAGGGGTCCCCAAAGGATCAATCATTTCACCAATGCTTTTCAACATCTTCATGATGTCATTACCAGAACTGATCAATGATTTTTAACTCACATGTTACAACTATACAGATGACACACAAATACTCCTTAGATTGGAATTCCCCAAAGACATTGAAAACTCACAAATCTTCAGTTGCCTCAGAGCTGTTGATCAGTGGATGACTAGGAGCCATCTCAAACTCAAAGTGAATGCTTCCAAAATGGAAATACTCACATGTGGTGACCGGAAAAAGTATGACCTACTGTGCACCTGGCCTGACGATCTCGGACCACCTCCTCAAGTATCCAAGGAAGTTAAAAACCTTGGAATTACCATGGACTCCAAGTTAACAATGAATACCCAAGTGGAGAAATTAGCACGATCAAGTGTCATCACCTTGAAGTCTCTGCGACGCATCTTCCCCACCTCGGATTTCCACACAAGGTGCAGGCTACTATCTCTCTTGTACTATCCAAACTGGATTATGCCAATGCCTCTACCATGGATTATCTGTATCTATTATGAAAAAACTACAACGTATTCAGAATTCAGCTGCCAGGCTACTATAAAATGTAAAGCCACAAGCCCATATCTCCCCTACCTTGAGAGCAGTACACTGGTTACCCATTGCCAGAAGATCCACCTTCAAGCTGCTTTGTATCACCCACAAAACTATACATGGAACAGGACTGCTTTTCATCAGAAACAAAATAGCCAAATACATTTAACAAAGAAACCTCCGCTCTAGATTGGCACCCCGTCTCAAAACAGCACCATACAAGAAAAAGACAATAGGTGGTACATTCTTCTTCGTTCAAGCAGCCAAACGATGGAATTCATTACCCCCAAATATAAGATCCACGGATAACTATCTTGCATTCAGAAGACTACTCAAGAGTTGGCTCTTTCCTTCATAACAGCCATATTCAATCAGCAATGATTGATAAATATTTATAATCTGATTTTGTGTATATAATAGATATGTATAGTTCTTCAAGAAATATATATTGTTACTATTTCATAATAATAAAATATACACATACTCTTTAAACCTGTATAACAAATGTATATTTACTCACTGAAAAAAAGAAATATATCTATCTATCTATCTATCTATCTATATATATATATATATATATATATATATATATATATATATATATATATATATATATATATATATATATATATATATATATATATTCTCAAATAGAAAAACCACTGCTAACCGGCCACATCCACCACACAAGGCTGGTGCAGACAAATGGTAGTGGAACCCGTTCTAAATATATAAAAGGGAATTTCTGCCACTTCTTTACTGGGCAGAAAAAAGGAGTCACACCCAACATGTTCACTTCTCAAATACAAGGCTTTATTACAAAAAACAAGGCAAAGAGCAATCTGACAAGAAGGGAAAGGTTTATACTCCTAACATGGCAACGTGTTTCAACACTGAAGTGTCTTCATCAATGCCAAATCAATCGATTAGGCGCTTTCATATTGATTATGATTTGTGACATTTTGTTATTAGCAGTACACTGGTTACCCATTGCCAGAAGATCCACCTTCAAGCTGCTTTGTATCACCCACAAAACTATACATGGAACAGGACCGCTTTTCATCAGAAACAAAATAGCCAAATACATTTAACAAAGAAACCTCAGCTCTAGATTGGCACCCCGTCTTAAAACAGCACCATACAAGAAAAAGACAATAGGTGGTACATCCTTCTTCGTTCAAGCAGCCAAACGATGGAATTCATTACCCCCAAATATAAGATCCACGGATAACTATCTTGCATTCAGAAGACTACTTAAGAGTTGGCTCTTTCCTTCATAACAGCCATATTCAATCAGCAATGATTGACAAATATTTATAATCTGATTATGTGTATATACTAGATATGTATAGTTCTTCAAGAAATATATATTGTTACTATTTCATAATAATAAAATATACACATACTCTTTAAGCCTGTATAACAAATGTATATTTACTCACTGAAAAAAAGAAATATATATATATATATATATATATATATATATATATATATATATATATATATACATTCTCAAATAGAAAAACCACTGCTAACCGGCCACATCCACCACACGAGGCTGATGCAGACAAACGGTAATGGAACCCGTTCTAAATATAAAAAAGAGAATTTCTGCCACTTCTTTACTGGGCAGAAAAAAGGAGTCACACCCAACATGTTCACTTCTCAAATACAAGGCTTTATTACAAAAAAACAAGCCAAAGAGCAATCTGACAAGAAGAAAAAGGAAAAGGTTTATACTCCTAAGATGGCAACGCGTTTCAACTCGCAAACTCATGCACAAATCGGATCTCCACATGCAAGCTATATTTCACTTGGCTACTACAAGGTACATTTCTTAACATAAGCACATAGAATAATACAAACTTCATGAATGGTAAATAACTGTGCTGAATAGCTAACTGAATGTCTTAATTTGTCATCATAGTTGGACAAATGCTAGGCAGGTGATGTTTCAACTTCTCATGACTTCAGGGCATAGTATACCCTTGAACTACACAATCTCATTTCTATCTTCAATTTAGTTGGAGATAGCAATAATTATCTTTCTACATAAACTAGGAGACCTTTGGTAGTCCTTCTTCAGCTTCTCCAGACTAGTCCCAATCAAAAATCAGCTTCCTTCATGATGCCAAAGTCTACATAGCCAGTGCCTCCATTCCAACATCCATATCTGGAATCCAAGGCGTTTGTGAGTCTATCTCATGAGTAAGTTCACTGCTAGGCCTACAAGCACCAAACCTTCCACTTATATTGCTGACTGACTCGCACCAGAGAAGAAAGTTCCAATTTCCTGGCACTTCACATTGGAACATAACCTCTGCCCATCACCACAAGCACTAGCAGGCTTGGAATCATTTCCTCTGGTAAGTCCATGCTGGGTGCTATAAAATATGCAGAATGTCTTTCACCAACAGTCTTAGAGACCGTGAGCTATCCTTCTCATACTCGGTAAGGGCTTGTCAGAGGTCTTGCTTGTCACATAGTGCATGCCACTGTAGAGATGCAGGCAAAGTGGCCAGCTCATGAGTGGCATATGTTTCTAGCACATGAGATACTTGAATTCAATTGAAGAGATAAGCAACTGTTGCAGTACACTAACACCAACCAGGTACACAGGAACCTGCAAATGAAAGACTAGCCTTTGCCACAGTCAATTTAAATGAGAAATATTCCTGTGCACTCACCAGCGTTTCTCCTTATGTCACCACTACTGTTGAATGTATTGCTGCTGGAAGCTTCATGGGTCATTTCAGTGTTAACCTTACTGTTAAGGAGATTTTCTGCCTCCTTCCCCAGTTTCCACATCACTGTCTCCACAGTACTGTCGCCTTAGGATTCTTCTAAATCATAGAACTATGCAATGGGACACATCATTTCAGCTCATAACTCCTCTTAGCTGGCCCCTTGTCCTTGCCAGACCATGCGGCCCATCCTCACTGGCATCGCTTGCCCAGCAGCAGCAAGTGGTGAAACCACTGAATTGTGGATTTGAGGATGGACAGCCCTAGACTAGCCCTTCATGGACATGTGACCGTCTTCTTTCTCATTGGAGGCCTCCTCCCCTGCAAAATGGCTCCCAACTGCCACCAATGTTTCACTGCATTTCTACATACGTTTCTTTAACAACTTGTTACCAAATGTTGACATTAGAGGGCATGATCTTCATGCAAGAGTTTGAAGCAACTCAGGTAGGAGGCAAGCCCATGTTAGGCATTTAGTTTACAGCAACAGCAGGTAGGTCCTGTCAGAGATCCATTCTTCCTCCAGGCACCAGCTTAGGCATTCAGGGAATGGGCATACAGAGGATATTACGGACTCGTGTGGATTTTTCAGTTCCCTTTTCTGCAAGGGATGGAGACCAACATAGGGAGGTGACCTTGGAGAAAGCAGGTTACTAACCCATATGGGTGTCTACGTTGAAGGAGGATTAGGGCTTTCCAATCAACTGTGTTTGGCCCAAGTTATCTATCTCATTTAGAAGAGTACGCTCATTAACCCATTCCGATTCGCAACTGATATCTCACTGTCCAAATAAGATAACAGACAGTAACTAACTCACCCTTTGTAAACTGGGCAAGAGGACAATGTTTGGCAGACCATGGACAACCCGTCCTTCAGGGTAGGAGCTGTATACCATAGAGAATTAAGGGTAACAGTGCCTCCCCTCACTTTTAAAGTAATAGTGCATGAGCTGCAGTAAATGCATGCCCTACCCGTTGTACATATAATAATCTCACAACATTAGAAAAAAATATGTACAAAACGGTTCTTGTGGTAAGAACCCTTACATACCCATGATACACCAATCCTTGGTGGTGGAGTACTTAAGATTCCAAGCATTGCTGGAAGAACCGTCAGTACACATATAATCGTTGGGAGATGTTTCAGCATACAATATTGCTGAGAGACCTTCACAAAGGCAGTTGTTGCTGGGTCATCCCCCCCATAGCTGTTTACTTTAACTTGTCATGTGAGAACTTGTCATTTTTACCCCGGCAATTGACACTGCCTCATTTACTAGAGCACTAATTTCCAGTAACATATCTATGGGGTAAGTGTAACACTTGGTCTAATGGTAAGACTAAAGTAAGGGTTTGGGCCTGGGTGATGGTGGCTGCCTAGTGAGAAAGGCTTAGAATAGTCAATGGTGTTAAGGAAAGGGTAATTTAAATGTATATAATAGGCTGAAAAGGTAATGATATTTGAGGAGAACTTGATAGGGAAATGGTAGATTGGAAGGTAGTAGAACAGGCAATTACATAGATTTGGTGGGAGAATATTAACAAGGTGAGCAATTAACCGAATAATGTACAGGAGACCAGCCATTACTGGGACGCCCTTGTGTAGGCCAGTCATTGTTGCAAGCACATTCAGGACACTAACCATACCAAGAGGAATCTTCAGCTCATCAGTCATTACTAAGAGGACTTTTAGGTCTCTATTGTTACAGAGAGACTCTTCAGGATGCTCTTGTTTTGCGTGTGTTCTTGCTTGTTGTAAAGCAGCACAAAGTAATACAGAGCATTGCTGTGTAGATTTATTTACCGTTAAAAAGTTCCTATGTGAACAGCGCAAATTTGTGCTTCATGTGGGCCTGTATAGCAGTGGCATAACAAAGGCCCCCGCAACCCCGTGGAGCGGGAGGGAGAGGGGACCCGAACTCCAGGGGGCCACCTTAGCACAGCACACTGACCCAAGAGCTCCTGAGTGAGCCCGGAGGGGAGAACTCCATGTTCCTTGCAGGGGGGACCCTTCAAGTTTCGTTATCTCACTGCTGTACAACCCTTAGCAAATCCAGGCCTCAGTACTTTTTGGGGAGGTAATGAGAGAAGTCAAGTAACGATTTATTGGTTTAGAAGTAGTAGTCCTTGACAACAAGCAGTAATTCACCAGTTTCGGTTTACAATTCAAGTCCAATAATATCCAAAATCTGCTAAACAAGTTATTGTATGTGCTTCTAGAAAGCCCATCCACCCGTGGCTCCTTTTTTCTACCTGCCTCAAGTCGAGAATGATTTGTTTTGTGAGCCTTCTTTGTCCGAGATTACCACCAGACAGATGCAAATACCGCCCGCCCTGACAGGCTAACTATCGGTGCCTTTGTGGTCAATCAAAACCAGTAAGCATTTATGCAGCTGCCCTAGTCCCCCTAACACACGTGCTAACCAAGGTACCAACGCTATGCTCTAGCATCTCGGTATACGTTCCACAAGAACAAGGCTTGGCTTCGAAGTTTATAGCTCCAAAAGGAATTGCACAATAGTAGTGTTGCAAACTGCAAGTTTTTCTCTTGAGCACCTGCTCTTTTGTTTCAAAATCAGACTTTAGCACCAGGTAATTACAAGCATATTATTTTATGGCTTTCCTTAACTCGCTCTTATATTGACTTACAGAAAAAGTACTAACAGTATTCGTTTATTTGTGTGATTGCTTATTGCGTCATTCATCAGAGGAATAAAACTTTGAGGAGCCATCAAAATCTTTTTTTGTTTACTCGCCTTTGCATGATGATTTTATAAATCACATTTGGATTTACTTACATGTATGATTGTGGAGTTCCGCATTTTAAAAAGGCTATAGTTTGCCTGGTGGCCTAGCATATATTGGTAATAGAACTAAGCCGTGGATGTTTATTCAGGAGAAAAGTTTCCAGAACATTGAGTGAAGAAGGTAGACTGAAGTTCTTTGTCCAATTTGTAATTTTGCCCTGTCCCAGTAACCATATTTTTCCAAACCTAGCATATATTGGTGTCATGGGACACAGGGTTAAGTGGCACCAATGCATCATTTTCACATCGTCTGAAAGATATTGAAGAGCCCACATTATGAATTGTTTGAACACCTGCTTGTAAATGTGATATACACATTCTCCTCTTTCACCAATGCATTGTATACAGACCCTGTAAAAAGCCACACTGAGACCTTTCATGCTTATCCGTTCGGCACAGTTGAAAATGTCCGTGCCTATGTTCCACTACATCTGGAGTGGCGTTAACCCTTGTGCTGATCTTTAAAACGTCTATGCGCAAGAAGTGTTGGAGGACTTGAGCAGCTTCAGATCTTCAGAATTTGTTGACATTCTGACCCATGATGCAGGTCTGCCATCTGTCCACAGACTCAGTCAGTTCACCTCGCCTAACTCAATGCAAACGTCATGCCTAAAGGTCAGGATGCTAATAATTCCTGGGATGGAAATCTCAATTACATCAAACCTAATCACCTCCTACAAGCCTTTCAGCATGTTATCTCAATTGCCTTTCGAGACAGATCAGACATTTTGTTTCATTTGGAACAGAGTGGCCACCGTCTACGTGGCGACCTCTCTGCCGGAGTCATTACTAGTTTCCTAATAGTTCTGCCGCCCGCCTGCTGCCCTAGTGGGAAAGAGGCTACAGTATTGTCTCCAGCTCGTAATCGAGCAGGTGGCAATGCTGTAGTCAACAGGGTGCACCAGCACCCTTGCAGTGTTCACTGTCTACATTGCAATGGTGCTGGGCAGAGGGGCCCCTGCACCTGTTCTCCACCATCATTTTCATGACAGTGTTACCGCTATGAAAAGGCTGGGCGATAACAAGGTTGTAGTCCATAGGGCAGCGCTGCTTGCAGGCTTCCGGGATCCATGATCCTGGCAGAGCTGGCGGTTCCTTGGAGATCTCACTGCCAGCGTTGTAATGTGGCAGTCAGATCGCCACATCCGTGGCAGTCCTGACTGCCACCGCAAGTGTGGTAGTCTTGCGACCGCCACACACTTAATAACCCCCTTAGTGTTACCTCGACCATTCTGCAAGCCAGGACATGTCATATTAGGGCCATTCTGCTTAAGAAGAATGCCATATTGTATAACGCAAGTACATATAAGTGTTTTCTAATGAGCTACACATCATGAAGTTCAAAGGAAGGGGCCACAAGAATTCTTGAAAGAAGTCATGCCTACCAGCTAACCAAACAGCATTTCATTTGCACGACTGCTATAAACTGATCCATTTAACCAGCCAAAAAACAGGCTTATTAGGCCTTGCGTTAACTAAAAGTGCTACTGTGGTGGATAGGGCCAAATTTAAAATTCTTTCCAGATTTCAAAACATCTAATGGGGAAATGGGCTGGCACACTTAGAAAGTCTGGCACCTACTACACTCGAGTTTGCCACCTTTGGCTGGACAGGGCTAATACAAACACCACCATCTCCACCAAGATAAGTAAGTACAGGAAAAAAAAAACACAAATCCTCCAGCTCCCATCTAAGCCCAACCTAGCCTGCTGGTCTTTACGAAAGGCTTAAAAACAACCCTGTTGAAGTAAAGTTTTTCCAAAACTCCGACCCACTCTGATCCTACCACATACCCCACTTACACAAAGCCAGTAACTGAAATTGACAATGCAGGGGGCCCTCAAGTTTCGTTACACTACTGCATTACTCCTCAGAATGCATTATCTGCAACTATGCCCTAAAAAGGGCTCCTGGACAAGTTCCTCCCAGTCTCATATGATATAATTTTCAAAATCATCAATAGACTCAAATCCCCCACATAACTTCAGATCTCTTCAACACTAATTACAAGTATGGCAGTCCTGAGACCGCCATACTTGTAGTAGCGGTCAGACCCCGCAATTTTGACAGTCTGACCACCAGATTATAATGCTGACGGTCGGACCGCCAGGGGACCACCACCACTGGCAGGATCATGGATCCAGATAGGTTGGCGGCGGTCCATGTCGTGGTCAAGCATGGCGGTGCCGATGTTAGCACCACCGTGCTGATAATGACTTGCCTTTCCGCCACCCTTTTCATGGCAGGGTCACCACCATGAAAACGTTGGCAGAAAGGCAGAAACGGGGCCACAAGTGGTTCCTTACTCTGCCCAAGACCATGTTGTGGGCAGTGCAGGGGCCCCCCTGTCAGCACTCTCAGAACGCGCTCTGCCTGCCGCGGCAGACAGTGCTGCATCATTGACCTCGGATCTCCCTGAGAGTTGAAGCCAATGCAGCTGCACTGTTGGTGCTGGTCGGGCCAGTGGAGAACTCGTAATACAGCGGTTGAGGGGCTGGCAGCCTCTCAACCGTCATGGTGGCAGGCCGATGGTCAGAACGCCGCACTCATAATTAGGGCCTAAATAATCACATTATTCTAACCGGCCATCAGTCCAGTCATCACCTAATTTGCTGATGCTTCCCTCAACTTATGTGTACTGTCTAAAAGGTAAAGCTTGTAATCATAACTCCATTATTAAAAGAAAATGACCAGCGATCCAGAGCTGTGGACTCGTTTCCACAATCGTCTCTCGTACATCTAACCTTACAAGCATTTTTGAAACTGTGGTCACTATCCGAAAGCCTGCTTAATGATTTCAAACAATATCCTCAGTTATGTTTAGTGAGGGTTCAGATTTCACAGACGGAAGCTAGCCAGCCTAATGAGCACTGGGTAAAGTGTTCATTGCTAGATTCCAGGGTTAGAACTGCATAGTGATGTTTCTTCACCTCCCTATGGCCTTTCACAGCTAAACCACAATACCCACTCTCCTATTTTGTGACTACCTGCAAAGTTGAGATTTCAGCACTGTGTTGGTTCCAATAATTCCTTTCAAATTACACTCAGTGAGACTATTGCTTTTTTTCTTCTCAGGATCCACAAAAGTGACCTGTGGCTTCCACCCAATGTTCCTTCCTGTCATCAGTCCTGTTCAGCTTCTATGTGGAACCTATTGCAGTCATCCTGAGTAATCCTAACATTGGCTATCATTTAGACACGCCATGATCTTCTGTCTAACAATTGCCACCTGATGTGTCTTGATATCTCACTATTAATTTACTGTCAGTTGACATTTGCTAGGGTGAGTATAAAGCCTGCTTTTTGTTTTTATCCTTTTGGCTGGAACCCCTTCATCCTTGATTACACTGCACTTAATTAAATTTCTCCATCACCAGCAGGACGCAATCATCACTTGAGGTTCTATCTCGTCAGTTACTTAAAATGAGACCAGGGGGACTTTTAATCTCACACTGCTGCCCCCCTGTTTCCTAATTTTTTAAGACGATTTTAAATCCTTTCAAATAACGAAAAGCAGTCACTGAATACAGCCTATCAAGGACAGTGGGTCACAATATCGCTAGCTGAGGTCTCAGTGTTGATTTCCTGTTTGCTTGTGAATAAGGTGGGCCTGAACTTAAGATCTCCACCACTACAAAATCTAAATGGCAACTGTCCCACACACCTTGATACTTGTCCCTATCAAGGTCTTCTTAAATTTATTATTAAATCTATTTTTGCATGCCTTCTGGGAAATATATCCCCTTTAATTTCACTGTAGGTCCCAGCCAAACTCTTCATTTGCAAATGCACTTGAATCCCCAGTGAGTACTCAGATATAACACTATGATAATCACTTTTAGTTTATCACTTCCAGAACGGAGGGGCCCTCATTTGAAGGATGCCTCTCCAGTTTTATGCCAAGCACATGGGGTTTCACTTCTTTTTCATCCTTACCAGGAGAGAGGATTTTTGTCTGCCCAGTTTGGCCATCTGACGTGCCTGCTACCTTCCTCAGAGATGATCAATCCACGCAGACATACCAGTTTGGCAATTCATATCACTATGGAGTGATCACTGCTTCCACAGTCGTCTGTTTTCTCATGCACTAGTATTCCAAGAAAGCTCACTAACCTCTGAAAGAAGTCTTCGGCACAATCACAACGCCTGCTGTTGTGATGCTGATCCCCGTAATTAAGAATTTGGGTAACATCTTTTCTTCTTTTTAGCTCTCCCTGGATTGTGTCCACTGTTGAGCTTTAATTAGGCACATCATATCCTCTTCCATCAATGGAGCCACCACTGTCCCTGCATCCTCTGCTGCCTGCATGGAATGCAAAGGTTAACTGAGCCAACTGAATTTATGCACATAAATATCTGTTCACTGTGATAAGGTCACAGAGGAGAGAAGAGTGCCTAGAGGCTAAACTTGGTTTAATTATGCCTCAAAACAGCTGTTAACAAATAAAGGTGAGTGAAAGTCTACTTGAAGTATCTTTGGCTAGAGGGATGCAAATTCAAGATGTATGCTTATCAGAGGAGCTGTGGAAAACAGCAATCAAGAAGGATAATTAGATGCAGTTAATGAATTGAGAACATTGGGCCCATACAAAGGTGGATACGGAAATAAGGCTTTAACTAAATCCAAGTAAAATGTTGAGGGAACGTATGGAAAATCCAGATAGCAATTCATTTAAATGATCAAAAATAGGTAGATATCACACATAAAAAATAATCAAATAATCAAATTCCCTTAAAGCTTTTGCTAAACAGTTTAAAAGGAATGACAGTTAATAAAACACTTGTGCCAAAGAAAGAGTTTAACACGTTTTCATAAAAGCAGAATTCCTAAGGAAAAGTCAACTAACAAAGGAGTATCTGTCTAATACATCAAGTTACCTTGAGGGTGCATTTGGGATCTGTATGGTGAGTTCTCTCTCTTTCAGGGATCCCAGCACAATCAGGTCTTCAGATAGGATGGTGGTGCTGGGTGCACATGAACTTTGGATTATAAAATGATGAAAAACAAATACACCTAACCTTTCTTCTTATCACTTATGCTCCTTGATGCCAATGTACAAGTGTGGACAAGCAGTGCCTCAGCAGGCATTAAAGCACTTCTTTCTGGGTGCAGGCTTGTGGACGCTGTGCACACGTCCTGTTGCAAGTTCCCCATTCTAATTCTTTGAGTTGACAGGGCTTTCCACTCCCCTACCTTAAAGAAGGCTGAATTCCAGGTTTGGATACTCACTGCTGAAGATGGGAAAGATAATGATAGTGTTTCCAGAGAGCAACCTTGGTGAAAACTCAAATATCTGCTATGTCCACTGGGATGGACCTTTATCTCGAACTGAGGCTAAAATCATAAGTTTAGCAATGTATCAATGACAGTGAAGCCAACATTTTCCCACAGGAACAACAGAGAAGGGTACTTTTCAAACCATTAATGTTTATTAACAATTTAGTAAAGTTACAATCTCAAACCAATCAGTCAAGCATAAATCAGTAGTCACTCAAATACAGCACGTACTAATATAATCCAGGCAATTCAATTCGGCAAATGCAAGTACATGTTATTAAAGGCAGCATGTGCAAAGTGCGATAAAATTCCTTTCTAATAATGGGAAACTCCCAAATGCTAAGCTAATATTGTGGGTAAGCAGGAACATTTTGAAGTGCTGGTGTCAGCAATTATAACGTTGAAAGTAGAACCAAATGAAGGTTCCAAACAAGAAGAGGAGAAATTGAACTTGCTCTAGAAATTATGCCTATGAGTAGAAATATAAGGATTATTGGTCTCAAGAGGAAGAGGGACACCAGCCTGCACAGATACACATGGCTAAGTCTCTTTAGCTAAAGCATATAAGGAAATAATCTAATTTAGATACATCTCCCACAGTTCCCACCATGGTAAGAAACAATAAAAAAAAAGCATTCCAGATAAACGTGGTATCACTCCCCTTCTCTCAGAAAATAGACTGCCAGATTCTTCCATCAGCGCGACCTACACAGTATGGAAATGAGTGTCCACCTCCTCTGCCTCCCATCCCGTACAGGGGCTGAAATTCATTGTCCAACCAATCAATTGCACCAAATATGACCTTCACACAGCAAAGTATCAGAAAAGCATTTGTAATGAGAACATGGTGACTCTGGTTTCCGAAACAAAAAGAATGTTATGCACACCAAGCAAAAATAGGTTTACTTTAAAATGAAGTCTGGCACTTAGACCTACCCATGTCATTGCTATGATGCTTATATTCCAATTACAGTTAAAAATATACATTATTTGGTTCACTAAATCCAAATGCAAAATAACATGTGCACACTTAAAAGTAATGCTTAAGTATGTTGCAAGTTAACAGATTATTAAGGGGAAATAAATGATGATAACTTTGTGTCACCACTCCAGAAGTATGCTTTTGCAAACAAAGCCTCTGAGCACTTTTCACATTCCACAAGCAGAAGTAATCATATCTACCTGTGGGCACTATTCTCTCTCACCAGGCCTGAAAAGTGTTTCTGACACAGCTCTGCAACTAAGACTCAACATACTCAACAAACAAATTTAAAAGGAGATCATTTTAGACTAAACTTGCCATAGTGTCAATGACCTTGATGATTACATCTAGCCTTTGTTTTTTTCTGGGCAAAGTGCTGAGAGGCACCAGCTTTAGGCTTCAAAGTGCCCTATCAGTCTACTTGAACGATCATGCATGCTGGACTGATAATCCCTTGGCTTCCTCATAGATAGAGACACTGCCAAATTTAAATGTGTTGTGGCCCTAGGATAGAACATGAATGATGCCCTTTCCCTCTACCAAATAATAAAAAATATAAAATATTTAAATTGCAAATAAATTATATGTGCTGTAAATCAAATAGGCTTTCATAGTCGTGTACATATGTTAAAAATACAAGTTATATCTGTGCATATTCCTTATTAACATATATTAAATAACACAATTAAACATTATATTAATAATTATTCTTTGCACATATTCTTCAGGTCTTGTGAAAAGAAAAACAAAAAAAATCAAACAATATATAAAACAAAAAATTCTAATGAACTAAAAATCATTAAAGAAAATATTCTGATTATTTGCTTCTGACTTAGTCATAGAAAACTTAAGTTATACCATTAAATGATAAGTTTTGAATCTTTTGAGTTGGCTGCACAAAATGCTAAGGGAATTCATTTTGCCTCAGAGCATTTGTATGTTATTCATTTGATCCCTTTTAGCCTACTAAGTGATCTCTCCCCTGCGGAATGTATCATCAGGCTCAGACACAATCGAAATATAGTTTTGTCATTACGAAATGCAGACTTTATTTTTCTCAATTATTACAACGAGGTAGGTAAATCATATTTTCTTGATAACTTTTCTACATATACAGATAAAAGTGCTTTATTTCTCTACAAAAGTTAGCATCTACATTTTCAGGGTAATAATAATGTATTAGAAGTTTTGCATTTTTGTTCACCTGATTTCTAGAAATGTAAAAGAAATGAAAATGTCCATTCAAATTTTGGATATATTTTACTTTGTTTTGTAAAGTAGTATCTATACAATCCATAATAGCTTGGAAGGATTTTATTCTAAAATTATATTTGAAGGCTAGTTGCATTTCCATAATTATTTTTTTCTAATCCTTCTTATCTTTTTCACACATTTTTAGTCTATATTTGGCAGCAGTTCCTCAACCTTTTTCAATTTATTGAAAATATTTTTGGTTTATCTTAAGAAATGTAACAATTTCAATGTGAATAATATGAACTTTTCTCTTGGTATTGCCATGTTTATTTTCTTCATCTTGAATTTTATTTTAAATATCATCATTTGAATGTAATTGGTCACAGTTGCTGCAGTAGTAGTCTCGGGTGCTTCCAATCTAGTGCCAGGAACACGTTTTGGTACAGCTGATCACAACCCGACTGTGACTTTAGAACAGCCCACCATTTTGAGCATCAGAAAAAAATATTTGCTGCATAACAGCAAACAAACATCTACAGTGCAATCAACTGCAACTCGTCTTTCAGGGTTTAGTGAATATTCAGCACAGTAAATAAACAAAGCATATTTAGTTATTTCCAAATTCTCTTACTGTATAGCATTACATTTTCCAGACATGTGGGCTGTGCTGTCATTTTACATTCATTTATAACATAATAAAACTCAATTTTGTCTACATTTTCTCTAGAATAGCTTTCTTATAGTGTGAATGTTACAAAAACATTCTATAAGGTGATCATCATTAAGAGATGCATGCCCTACAATGACAGATAATTATTCAAAAAGTGAGGGATCTGGTTTGCAAGCAACAAACAAACTGAAGTAAACAGCTTGTTTCACTTCATCCAAAATATATTTTTTAACTTTTTTGCCATGGAGTCAATGAGCTTGTCACATATTTTTTTGGACGAATATAATGGCTTCCAGATCCAGAATTTCTATATAATTCCATGGAACCAGCAAGAAACTGCAAGTTTGGCTATGAGTTCTAAGAATTTGAGATAATTCTCTTTTTGAGGCTAACTAAATTTCTTGTCATCTCCACGAAATGGTAATCCATGTCCTGCAAACGTGCATATAACTCTAACAGGTTAAAGTCTCTGTAAATAATCTGTTTTTTGTTTGTTCTTTTAACTTTGAATCAAAATTGGATCCATGATTTTGTTAAATATGTATGCAAATCTGTTCTATGTTCATCCGAATTTTCATGAGTTTGAATTAATTTAGATCTTCACCAGTCATAATACATTCATTATTAGGTGGAGTTAATGATGGAGCTCAGAAAGGCTTGTAATTAAACAATAAGCTCAGCCAGTTGTTGGCGAATATACTAGCCACTCTCAACAGTTTTTTTGCCATTCATTTTGGTAGAGTGAAAAAGATCTTACTTGATGTTCAAATGTATGCTTGAATTTCTCAACCAAATCTTTCGAGTGTTGGCAACCAAAAGGCCTTTTTTTAAATCCAAAATGAAATATCTTCATTAAATTCAAAAACCAACGTCATCAGATTTTGCAATTTTCTGTTTTGGTAATATTCTATTTTGTCCTCTGAATTAGGGGTCATGATGGTTATATTTGTATTGTCTATTGAAGTAGACGATGTGGATGTGTGAGGTTTCTGCTACTTTAGGCATACGAGTTAGCTGCATTGCTATTAAATGCTTCTTCCTTCTTTGTTGGTGTCCACTTTCAGATCTTCTATTCATTTTTACTCTAATGTTTCTTTTAAATATAACAAAATCTATGCAGGCAACACAGAATTTTCTAAGCAGCTTCAGAACCCCCTGAGGAGGCTTCGTGGAACACCAGGCTTTCCGGGACCACAGGTTGGGAACCATCGGTCTATTTTTATGTGCTTTTACTATGATGGCATGTAAGAGATTCTCTTGCAACTGCTAGTTTGTGTCATTCATGCAACTGATGCTACATACATACCCTGTCACGCTCTCAGCAATGCTAATATTCACATCGGTGCATCAGAACCCAAAAGGACACATGCACTCAACCCTTTATTGTTTACTGTATGGCAGGGGAGCTGCTTGAAGTGGCAGCTGCTCAGCAAATAAAAAAATAATAGTCAAAACCAGAGCAAATATTATCATAATATAATTTTATATAATGTTTACGGTTTACCTGTGACAATGTAAATTAAATTATTAAGATGATGCAAGGCTCCTGTAATGAGGCACCCTAAGTAGTAACTTGTTTGCCTTGTAATTAAATCTGACCTTGCTCTGATGAGCAATCTGACTGAAGTTGCTGCTGCCTATTATGGGAATTTCAATGGTAGGTATGTCCATCTATTGAAGCCTTTTGGAATGAAATCCTGGGATAGATGAAGAGGGTTTTGAGCTATCCCTTACCTTCTGAAATCTTTTTTTGTCTTCCTGAGCCTCGTGTCTCACTTCCTGAATTATCAAACACTGGTGGGTAGGCTTCTTGAGTAGGACTGCTTAGGTGTCAGGAAGGTGACATTGACTTCTTATTGGAAAAAGAGAGATCCTTCCTCTTTTCATTATGACATCTTTGAACTCAGAATGCATTAGCCATGAAGAGGTTATTGTTGACCATGGAACCATTACAAGGATGTTGAGGCCATTTGGAGCCCACTATTCTAAGTCTCAGAGGTTGTTTTGATTATTTCTTGACCACCAGGCCACATGCTTTCAACCTGTCTTCCTACTGCGGACTTGGGTCATAGTGTTTGCCACATGGCCTTGTGAGGTATAATAATGTAAAATCCCATTGCATTCACTTATTCTTTTTGTATGAGCTTACCCACAGCATTCAGAAGAGATCACTTTGTGGGCCAACTGAAAATGAATAGGGTCTAGGTTAAGTTTAGAGATGAGGGAGAGTAGGCTGGTAAGAAAATGAAGTCTTTTGAATTCAATGCCTTGGCTACACACAAAATGCCAATGACAATGCTTTCTACCTCTATTTTTATTTAAAAACCGAGGGCCTTATCACAAGTTTGGTGATCCTGTGACCACCATGTTGACAGTGGCAGACGTACCGCCAACAGGCTGGTGGAGAAGACTGCCAAATTATGGCGGTATTTAGAACAGAATACAGCCAAAGCACTTCCGGCACTGTCACTGCTGTCTGGCCGCCATAGATGACGGTAGCCACCTGCAGGCTGGTGGAGACCATGTTTCTGCTGGCAGATTACAAGATTGCACAACGCCTAGGTTTCTGCTGCGGTCACATGACCATGGAAACCTAGGCAGAACAGAACAGCATAAAAGGACACATCCACCTTCAGGAAGCCATACTCGTCTGGAGTCGCCATGGAACCAGAACTACACGTCATCCCACTGCTCCTGCTCACCCAAAGACTTCGGAATCTGCAAAGACGATGACAACAGCAACCGTAAGTGCACACACTTACCTGTCACTATAGTATATTGTCAATCTTTGTACACTTACACAACATACATTTGGGAAGGGGTGCAAGGGTGACACTCAAACATACAGCATACTGACACACACACTCACATACAGCCACACACACAATCTCACATACACAAAAACCACGCTACAGCCACCACACACACACATACACATGTCACAAAGGTACGCACAGAAACACTGCACAGGCCCACCCACCCAAGGTTCCGCACAACACCACAACATGTCACAACTACAACTCAACCGCATCATCTCCAATCTCCTGGCAGGGAACCACATGGGACACTACCCAGGGACACATCACACATGTATCACAATGTACCACCAAGAGAGAGCAAACACCCATTATTACACAACCATACTACTAACTGATCGACTTACACAGAATATCGTAGCTAATGGGAAACATCCAGAACAACGATTGCGTTAACAACAACTCCCTTTTTCTCTGCCTTAACCATGCATGTGCTGAACAACGCACATGTGTGGTTAAGGCAGAGAAAAAGGGTGTCAGCATCAGGAGAGGATGCGGTCAGGTGAGTGGGGCTGGTGGGTAGTTTTGTTTTTAGGTCAGGTGGGGTAGGGGCAATTTTGTATTTAGGGCAAGTGAGGGGCAGATTTGTAGGGGCGGAGTGGGGGTGTCGGGTAATTGTGTTTTTAGGGGCAGGGTAATTTTGTATTTAGGGGTGGGCGGGTGGGCATTTAAGGGGGTTGAGGAGTCGGGTAATTTTGTATTTAGGGTGTATGGGGGTTGGATTTTAAGGGGAGGGAGTGGGGAGTAGTTTTTGTTTTTACAGGCAGGGGTCGTGGTAGGACACAGTCAGGTAAGTGGGCTGGGAGAGGGTTGGGGTAGTTGTTAACATGGGGTGGATGGGTTATTTTATTTATTTTTACAGGGTGGGGTGGGGGCTCAGGGTAGTTTTGTTTTTAGGGCGGGGTGGGGGGTCGGGGTACTATGGTTTTTAGGGTGGGGGTTGGGATAATTTTGTTTTTAAGGGCGGGGTGGGAGTAATTTTGTATTTAGAGTGGGTGGAGGTGGCTTTTTAGGGGTGAGGTCAGGGTAATTTTGTATTTAGGGCGGGTGGGAGGTTGGGTTTTTAGGGGCAGGGTGGGGGGTCTGGGTAGTTTTGTTTTTATGGGTGGGTAGTTTTATTTTTGGGGGTGGGGGGTCAGTGTTTTTAGGGAAAGTGGGGGTTGGGGTAGGTTTTAGGGCTCAGGGTGGGTGGGTGGGGGCATCGGTGTCGTTTTTAGGGACAGGTGGGGGGGTTGAGGCATGCCTTTTCAATGAAAAATCATTGTAAAGGCATGCATGGTAAAGGCATTCGTGGAAACAACAAGGTCGTTGTTCTGACCGTGTTGTTCAGGCATGCATGGTTGGCGCATGCGTTGTTCCTTCATACATCCATAGCTAACATCCTATGCACAAAAGACGGACACAGTCAAAGCACACAAAGTCACACAACAGACCAAGAGACACATGTCAACAAAACACCACTCAATACCAACACAACAAAATGTGTCGAACACACAAATGTCCATCACACAACACGCACCCTAGCACTGTCACACAAAAGCACTGCACACAACCCTACATACTGGCCAAACAACACAGGTAGCACACGCACCAGACATATACACAAGTACAGACACACAACTAATGTCAGCCAGGAACAACTACATAATAGGGAAAGAAGTGCATGACAAAGATGTACCCAGTAAACCAAAACAGTTTGGTTCAAATGTATTATGCCACATGAGAAATGTGAAACTCAAAGACGAAAGGCCAGTCCAAAATGAAACAGTTGTTATGCACACAGTGCACAGATGTGTGCCCTGAACTTGCCACCTGACTGCCATGTAAGCTCCACAGGTAGGGGCATTAAGGAGGCAGGCAGGCACCTCAGCGGTTATCTAGAGGGGGTGGCACGGGGGGTTTGGGTTTAGGTTTTGCAGGGGGGCCTTTGTGATCTAGCTTGGGAGGGGGGGTTGGCTTTGTTTTAGGTCCAGGGGAGGGTTGAGTTATTTGGGAGGGGTAGACTTCTTGGCAGGTGGAGGGGCATAAGTACTTGCAGGTGCGGCAGGGGAGATCTTGGAGCTGGAAGGACCGGACTTGGGGAAGGACACAGAACGTCTAAGGGAATCATGCGGTAGGAAAGGAGTAGGGAAAAGGGGAAACTCAGAAAGGAAAGCTTTTTTAGACACATGGGGACGGTCATAGCAAACGGGGTTGGGTACGGAAGGAGAGGGAGTAGTTGAGGTGTCGGTGTGGATGTCTTGGGTACATGTTTGTGTGAGGTATGTGTGTGGTGGCACTGTGTTAGGTGGGTGAGGGAGGACGTTTATGTGTCTTGAGATAAGGGGGGTGAAGGTGCTGGGGGATGCTGTGGTGGGTGGGTAGGTGTCTGTTGGGGTGGTGATTGCAGGTATGGTGGATGTGCTGCATGCATGTCAGTGGTTGTGGTGTCTGCGGGTGTGGTGGCTGGGGTGGATGTCTGAGGGTATGCTGTGATGCTGACTGTGGGTAGGATTGGTGTAGTGGCTGGATCTGTGATTGTTGGTGTGGTGTCTGCAGGTGTGTCAGGTGTACTGACAGTGTTTCTGTGGGTGCTGGGTGTGTCAGGGCAGGATGTGACTGTTGCTGTGTGTGCATCTGAATGTTGCTTGTGTGCCTGTCAGTGTTGTGTCTTGTGGTGCTTATGTTTGTCTGAGATACCCTTGGATGTTGAGGTGGATGCATGCTTGTCTGTCTGTGTGGTTTGGCTGGGTCAGGGAGGAGGGGTTTGGGATTAGGAAGAGGAAAGTGGAGGTGGGATGGGAGACAAAGGGTGACTAGCTGCCGTCAGTGTGGAGGCCAGAGCCTGAAAGTATCTTTGTAGGCCAGCCACTGCATCTTGACTGCCCTCCAGGAACTCCGTTGTATCTGAGTTGCAAGTTCCTATATGGCATACACGATTGTTGACTGACCAACAGAGATTGACCTCAGGAGGTCAAAAACCTCCTCACTAAGGGCAGCAGGGTGGACAGGGGCTGGGGCACCCTCCTGGGTAAGCAGGCATGACTAACTGGGTGGGGATCTACAGGGAGGGTGGTGGTAGTAAGGGGGGTGGTGGACTTAGATGACGCTGGGGTCATCCCATATGGGTCTGCCACCTCCAGGGAGTGTCCACTGGAGGAGAACTCTAAAGACAAAGAACTGGACCCTGTCTCTACCTTGGCACTCCCCACGCCCTCCAGGCTACTGGGTCCCTCGGTGTCAGTGGTATTATGACTTCGAGCCCCGTGGCCACCTGCTTCCTCACGCAGCTGTGCCCCATCTCCTTTACCTGCCGATGCTGATGCTGATGCTGAGAAACAGAGAGAGAGGTAGGGTCATCACATTCTTTACATAAACATACATTAAACTATACACAACAGTAACATCACATCTATGTGTAAAACACCCCCCGGTAGGAAGCATTTTGAGCTAACATCATGTCACAACAACATACTTTCCTCAACCCTATATGACAACAATGTCACAAACAACATAAGCCAACTATCTGACCACTACATCACAATCCTATCAGTACAGCTATAACACAAACTATTCATGCACAAGATGATTTGTCAGCATACAAAGTGTGTCCCTATACAGAGCATTACTGTGAAATAAAAATCCATCAATGGGAATTAGTGTTGGCTTTGATTTTACATTTATACATACTCCAAATCTACACTTACTTTGTCCATTACCAGATGTCATGTTCTGTAAAAGTTATCTCATCACGTTCCATTTACAACACAGCATGTTGCTTAGCAATCACATTCATAACATGTAACTGTGTCTAATACATTCGAAATGGAAAAAAACACAGATGCACCTACTCCATTTGGCATTTCTAAATTTGGAGTATAATAGAATTCAAATCCATTTCAACAACACATGTATCAATAGTGTTTTCGCAAAGATTCATACATACTTTGTGGACCTACTCATCTTAGTCATTCTCACATAGAAAACAAAGTCATGTACAGCAATAGGGGTCTACTTAGCACACAGGATTTACTGCAGACAACCCGAGGGATCATACCATCACCTTCAATACAATGGACACCTGCCACGTGCATGAAGGCCACATACAGTTCTACTAATCATGATAATTATCAACCTCAAATTAACACTATCAAAATGCCAACATCACTATCAACACTTCAGACATGAGTAACCTGACATCTTTGGAGAAAAGTTACATTGACATAAACAACTTCTTAAGTAACTGTCGAGATGGGGCCACTCACCTGAAAAGCAGGATGTCAGCAGGGGAGATGGTATGCCCCGATCTTCTGGAACACCTCTTGGCACTTCCTGGTGGACACAGAAACCCCGGCAGATGTCCCAAAAGGAAAGAGGGAGTGGAAGAGAAAGAGACAAAATACTACCATATCTTGCCGGTCCAGCCAGGCACCCTGTATCTTCGGGGGGCAGGTTGTTGTTGACAGAGTGATAGTAGAGTTAGTGCACTCAACTTCCTTGAAACTGAATCTCTCTTTCTGATATGGGTACGGGAGCGATAGAAGAACACCGGGATGCTCCAGCACTTTTCTTGGATAATAATAACTGTTGGCACAATTACTAACACTGCATTACCAAAACCCAAACCGAGTACCATAAAAATAAGTACTGCAACACTAGGGCTGGCTTCACAGGGATTCACTGTTGCACACTACAATCAGAACTGTGGTTGCACGTATCATGCACGAGAAAGACAAATAAGGGCATTCATTATATCACATTTAACTTTCCTGCATGCATAGGGTTAAACTAAAAGGAACAAAAACAATCCAAGAAATACAAATGTCCACTCTGGGTTCAAACAGTTAGGGTGGCACAGTTTGGTTTGGTTTCACTCTGTGTGTGAAAAACCTTTCAAAAGGCAAATTCCTCAAACCTGAAACACAGGCATGAATGACACAATTTAAATCCAAGAGTTATGCTATTAGAGAAAGAGAAGTCACGTAAATGCTCTTTTAAAATTGTACTGTCACTTTTTGTAGTACTTGAGCTGAAACAGATTTCCTGAAGCACATTTAGGCAAGTAACTACAATAATAATGTAGAATGTTCAGAAATGCATTTGTCTCTTCAAGATAAGCACTCTGCCAAAATAGGAGGTCTGAAATACACCAGCTGTTCTAGGAAAGCGCGGCGCTCAAAGAACGAACTCCCTGGAGGATACTGGTCACTTAGCTGCAGTCTTTTCTGGAGTGCTGGAGGAATGCCTGGTGTCAGCTGGTAGAGGAACGAAGAAAAGAATTGCCTCAAAAGTCCTGAATACTAGGATGACAGCAGGGGATGGACTGCCAAATCAGATGCTGAGATCAGGAAGCAAAACAAAGCCAAGCAGGGAGGCATGCTTCACTCTGCTATTTATAGCCAATCAGGAAAGCAGTTGCGTTTCCACATGTGGATGAGTCACCACACCCAATTAGAAGCACATATCTACACCTGCTCACATTAGCAAACAAACATTGGTAAAAACAAGCATTGATAAAACCAATTGTGTGACACAGCACATTATGTTTACTTAGAAACATGAAGGTTTAATCAAGAACAGAGATATGATTTAACCCTAATCCCTGGGGATGCTGACAGATAATGTAGGAGGCACCTTGGGGATTCCTGACAGTAACCATGATTGAGGCATACACCTAGAGTCCAGCAAATTGACTGATAACATACCATTCCACCAACATGTGAATGTCAACTACAACACCTGCAATCAATCAATCAATCAATCAAAGAGACTTATTTAGCACGCTACTCACCCGTGAGGGTCTCAAGGCGCTGGGGGGAGGTGAGAGAGGGGACGGGAGATCACTGTTCGAAAAGCCAGGTTTTAAGGCCCTTCCTGAAGAGTAGGAGGTCCTGGGTCTTGCGGAGGTGGGTGGGGAGGGAGTTCCAGGCTTTGGGGGCCAGATAGGAGAAAGATCTGCCTCCAGTGGTGGTGTGTTTGATGCGAGGGGCTGTGGTGAGAGAGAGGTCGGCGGAGCGGAGGTGGCGTGTGGGAGTGTGGAAGGTCATTCTTTCGTTAAGGTAGGTTGGGCCGGTGTTCAGGAGGGATTTGTGTGCGTGGATGAGGATCTTAAAGGTGATCCTTTTGTCTATGGGGAGCCAGTGGATGGATGTGAGGTGCGGTGAGATGTGTTCATGGCGGGGGAGGTCGAGGATGAGTCGTGCTGCTGCGTTCTGGATTCGCTGTAGTTTGCGCTTGAGTTTGAGTGTGGTGCCGGCGTAGAGGGCGTTGCTGTAGTCTAGCCTGCTGCTGATGAGTGCGTGGGTGACTGTCTTTCTGGTCTCTGTGGGGATCCATTTGAATGTTTTTTTCAGTGTGCGGAGTGTGTTAAAACATGAGGAGGTGATGGCGTTGATTTGTTGGGCCATTGAGAGGGAGGGATCCAGGATGATGCCGAGGTTGCGTGCGTGGTTTGCGGGGGTGGGTGCGGGGCCTAATGTGGTAGGCCACCAGGAGGAGTCCCAAGCATTTTTGTGTGGGCCAAAAATGATTATCTCGGTTTTGTTGGAGTTGAGTTTGAGGAGGTTGGCTGTCATCCAGGCAGCGGTGTCAAGGAGTGCAGCGTGCAGGTTGGTTTTGGCAGTGGTGGCGTTGCGGGTGAGGGAGAAGATGAGTTGTGTGTCATCAGTGTATGAGAGGATGGTGATACCGTGAGGTTTGAGGATGTTGGCTAGTGGGGCCATGTAGATGTTGAAGCGTGTGAGGCTGAGGGAGGAGCCTTGTGGGACTCCTCAGGTGATTTTGGTGGCGGAGGATTGGAAGGGTGGAGACGGACTTTTTGGGTTCTGTCGGTGAGGAAGGAGGTGAGCCAGTCAAGGGCATTGTGGCGGATCCCAGTGTTGTGAAGGCGTGTGCGGAGTGTTTGGAGGCAGACAGTGTCAAAGGCTGCGGAGAGGTCCAGGAGTATGAGTGCAACGGTCTCGCCCATGTCGACTCTGGATCTGATTTCGTCGGTGCATGCGATGAGAGCGGTTTCCGTGCTGTGGTTCTTGCGGAACCCAGATTGGGAGGGGTCGAGTGTGTGGTATAGGCGGGAGTTGACTACTTTTTCCGTGACCTTGGCTGGGAAAGGGAGGAGGGAGATGGGGCGGTAGTTGGAGAGGTCGTCAGGGTCGGCTTTGTTTTTTTTTAGGAGAGCGGTGACTTCCGCGTGTTTCCAGGGGTCTGGGAAAGTGACAGTTTTGAATGAGCTGTTGATTATGGCTCAGAGTTTGGGGGCGGTGGTGGAGCTGGCTTTGTCATATATTCGATGGGTGCAGGGGTCGGAGGGGGAGTCAGAGTGAATGGAGTTCATTGTCTTTTCAGTTTCTTCATCGGTGGTGGGGGTCCAAGTGGTGAGTAGGTTGGGGGGGGGTGTGGTGGGATTGTTTTGGGCGGGTGGAGGTTGCGTGTGGAGGGTGTGTGTGGCATGAAGCTGTTGTGTATGTCCTGGATTTTACGGTGAAAATGATTTGAGACACAATGAAGTCAGTGTAAATTGAGCTTAGCTATACTAAAATCCTTCTAAACAGATTCTGAATAGCAAAAGTAAGTATGCCAAACTTGGATCACAAATCTTGAAAATGGCAGGAATTACCAATGTACACATGATACTGGCAAAAACAGTGTATATTGTACCATATATGAGATGTCGTGGCCTATGTAGCATGCCCACAATGCACTGGGTACGGGAATAGCAGGCTAGACACTTACCTTCATAATACCATGTACATGGTACAAATAGTCTGAACTCAAATGCCAATGACACGTCTTGCACTAGGAATGTAGAAATACCACCATGCTGTTTATCACGTAGGATGTCCACCCTGATTATACATCACATTTGCCAATGTACAGTCCACACTTAACAATGGAGACACCTCCTCACACCTCTGAGTAAGTATGGCAAGTATGCCATGTGAACCATCAGTTTGAAATCACACCCTCACATGAACTTTACAGCTAATTAACAACTCATGAATAATTGGCCTGTTTCTGACCTGTCAGACCCTATATTGCACATAGACCAGTGGACTAGGAATGGACAGACACCAAAGACCTGGACAACCTACCAACAGGATATCTGGAGTTTGGATCAGTAGGTCGGAGGAGTGGGAAGGATGACCCAGCATGTTACATATAGACCAGTGTAGTGGTACACATGTGACACAGTCACATGTGCATCACCACATGCTTTAATACAATATGGTGAACATAGGTGAGTTGTACGTCCCTATACACAATAGAATGTCCACACCAGTATATCAATGTTATAACCAGTACACATAGGTGTACCTAGGGGACCCTTTGCCTTTAGCACTTGCCACATTGTCACAGCTTAGATACTTACACAGTATACAGTGAACTGAGGGGTGGGGTGGGGGCTCGGGGTAGTTTTGTTTTTAGGGCGGGGTTGGGGAGTCACATGTGTATAGTTAGTACTTACCTTCTTGTGGCTGCTGTGCTGCCCTCAAACACCCATCCAACTCAGGGTAGGTGACCGCAAAAATGCAGGCCATTAGGGGAGTCAAGGTCCGATGCGCACCCCTCCCTCGTTTGGAGGACAAGCCCAGCTGGTCCTCTGCAGTCTTCCAGGCCCAGTGTCTCAGGTCCTTCCTACAATGGATGCTCCACTGGCTGTGGACCCCCACGGTTCGCACTTGCTTGGCGATGTCCACATGCACCATAACAACACAAGTGGTCAGAACACTTCAGTCATGGGAAGTAAGCAAATATGCTCTTCCTCTCTTCCCATTTTTCCATCTGCAGCCAGCCCATGTGTGAGGTGGAGCCACCCATACAACATGCATGATCAGTACCAGGTATTGACTTGACACATATGACCAGGCCACATGATTGTCCATAACATGGTATGTCTCTATTAACATTTCTCACACCATTATTGTTGGACATGCTGCAATCTATGTTGTGTATAGAGGAAGTTAGATTACACAATCTCTACCATGTATCACTACTGTATGTCTGCCTATGCACATGTACATATGTCCATAAACCCATACATGATTGACCAATCTTTCACTACTGCACATTTAATGTAGACCATCATACACTCCATCTTTCACACATTGGTATACCATTGGACTCACCTGCTCCTCTGGTGCACCATATACCTGTTCATATAGGGGTAGGACCTCATCCACAAGCTTGTCCAGCTCTTCTGGAGTGAAGGCTGGGGCCCTATCACCTGCAGGATGTGGCATGACAGCTCCCAGATGCAGTACACAGCAGCTCAGGTAATGGAGGTCTTGCTGGAAGCAGTGTCAGGAGTCAAGTGAGGGATTCTGCAAAAGATGACGGTCATGTCTGTCATGGACATGACTGTCCCTGCCAGCAGATGTCGCCATTGGCCCAAGTCCGCCAAAGGCAGCAATGTGTTTCAATTGCAATGTCCACTGCGGTTGTAGCCACCCACAGCCATGACGCCATCCACCGGTGGAGTTTGGTCACTTCCTCATGTCCAGTACAGTAGGTCAGGCAGCTGCCATTTTGAGGCAAATATATGTTTTGGAAAGTAATGGAAGGTGTGTCATTTACTATTAACTATATGTTGCAAACTTGTTTTAAGTGCTGCTTTCATGTTTAGCAGTCTCAATGTGCATGTGAGTAGTAAAAGCTGTGTTAAAGAGGTATGACGTTTGCCACGTCAATGCAGTATAGGTGCAACAAAGATGTTTCACTTGCACACTAGGATGGACTATCAAACACTGACAGTCACATATATATGTATGTAAAGTACATTTGAGGGTTTAGGGAATCTGCATCAAGGGGAACTGACATGAAATACATACCAATATGCTGTAAATAAAATTTCATGTTTCATCTGACATCATATGGAGTAGGTGTCAACACCAGAGCAGTACGCGCTCTATTGGTGACAAAAATGCAAAAACCCAGCACTCTCAAAACAACGTAATTTATGCATTGTGCTGATATGTTGTGGTTTAACCTTTTGCATTGCAGAGTTCAATCCTGAAAACTTATTTTTAATATGCTTACAAATACTGTTCCTTTGCAATGTAGTGCTGCAGGTTTTCAGAGTGTGTTAGGGTGTGGCCTTCCAGAGACTTTCCCTGCAACATGCCTGGGCGTGGTTCTGGGCTGGGCCAAGACTCTATAAAAGAGAGCCAGCCAGTGCTCACTATTCAGAGGTCCCGGTGTAGAGCAGAAGCTTCTTCCTGAGCTCCTGTCCTGGTGGCCTATTTGGATCTTCCAGTCTTCTGCCCTTCATCCTTCTTTGGTGATCATTGTTCCAGGCGGTAAGATGGTGGTTGGACTGTTCCGACACCGTTATTGAGAACTTTCATATTCTTGGTTTAATTCTTAAATGAGTAACAGATTACTTGCGCGCTACCATTTCTTGACATTTATATGGTAGTTTACAAATAGACAAGACGCGCAATTTGTTTCATAAAGGTTTGACTTTGTTATTCATTGCGTGCTACCATTTCTTGACATTGGCATGGTGGCTTAAGAATCGGCAAGACGCGTGATTCGTTTTATGGTGTTTAAACATTTTGTCCATTGCGCGCTACTATTTCTTGACATTTACATGATGTTTTACGAATTTGCAAGACGCGCAACTCGTTTCATGAGAATTTAACTTTGTTGTTCATTGAGCGCTACCATTTCTTGACATTTACATGGTGGCTTAAGAATCGGCAAAAGAAGCGTGATTCGTTTAATTGTACTTTGATCTTGTTATTTATTGTGAGCTGTTATTTCTTGACATTTACATCGTGTTTTATGAATCGGCAAGATGCGCAATTTGATTAATGATGATTTGACTTTGATATTCATTGCGTGCTACCATTTCTTGGTATTTTACATGGTGACCCTCGAATCGTCAAGACGCACGATTCTCTCCTCGAGATTATTTCATGTTGTTTATTGTATGCCAATATTCTAAGATATTTATTATGTAATATTCGAGTTGACAAGTTATGTGATTTGTTTCCTGAATCCATATTGTGTTATTCATGGTGCACAATCCTTTTATGGTGTTTACTATATATATATATATATATATATATATATATATATATATATGCAATATGCACAATTTGTGTTGAAACATTTTAAGAGTACACAGAAGGCCAGAGTTTCTAGATGTAATATTGTATGGTCCTAGTATACATTCTCAAAACAGGATTTATATGACTGGTTCAAAATTTAGTCAGAATGTTTTTTCTGATTCTCATGTAAAGGAAAGTACCTGAAGAAGAAAGTTTTCATTTAATTCATCTTGATTCCCTTACAGGTATCTGGCCATCTTGAAAGTTAGTCATTTTAAACTTAACTCTTAGATTGTTCATGTTTTCAGAGTGACTAGGCTTAGAATCATAGTCTAGTATTGATTTCAGGAGATATAATTTTCAAATTGTGTGTTCTAACCTTTTTCTTACTACAGGTCTCCTTCCCAGCTGTTCCCTTCCTAATCCCCTCTTCCCCTCTTGAACTCTCTCAGTCTCTGTGATTTATCTATCAGAGTCTTGGAGCTGTTCAGTGGTGGACGTGTTGGGAACGTGCACAGACCCCGAGGATCTGGTGACTCTGACAGTATGTGTGACTTGTATATGAACATATTCTTTATGTGTACATTTTAAAATACACTGACAATCTGTTTCTGTCCCACAGAGTTACCCTGGCATGAGGAGAGGAAGACAACCTCTAGTGTACTGGCCACTAGTAGACCTACAGTCCGTGGAGGAGAGACACGGTATACAAATATATCGCCTGAATAGGCATACAATCGTGGATCTATTTAATCAGTTGGAGCCAGATCTGATGCCTGCCATTCGCAATACCAATAGCATACCTCCCATTGTTCAAGTCATGTCAGTGTTACACTTGCTGGCCAATGGGTCCTTTCAGAATACAGTGGCTCTGACTGCAAGGATGTCTCAGCCCATGTTCAGTCTGGTTTTGAAGGCTGTATTGTCTGCATTTTTTAAACACCTGGGCAGCTACATCAAGTTTCCCCAACATGCGGATTTGGCCTACTATGTGAAGGCAGAGTATTATGCTTTGGGAAACATTCCACACGTGGTTGGAGCCATAGATGGCACCCATGGAGCCTTGGTTCCTCCCAGTGCCAATAAACAGGTAGATAGAAACAGGAAGAACTACCACTCCATCAACGTCCAACTGGTGTGTTTGGCAGACCAGTACATTTCACAAGTATGTGCAAAGTATCCAGGATCAGTCCATGAATCCTTCGTCATGCGGAACAGCTATATCCCACTGCCGATGGCGCGACTCCACACAGAAAGGGACTTGCTGGTTGGTAAGTCACATATGACGTGTGTCTGCAAAGTATTTCTCCTGCTATCACAGATGTGCATGCCCATGAAATATGTTTGTGTTCTTATACATATTCCTTTCAGGTGACACTGGCTATCCAAACCATCCTTGGTTATTTACACCAGTGAGGTACCTAACCGTGCTAGGGGAAGTCCGCTTTAGTGAGGCCCACGGAAGGACAAGGCGTGTCGTGGAGCGAACTTTTGGGCTCCTGAAAGCAAGATTTTGCAGCCTGGACATATCTGCCCTCCTCTACTCACCCAACAAGGTATGTCAAATGATTGTTGCCTGCTGCATGCTCCAAGGCCTTGCCCTGAGACGTCATATATCATTCATACCAGATGAGGGGGAGCCAGCAGAACCTGTGGGTGGAAATGCAGATTTGCCAAGTAAGGATGAGCCTGATGAAGATGAAGCTGGAGACATCAGGGCAGATCTCATCAATCAGTACTTCAACTGATTAAAGTTATGTGATGTGTTCTTAAAAGTGAGATTTCATTTAGTTGTCTACAATTGATGCCTGGCATGTCACCTCCTATTTACCATCATTTGTGAGGTCTCAGGTTGTTCCAATTCCAATGTCTCAGGTATGCATGCATTATATTAGTTGGTATTGTGTACTGAACAGTGTGGTATACAGTGTCATGATTGGTTACTGCACAAGCAAAGTGATACTTGTACCACTGACTTGTCAGAATAGATGTATGTTTACAGTCATGTTCTACCCCTTATCTTTGTCAATCACAGCTTTGCTGGGTTTCTGTTTGGCTCATCCTCAATGGCAAATCACAGACAGTGTCATAGGCAGATGGGATTTGCATGCAGACATGACAAGTGACATGGATGAAACCAGGTACAGAATAGCATGACTATGTGGAGTGTCACTTCTATGGCCAGACTGTCAGGAAACTGGGATGTAAGTATGTTTTTTCCTACAAGAATACCTGCATAGTACTGGAGGTGGTCAAATGGTGCTATGTGTGTGTCCATATGTGTGTGAAACGTGAAAATGTTGAACAAGAGTCTCTACCATCATAATGGTTTCTGTTGTATGTCACCTACCTTGTACATAGCTGTCAGTGTGTTAATACTTTGCAGACACATGGGCATGTTTTCTGAGGACTGACATAGGTTAGTGGCAAGCCTACAGGTACTTGACCATGTGTAGAGGGCAGGCTTCTATAATAATGGAATACGCCAACTCTTACTGTAGGTTATTGTACTGTTTATTTATTTTCTCTTTGTTTGTGTGTTCGTCACTGTATACTCTGTAAATGTCCAAATAAATTCTTCCTCTTGGATCCATCTCTCCTTTCCTCCTTTCTCTCTATCTTCTTTTCCCGGCTTTTCTTCTCTGGTTGGATTATCTCTTCAACGTTTCTTTCTCTTTGTTTTCTGTATAGGACCGTGGTTGGGACGTTTCTCCATTGTGGGTCCCAAAAAGTGAATGAAAACTGGATACACAGGTAACTACTTGTCTCTTCCTTCGTAATTAATAAAGGGGTAGGGAGTAAAGGGATACACCAGATCTTGGGTGAGAACACAATTCAGAAGATGGTCTTGATCTTTAAAGGAAAAGGTGTTTTTGTGAGAGGGCGAGTATTATTCGGGCGAACAGTTGGCACTGGGCTTCTATCCGGTGAACGTCTTCAGGCGTCTACTGTTTTCCCGAATCCTCAGCCCTGTGAAGCCTGTTCCGTGCAGGGTGAATAATTTTATATAATCTAGTGATTTTAACCCAAAACCAAAAAAAATACTAGTGATCCCCAGATCAGCGGTACCCGGAGAGATTCCACAATCAGGTACGTACCTGCATAAGTCACATCCCTCCGGGGACATGGCCGGCTCTGGTGTCTGTCCGACCATTGTTGGACGGTATTCAGCTTGCAACGGCCTCGTCGGCGTCTCAGTCATCCTCGGCTCTGTGGGAATCACACTTGTGTTCTTCTCTTGTTCCTTCGGCTTGGAAACCTCCTTCACCTCCTCCTTGCAGATTGCCAATCCTTCCGTGTTCTTCCTCCTTCCTTTAACGTCCGGGGTGATGTCATCTGACATCACGTCTGTGCTCTGTAAGGCGCCCCCAGGGTATCGTTCCTTGTCCTCTGGGGAAACGGCGTGAAGTGGGATATCGTCGACCCTGTTACACCATGGTAACTGAAAGGTTCCAGGACTGGGTACATCAGTACTGATCTCTGCCTGTATCATGGGGTATAATAATTAGGAACTAATGTGTTGGTATGTGATAAGGCTTTACCTGGTGATACAAAGGTCCAATCAGTTTACCTCCTGGCTTGTAGAAATACTGACATGTCTCTAACTTCTGTATCCTGTGGGTAATCTGTGTATGACACCTAAGCTGACATTCTGAAGTCACCAGCAGTGCTACTCTATCTACTGATTGCAAATATGCTAATAAATGTGTGGAGATGTACAATACAGCAGAAGTGGGTCATGTCTATGTTACTATCCCAATGTAATTAGTCTCCTGGTTATATAGCACACGTGTGATGTCCATAATAAAGGTTGTACAATACAGAGAGACATATTGGGACAAGAGGTGTCATACATGATAGTTGTACATGGTTGATACATGATACTTACACAGTACCTGTATTTAAGTCGTATTTATTGGGGAGTGCAAAACAATATGTGTGAATTGAAACTGAAATAACAGAATGTAAATAGTCAATGGTTCAGTCATAGTGGATGAAATCATCAGGACAGCTGCTACACCATTTGGAAACACAAGTCCAGTGTCCTTGCACCATAGTAAAATGGAGTTAGGTTTTCAGAACTGTCAACAGAGTGTATCTCTGGCACACAAGGGGCAGCAATCAGGACAGGTTCACTGTATACTATGTAAATGTCCAAATAAATTCTTCCTCTTGGATCCATCTCTCCTTTCCTCCTTTCTCTCTATCTTCTTTTCCCGGCTTTTCTTCTCTGGTTGGATTATCTCTTCAACGTTTCTTTCTCTTTGTTTTCTGTATAGGACCGTGGTTGGGACGTTTCTCCATTGTGGGTCCCAAAAAGTGAATGAAAACTGGATACACAGGTAACTACTTGTCTCTTCCTTCGTAATTAATAAAGGGGTAGGGAGTAAAGGGATACACCAGATCTTGGGTGAGAACACAATTCAGAAGATGGTCTTGATCTTTAAAGGAAAAGGTGTTTTTGTGAGAGGGCGAGTATTATTCGGGCGAACAGTTGGCACTGGGCTTCTATCCGGTGAACGTCTTCAGGCGTCTACTGTTTTCCCGAATCCTCAGCCCTGTGAAGCCTGTTCCGTGCAGGGCGAATAATTTTATATAATCTAGTGATTTTAACCCAAAACCAAAATAAATAATAGTGATCCCCAGATCAGCGGTACCCGGAGAGATTCCACAATCAGGTACGTACCTGCATAAGTCACATCCCTCCGGGGACATGGCCGGCTCTGGTGTCTGTCCGACCATTGTTGGACGGTATTCAGCTTGCAACGGCCTCGTCGGCGTCTCAGTCATCCTCGGCTCTGTGGGAATCACACTTGTGTTCTTCTCTTGTTCCTTCGGCTTGGAAACCTCCTTCACCTCCTCCTTGCAGATTGCCAATCCTTCCGTGTTCTTCCTCCTTCCTTTAACGTCCGGGGTGATGTCATCTGACATCACGTCTGTGCTCTGTAAGGCGCCCCCAGGGTATCGTTCCTTGTCCTCTGGGGAAACGGCGTGAAGTGGGATATCGTCGACCCTGTTACACCATGGTAACTGAAAGGTTCCAGGACTGGGTACATCAGTACTGATCTCTGCCTGTATCATGGGGTATAATAATTAGGAACTAATGTGTTGGTATGTGATAAGGCTTTACCTGGTGATACAAAGGTCCAATCAGTTTACCTCCTGGCTTGTAGAAATACTGACATGTCTCTAACTTCTGTATCCTGTGGGTAATCTGTGTATGACACCTAAGCTGACATTCTGAAGTCACCAGCAGTGCTACTCTATCTACTGATTGCAAATATGCTAATAAATGTGTGGAGATGTACAATACAGCAGAAGTGGGTCATGTCTATGTTACTATCCCAATGTAATTAGTCTCCTGGTTATATAGCACACGTGTGATGTCCATAATAAAGGTTGTACAATACAGAGAGACATATTGGGACAAGAGGTGTCATACATGATAGTTGTACATGGTTGATACATGATACTTACACAGTACCTGTATTTAAGTCGTATTTATTGGGGAGTGCAAAACAATATGTGTGAATTGAAACTGAAATAACAGAATGTAAATAGTCAATGGTTCAGTCATAGTGGATGAAATCATCAGGACAGCTGCTACACCATTTGGAAACACAAGTCCAGTGTCCTTGCACCATAGTAAAATGGAGTTAGGTTTCAGAACTGTCAACAGAGTGTATCTCTGGCACACAAGGGGCAGCAATCAGGACAGGTTCACTTCCTGGCAGTGGGTTTGGCCTTGGTGTCTGCTCCTAGTGGATGTCTGGTTGGACTTCCACATTTGCGAGGGGTGGGGTTCTTCTGCTACAGGGGGTGGGGTGTCTGAGGCATATCCTTCCCCTGACAGAGCCTCCTTTACACTAGCAGCCGCCGCAGGTGTTGAAGAGGCTGAAGAGTCATTACTAGTGGCAGAGGCCTGATGTATGGCAGACCTACTCAAGGTAGTGTTGATGTCCCTCAGCACCCCAGCAATAGAAGTCAGGATGGCATTTTGTGCCTGCCACTGCTGCACGACTTCCTGGTGGTTGTCCCTCTGCAGCTGTTCAATTTCCCCTATCCTGGTGAATGCCTGGCCCATCATGCCTTGGGAATTTTGGTAAGCACCCAAGACTTGGGAGGTGGTTTTCTAGTCAATATTATCCCTCTGAGGCCCCATCCTCTGGCCCACACCATCCCTCCCACACACCCTACCCCCAGGTGCCTGTGCCCCTGGCACATTGTGCCCCACCCCAGTGGTGGCAGGACCATCATTGTCAGGGGGACAAGAGGAGACTCAGGTACCTGTACTAGGGGGCACACAATGGAAGAAACAGTCCTTGGGACATAGGTTTGAGGCTAATGGTTGCCTGTGATGTAGATGCAACAGGGCTGGGAGGAGTCAATGTGGGCAGGGTGAGGCTGACAGTTGCTGACTGATCAGGTCTCCCAGCTTCGTCGTCAGTGTCCAAACATCCAGGGGTGTTGTCCTCACTGGGGCCTTCATCCAGAGGGGATTTGGCAGTCTTTGCTATCATCTCCATGCTTACCTGGGATAAGTCAAATACACAGATGTTGTAAGTGATACAAGTTATGTTTAAGTTTGAGTAGTAGTGATGTTGTGTGAGATGCACACTCTGCCTTAACATGATCCCCAGAAGTGACAACAGCAGCTGCTAACAATTCTCAGTTGGAACTAAATGAGACTTAGGTCTTTCAATACCATACACCATGCTCAAATATGTTAAACTATGTTGGTAGATATATGACTGCTGAATCTCTTATGTTGTCTGCCTAATGACATGGGTGCTAACCTCTTTTTGCCTAGTGAAGTGTATGGCATGATAGATAGCACTGAAAGCTGTATGATGTACAATAGTGTCAGAGTAGGGACATAGTAAAGGAGTATGCAATTGACATCGACCTCTATCTGGATGTACTGATTTCCACCACATGTGAGCACATTTCAGTCTTTGGAATCTTCTTTCTAAGGGCAGTTTGATTGGGCACGCAGTAGTAGCTGTGTTTTGCTTGTAATGGTAGTGGGAGAGGGCCATTGCATTGCTGCCATTGCCATAAACTGTTTCACAGTGGAGCATTCATGATGGGTTACATTGGTTGTTAGTTTCACATGCAGGACATCTCACATTTGGTGCACTGTTCTAGTTTTGTTGCGGTGAAATATTGCCTTCTGGGAGTTGTAGTGCTATCAGTTCCCAGGACTTAACATACCATTTCTATGGGCTGTGGACTCAGGTGAGGTTAGTGGACATGTGGCATGCCAGGTAGGCGTATTTGTACATTTAGCAACCAAGGGGCAGTGGGTGGGTTGCTAATTGGGGTGAGGAAAGGTGATGAGGGAGCATGCAAGACAAAACATTTGGGTTACAGGAATGTTGTAGTGACTTACCTGACTACACTCCCCCCAGGTATTCCTGTCAGGCCCTTAGGATGCAGGGTATCCAAGACCTTCTTCTCCCAAGATTTGAAAGTAGGGGGAGGAGGAGGGTGTCCACCATCAGTTTTGAGTACTGCCAGCTGGTGCCTGGATGCCATGGAACATACCTTCCCCCTGACGTCATTCCACCTCTTCCTGATGTCATCCCTTGTGTGTGTGGATAGCTGCCTACAGAATTGTCCCTGTTGACTATTCTTTGCCACAATTCCATTTTCCTGACTATTGATGTTTGCAGGATCTGTGCTCCGAAAAGGTGTAGCTCTACCCTGACAATTTCATCCACCATGACCCTCAACTCAAAATCTGTGAGACATGTTTTTTTTTGTGGGGACATGGTAGTGGTGGTAAAGACAATGAGGTACTGTAAAAAAAAAAGATGGAAGGAAACGTTAGTGATGAGGTGTGATGTGAGTGGGTGATGGTTGTTGTGTATTGTGTGTGATGGTAACTTGTGTGTTGTGCAGGTGTGGGATGTATGCATGGTGAAATGTGTATAGGTGGCCAAAGTTTTTTTGTCGAATCTGGGATAGTTATTCCTTCATTGTGGCTGTGGCTGTCATTCTGTTTGCAAAGGATTGTTGGTTGTGTAAGAGTTTGTTACATGGTGCAGTATGTAGGTGTGTCTAGTGTGTGGATGTATTCCAACTATCCAATGTGGTGTGGTGTTCTGTGAGATGTGAGTTGAGACCGCTGCGCTTCGCTCCGCCAATGGCTTTCTGCGATGGTAGAACCGCTGTCGTGATTTGTGGATCATAATCTGATGGGAGGATTTTTGTCGGGCTGGCGGTTCTGGTGGTGGGACTGTCTCTTTTCCGTCCTCCAGTGTCCTGGAGGTTTCGGATTTTTGGCTGTTTTTTTGGCAGACTTCACAGTGTAACTTTTAATGCTGTGGTCGTATTACCGCCAACATGGTGATCTTTTGGTGGCTACCACTGTGGCACTCTTCACAAAAGACCGCCAAACTCGTAATGACCCCCTTAATATGACTTGGTTAAAAAAAAGATGGCAACAAAGAAAGGGATAGGGAGGTTAATGGTCCAGTGTACGTTCTCCCAATATGACTATTCACACAACAATAAGGTACACTGTTCCATGCATCTAGGGGGACAATAAATGTTCAGGAGCAAGAGCCCTCACACATCCAAATGGATGTCATGCTTCATCATCGGGATGCTCCCCATTCGGGGGCTCTTTGCCGGAGATCTTTTTGAGGTGGCTGCCGTTGTGATCGTAATGGTCAGACACTCATTATGGCAGGAGAGTAGATAGATTAAAATTGATTAGCAACCCCACAGCAATCTGCTTTAATGGTTATATCACGAGGTTGCGACCAAGATTAAAAACATAAAAAAAGTGGAGAATGAGGGTCATGCTCAACCACTTTAACAACGCCTGGAGATCTGGGAAATTGTCACCTGACCCCTAAGGTCTGGTCAACATGTTTCACGTAATGTGGTCTTAAAAAGATCCTCTAACGCTTCATCAGGACCTACAATCGAATAAACTTCTCCTGACTGTATGGTAAGTGAAGGGGAAACTATCTAGTATGTATATGAAAATGTATAACAGTCACTTACATTTGAGTAAACTGTCTTGTCAAAAGAAGGAATCAAAAAAGGTCGCCCATCCCTCTTCATACGGGGGGTCCCTTGGGGAATAACACGGTCCAGCCAGTCACTTTAGAAACTCAGCGGTGCAGTTCCTGTCACCTACCCGCGACGTGCTCTCCCCGAAAAGATGGACTAGACTTACTAACTTTTTATGCAACACAGCAAGACAATGTGCTGCGCTGTGTTGCATGAAAGGGAGAGAGCAGAAGTGTGCCATATCTACTAGGATATAGTACACTTCTGCTCTCTTGTTGTGCTAGTGCCTCAAGGAAGCCTAGCACCAACGCAGGCATCCTACTGCCATGGTGCAAGGGTGTCTAAATTATGGGCAGGATTTTTTGTGCACGAATGGATCCCTTCCTACACAAAAACAATACTTAGAGGCATATTTCTCTTTCTATGTGTGCTGCAGAATGCACTTGGCTGGCTCTTGGAGTCAAGTCTGACATTGTTCTCAGACCTTTGTTCTCAGCTGCTTTTTTCCCCATGTACTTACATAACATTTTCTGTGAGTTCGTGTATTGGTGAGATGCTTGATTATTGTGTTTTTTCTGCAACTTCTTATATTAATGTGGAAGAGTAGTGATATTACCTTGGGTATGGTTGGGGCATTTTTAAAGTGTATTTTCTTATCAGACATTGAGAATTTACTGGTGATGTACAAGACACATTTTGGGTGTGTATATATAATTGTGCAATGCTTTCATTACAATGCTACATGATTTTCTTTTTGGGGTGGGGAGGCCTCCTTCTTTTCTGACCATGCAGTGACCACCATTTTGTGGAGCCAGTGAGAAAGAGAGGGTGTGTGTGTACGTGTGCGATGGCTATTTTGTCTTTGTTGTCTATGTGTCCTTTTTTGCTAGCCATGCAGTGTCTGTGTGTGGTGGCCATTTTGTGTTTGTTCACCAAGCCTTCTTCTTTGCTTGGTCATGCAGCCAGCCACCACCACTTTGTAGAGTCAGTGAGTGTGTATGTGTGTTTGTGAGATGCCCATTTTGTCTTTGCTCTCTATGCCTCCCTCTTTGCCGACCATGTGGTGGTAATGAGTAACCACCATTATATGCAGCCAGTGGGTGTTTTTGTTCCACTTTTGAAAAACATTTTAGAAACATTGATAGAAGAAGCTGATGTCATTTATGTTCAGTTTTTTTTCTCTTAATATATGTATTTGTGTTTGTGTCTGATTGTAGTAGTCTGTACAACATAGTTGTTGGTTTTGATTACTTTAATACATTTTGTCCCACCTCCCATGTGACCTGGAAGCATAGAATATCAGGTATTATTTTTATTAAATGTATTTGATTTTTGCCTGCCTCCCAAATGGGTCAGATGGACCCTGAAAGGAAACCAGCTATTATTTAAATACTTTATTCAATATCTGCCTGCCTCCACTATATCCCATAAGGTCCCCATGGGCCCTGAAGAGACTACAGCACTGATTTAATTAATTTATTCAGTTTTCCCCTCTCAAAGGGGTCAATGGGCCATGATTTAATTTGCTTTTTGCATCCCTCCTCCATGGGGATCCCCATGTCCCCTTCCCCTGACACCAACAATTACTTAATTAATTTATTCAAGATTTGCTCACCTCCCAAAGGGGCCACATTGGCCCTGGAGGGGCACCCGCTATTTTTAAATTATTTTTGTAAATGTTGTTTGTTACCTCCCTTGGGGTTCCCATGGGCTCCAGAGGGACCCCAGTAAGTAGTTAATTTATTGGATTTTCACCTGCCTCCCATAGGGGATCACATCAGCTTTCAAGGGGGGCAAGTTAGCTTTTTCGTTGTAATGTCAAACAAAAACCACTTAGTTTACGCATTGGGTACACTGTCGTTATGAATGGGCGATGGTGATGATGACCTGTATTACATTGACTAGACTGACCAAGTCTTGCTGACTTCCTGCTTTTTTTTTAATGCAGGTGCATGAGACATGCACAATACTGAAAAGGAGAGAACTTTGCAAATTAGCTGACACTGAGACAGGGGTATTTGGCTGAGTGCTAAACCATGTAAGAAGTAGAGAAGATGGACCTAAAAAAGGAGGTTCTTGCCAAGAAAGAAAGAGGAGAAGTCTGTTGTCAGTACCACCACTGGCATCAAGCTCTAATCGTTTTTTCTGGAAACTCAACACCTGCTGCACCCTCCTCTAGGAAGGAAGAGGCTAGGAGGAGGATCACCTGCATCAATGGCAATACTACTATCACCATGAAACAGCATGTCTTTAAACGCAGCAGTTACTGCAGTCATGGAGAGAAGTGAGTCTAAAATTGGTTTATCCAGGCAGCAAACTGAATCGTCACATCACAGTCAACAACTGGAACCCCAGCCTGCAACACCTGATCTTAGGGAAGTACTAGCAGAGCAGGGTGATGAGTTTTCTGCAGAGCAGATTGTTGTTAGTCCTTTCCTTTGAACAAACCAGCTTCATGATTTCCAGCACGGAAAAGAAAATGCACTTCCCTTCTTCTCCAAGATGATCTTGACTTGGATTGGACCCCTCCCAACAGTTGCACTCCCTATCTTCTCCAAGATGATCTTGACTTGGATTGGACACCTCCCCGACACTTGCCACAAGAGACAAGGGAAAAGGAAGTGTTCAGAGAGCCTTCGAAGCAAGAAAGATGATGAACTAGTGATTAATTGGGCTGTAGAGGAAGTACAGATCACATCTATTTAACCTACTCTAAGTTATGTAATTCCATCCAACACCGTATGCAGCCATCTTTTCAAGACTTGCAGTCACAGCCCACCCTAGTGAAAAGCAAACAAGACAACCTAGCTCCACCTCAACAAGTTCTTCAAGATTAGGTGCAAGAAGAAACCTCCCCTCCCCAGTTTGGTGCTTCTTTACGCTCAGGCCAGAAGAGGAGCACATTACAGAATGTTCAATTTGCTACAAAAATGTTAATTGTATTAAGCCAGATGGACATTAAGGTACCGGGCCACAATAAGTGCACCTCAAAAAGATATCTGCTGATGAGAGAGAAGACATTGAACTGATAGAAGGATATGGACGTGAAAAAGGTGATGGCAGTGTCTTGTGAAACAACCATGTGGCTTGAAATATGCAGTCATTACCTACAGAAACCTCAGAATGGCATAATGAACAGAGGGATAAGTCTCTGCAAAGCACTCAAGTAGCCTATGTTCTCACCGTAGTTCACAGACAAAACAATCACAACAACCCACTATTTAGGCTACTGTTCATCAAGGAGTTGCTTTATGACTGAACCCATGATGAAGTCCATTAATAAAATGATAAGCTGGCCAAAATGTTAGAAGTTAATTGCCTCCCTTTTCATTTTTGAAAGGAGAAGATTTTATTTATATTTGTGGAGATGCTCTGCCCATAATAAAAGGGTTCAGGCCAGACCTATTCTTCCACTGTTGCTGTGCCAATGCTGCTCCAGGAAGTTTTGCAATTGGTTGGTGAAGCTGTAAAAAAGAGAGCTGTTCAGTCTAACCATTTCACAACAGACATGTGGACCAGCTGTCAAGCAACAGATTACATGTGCATCATTACACACTGGATCTCCTCAAGGGAGTGAATCTGGTCTCACCACATGATGTTTTTCAGGGCACTTGGTTGCATACAAAAGTTGTGATGTGAGCCATGGAGAAATCACATACAGCTGCCAACATCTTGGGCAAACTTCATACCAGTTTATGAAACCAGGGGTCTCAGCATTGGATTTGTTGCCAATGACAGTGGCAGTAATATTGTCCATGCCATACTTCAGGGTCGTATGTTAAGGGCCTAATTGTGCAGGACTCCCTCAAAAAAGAGGTAGTAGTCAGCAGCATTCTGGTCATCTGTCACAGAATTTGCCATCATTTTAGTCATTCATTCAAATGCAGATGCAGTTAAGAATCATTCAGTTGCCCATAAAGTATTTGTAAAAGCCCTCATAAGGGAGGTGCCAGCACAGTAGTACCCCACCTACAATCCACCCACCTACCTATCTTTGAATAGTACAGGTCTATCAATGATTATGTTCTTCAAAGGAGAGGGGATGCTTCTACAAAAAGCCATGCTGATTTAGAACGACAGATGGGAGCTGGTGATTCAGGTGATACTCCCTTATGAGTTTAAAACACAGAAATTTAACAAAGAGGGGAGTACCGTGAGCTAAGCAATCCTGTTTCACCTGCTTCAGAAACACTTGCAAAAGGTGGAGAAAACATTAAGCAATGTCAATGAAGAAGCAGCTGCTTCATCATTCACATGAACAATAATCAAGGCTGAAAAAAGAGATCTTGTGCTCCCAAAAGTACTTCTTTGCCACGATACTGGAGCCACAGTGCAAAAAATCACTGGCCACTTTCATTCTTTTCTCAACATTTTCTGTCTAAATTTATAATAATTGATAATTAGGAAAGCACTTGATCAAGAAGATAAACAATTGCTAATTCAATGCTATGGCAGAAGTGAAATGCAGTCTTCAACCTCCAGAGAGGGCAGTGGCTCTGAGTCCTCTACAAGTATGTAATCGCAACTGTAGCTGCGTTACCGAACACCTTTGCTATTAGTAAGCCAGCAGCAAAACAGCTTCACTTTCAGCATTTGCAATGGGTTGGTTTGGCAGGACTTAAGTCAAGTGCACAGGAGCAGGCAAAGGAAGTAGCAGACTATCTGGATGACCCAACTGAGGTGTACCTGGAACAAGAATGACTGACCTATTATAATGGGAAGAAAGAAAAAACAGTGGCCTGAACTCAATAGGATGGCAATACAATATCTACCATCTCCAGTAACCAGTGTGTATTTGGACCGTGTGTTCAGTTCAGCTGGTGAAGTTGTTACAGTCAGAAGGACCAGTCTCTCTCCTTGAAATGTGAGATGAGAAATTGACACTGATTAAAATGAACAAACACTACATACCAAAAAATGGTAATGTTCCTGAAGGTAGAAGCATGGATGTGGGCAATCCGTCTTACTGTGTGGTGAGTGACCATCCTCCAGATGACTCCCCTGAGTTTGAGGACAAACTCTACTTTGCTGATTAAATAGGAACAATAACACAACAATAGATCTGACTGCTTTAAAAACAATTATATATATCTCATATTAGGAGCAATGTAGTGCGGCTTACTCCAGCTATTGTAGATCAAATTAAGCGGACTAGTGTTCACTGCACAAATAATCAATCAAGGAGATCATAGCCTTTTTTGCTGGGACTGACTGAGCAGTGGGAGATGAGAAAGACTGATTGAATCTTTGGTTCAACCGTATATTTTGAAAAGAGTAATGGTATCATAGGTTGCAATAGAAGCCTTAATTTCATAAAAAGAACAGGAAGATCCCTTCCATCTCTATTCTTTGTTCCATTGTCATGCTGGGCCATGCTTGGCTGCCAGTGAAAGACTCAAAAGACTGCACTGCTTATGTGTATTGCATATTGCTTCAATGAGGAAACAATAGAAATTGACACCCCGCATTTTTCAAGCCTAGCTAATGATTAGCTCACTTGAGACTGGAAGACAATTTGAATTTGGAAATTGAACTGTCATCTTGCTTCTTCAAAAATGTAATGTGTTCATGGACTTGAAGAACGCTGTATTTGTCTATATTTCACATTTCCTGAATTACCCCTATCCATCCAATCATGACACTCCTAAATTTCTTCCCCCACTTTGTGCAGCAATTTGTGGTGCTTTTAATTTCCTCCATCACAGATCCCACACTTGGAGGGGCTAATGTGGTTAAAGCTATGCCAACTGTTACAGGAAGAGTTTGCCAAAAAATGGAAATTGACCCACACAAGCCCGACCTACCCAGGCAAGAAATGGACATCCCAGTGTAGAGAACAAAAGACAACAATGTTTGACCAGGGATAGGTAGTGTGCACTTCTTTTCACAGTCTGTGCTCCATGGTTTCTACTGAATTAACATTTCCCTTCGTCTTGGGACTTGAGGGCATGGTTAAGCTTACTTTAGTAAATAACTCTATACTATATTGCTAGTTGTTTATCATGATGGTTTCTGTCTTGGATTTGTTTCCACTCACTCTGTGTTTTCTGTTAGTCTGGTGACCAGAGATGCCGAATGATAATCCTTTGGCTATTTCACCAACCCCATTCAGAGTAAGAGGAGCCTTGTGTTAAAGAGGGTGGGGCAAGGGGTGTAAGTATATAACTATTACAAATGGTAAGGTGAGCGCTGCTCTGCCTAGTCAAGCCATTAAAAGTGTTGGGTATGGTAATGGTCAGTTTTCCAACACCGATTGGAGGGGGTACTAGAGGATGTAGGAAAACCTATCTAACATGGCAAACTAAAGAGAGGGCGAAGGTGATGGACGCAGTAGAACAATTACTTTACAATGAAGTGCATTGGTCAGCCTTAGTCATTACAACATTGGTTGAGCTTCCTGTTTAAATAACGGTCTACCTACCAGGAATGCATGGTAGCAAATAAAATAAAAAAACATTTTGTAAAAAACAGACCCATTTATTAACAAATAAATATTCAAAACTAGGTGTAGACGGTGAAACTGATTCTA